>NC_141036.1:19203636-19505681 GCF_052040795.2 Danio rerio | reverse complement strand
TGCATGAAATGTTGTCTAAAACAAAAAGCTAATGCTTTTTAGTGGCTGGAACTGGTTTTATCACATTCTAAATTGAACGTTGAAAATGAGCTTTTCAGAGCCAGCAGAGGTCAAAATAAGCAGTAATGCAAACTCAGTCATAGACATAGATTTTCACTTGCAACTTGCTTTAACATGTTTAACAGTGCATGAAATGTTGTCTAAAACAAAAAGAAAATGCTTTTTAGTGGCTGGAACTGGTTTTATCACATTCTGAATTGAACGATAAAAATGAGCTTTTCAGAGCCAGCAGAGGTCAAAATAAGCAGTAATGCAAACTCAGTCAGAGACATAGATTTTCACTTGCAACTTGCTTTAACATGTTTAACAGTGCATGAAATGTTGTCTAAAACAAAAAGAAAATGCTTTTTAGTGGCTGGATCTGGTTTTATCACATTCTGAATTGAACGTTGAAAATGAGCTTTTCAGAGCCAGCAGAGGTCAAAATAAGCAGTAATGCAAACTCAGTCATAGACATAGATTTTCACTTGCAACTTGCTTTAACATGTTTAACAGTGCATGAAATGTTATCTAAAACAAAAAGAATAATGCATTTTAGTGGCTGGATCTGGTTTTATCACTTTCTGAATTCAACGTTGAAAATGAGCTGTTCTCAGCCAGCAGAGGTCAAAATAAGCAGTAATGCAAACTCAGTCATAGACATAGATTTTCACTTGCAACTTGCTTTAACATATTTAACAGTGCATGAAATGTTGTCTAAAACAAAAAGAAAATGCTTTTTAGTGGCTGGATCTGGTTTTATCACATTCTGAATTGAACGTTGAAAATGAGCTTTTCAGAGCCAGCAGAGGTCAAAATAAGCAGTAATGCAAACTCAGTCAGAGACATAGATTTTCACTTGCAACTTGCTTTAACATGTTTAACAGTGCATGAAATGTCTAAAACAAAAAGATAATGCTTTTTAGTGGCTGGAACTGGTTTTATCACATTCTGAATTGAACGTTGAAAATGAGCTTTTCAGAGCCAGCAGAGGTCAAAATAAGCAGTAATGCAAACTCAGTCAGAGACATAGATTTTCACTTGCAACTTGCTTTAACATGTTTAACAGTGCATGAAATGTTGTCTAAAACAAAAAGATAATGCTTTTTAGTGGCTGGAACTGGTTTTATCACATTCTGAATTGAACGTTGAAAATGAGCTTTTTAGAGCCAGCAGAGGTCAAAATAAGCAGTAATGCAAACTCAGTCATAGACATAGATTTTCACTTGCAACTTGCTTTAACATGTTTAACAGTGCATGAAATGTTGTCTAAAACAAAAAGAAAATGCTTTTTAGTGGCTGGAACTGGTTTTATCACATTCTGAATTGAACGTTGAAAATGAGCTTTTCAGAGCCAGCAGAGGTCAAAATAAGCAGTAATGCAAACTCAGTCAGAGACATAGATTTTCACTTGCAACTTGCTTTAACATGTTTAACAGTGCATGAAATGTTGTCTAAAACAAAAAGATAATGCTTTTTAGTGGCTGGAACTGGTTTTATCACATTCTGAATTGAACGTTGAAAATGAGCTTTTTAGAGCCAGCAGAGGTCAAAATAAGCAGTAATGCAAACTCAGTCATAGACATAGATTTTCACTTGCAACTTGCTTTAACATGTTTAACAGTGCATGAAATGTTGTCTAAAACAAAAAGAAAATGCTTTTTAGTGGCTGGAACTGGTTTTATCACATTCTGAATTGAACGTTGAAAATGAGCTTTTCAGAGCCAGCAGAGGTCAAAATAAGCAGTAATGCAAACTCAGTCAGAGACAAAGAATTTCACTTGCAACTTGCTTTAACATGTTTAACAGTGCATGAAATGTTGTCTAAAACAAAAAGAAAATGCTTTTTAGTGGCTGGATCTGGTTTTATCACATTCTGAATTGAACGTTGAAAATGAGCTTTTCAGAGCCAGCAGAGGTCAAAATAAGCAATAAATCAAACTCAGTCATAGACATAGATTTTCACTTGCAACTTGCTTTAACATGTTTAACAGTGCATGAAATGTTGTCTAAAACAAAAAGAAAATGCTTTTTAGTGGCTGGAACTGGTTTTATCACATTCTGAATTGAACGTTGAAAATGAGCTTTTCAGAGCCAGCAGAGGTCAAAATAAGCAGTGATGCAAACTCAGTCATAGACATAGATTTTCACTTGCAACTTGCTTTAACATATTTAACAGTGCATGAAATGTTGTCTAAAACAAAAGATAATGCTTTTTAGTGGCTGGAACTGGTTTTATCACATTCTGAATTGAACGTTGAAAATGAGCTTTTCAGAGCCAGCAGAGGTCAAAATAAGCAGTAATGCAAACTCAGTCAGAGACATAGATTTTCACTTGCAACTTGCTTTAACATGTTTAGCAGTGCATGAAATGTTGTCTAAAACAAAAACATAATGCTTTTTAGTGGCTGGAACTGGTTTTATCACATTCTGAATTGAACGTTGAAAATGAGCTTTTCAGAGCCAGCAGAAGTCAAAATAAAGCAGTAATGCAAACTCAGTCATAGACATAGATTTTCACTTGCAACTTGCTTTAACATGTTTAACAGTGCATGAAATGTTGTCTAAAACAAAAAGAAAATGCTTTTTAGTGGCTGGAACTGGTTTTATCACATTCTGAATTGAACGTTGAAAATGAGCTTTTCAGAGCCAGCAGAGGTCAAAATAAACAGTAATGCAAACTCAGTCATAGACATAGATTTTCACTTGCAACTTGCTTTATCATGTTTAACAGTGCATGAAATGTTATCTAAAACAAAAAGAATAATGCATTTTAGTGGCTGGATCTGGTTTTATCACTTTCTGAATTCAACGTTGAAAATGAGCTTTTCAGAGCCAGCAGAGGTCAAAATAAGCAGTAATGCAAACTCAGTCAGAGACAAAGATTTTCACTTGCAACTTGCTTTAACATATTTAACAGTGCATGAAATGTTGTCTAAAACAAAAAGAATGATGCATTTTAGTAGCTGGATCTGGTTTTATCACATTCTGTGATGGACGTTGAAAATGAGCTTTTCAGAGCCAGCAGAGGTCAAAATAAGCAGTAATGCAAACTCAGTCAGAGACATAGATTTTCACTTGCAACTTTCTTAAACATATTTAACAGTGCATGAAATGTTGTCTAAAACAAAAAGAAAATGCTTTTTAGTGGCTGGAACTGGTTTTATCACATTCTGAATTGAACGTTGAAAATGAGCTTTTCAGAGCCAGCAGAGGTCAAAATAAGCAGTAATGCAAACTCAGTCAGAGACAAAGATTTTCACTTGCAACTTGCTTTAACATGTTTAACAGTGCATGAAATGTTGTCTAAAACAAAAAGAAAATGCTTTTTAGTGGCTGGAACTGGTTTTATCATATTCTGAATTGAACGTTGAAAATGAGCTTTTCAGAGCCAGCAGAGGTCAAAATAAGCAGTAATGCAAACTCAGTCAGAGACATAGATTTTCACTTGCAACTTGCTTTAACATGTTTAACAGTGCATGAAATGTTATCTTAAACAAAAAGAATAATGCATTTTAGTGGCTGGAACTGGTTTTATCACATTCTGAATTGAACGTTGAAAATTAGCTTTTCAGAGCCAGCAGAGGTCAAAATAAGCAGTAATGCAAACTCAGTCAGAGACATAGATTTTCACTTGCAACTTGCTTTAACATGCTTAACAGTGCATGAAATGTTGTCTAAAACAAAAACATAATGCTTTTTAGTGGCTGGAACTGGTTTTATCACATTCTGAATTGAACGTTGAAAATGAGCTTTTCAGAGCCAGCAGAGGTCAAAATAAGCAGTAATGCAAACTCAGTCATAGACATAGATTTTCACTTGCAACTTGCTTTAACATGTTTAACAGTGCATGAAATGTTGTCTAAAACAAAAAGAAAATGCTTTTTAGTGGCTGGAACTGGTTTTATCACATTCTGAATTGAACGTTGAAAATGAGCTTTTCAGAGCCAGCAGAGGTCAAAATAAGCAGTAATGCAAACTCAGTCAGAGACAAAGATTTTCACTTGCAACTTGCTTTAACATGTTTAACAGTGCATGAAATGTTGTCTAAAACAAAAAGAAAATGCTTTTTAGTGGCTGGAACTGGTTTTATCATATTCTGAATTGAACGTTGAAAATGAGCTTTTCAGAGCCAGCAGAGGTCAAAATAAGCAGTAATGCAAACTCAGTCAGAGACATAGATTTTCACTTGCAACTTGCTTTAACATGTTTAACAGTGCATGAAATGTTATCTTAAACAAAAAGAATAATGCATTTTAGTGGCTGGAACTGGTTTTATCACATTCTGAATTGAACGTTGAAAATGAGCTTTTCAGAGCCAGCAGAGGTCAAAATAAGCAGTAATGCAAACTCAGTCAGAGACATAGATTTTCACTTGCAACTTGCTTTAACATGTTTAACAGTGCATGAAATGTTGTCTAAAACAAAAACATAATGCTTTTTAGTGGCTGGAACTGGTTTTATCACATTCTGAATTGAACGTTGAAAATGAGCTTTTCAGAGCCAGCAGAGGTCAAAATAAGCAGTAATGCAAACTCAGTCATAGACATAGATTTTCACTTGCAACTTGCTTTAACATGTTTAACAGTGCATGAAATGTTGTCTAAAACAAAAAGAAAATGCTTTTTAGTGGCTGGAACTGGTTTTATCACATTCTGAATTGAACGTTGAAAATGAGCTTTTCAGAGCCAGCAGAGGTCAAAATAAGCAGTAATGCAAACTCAGTCAGAGACAAAGATTTTCACTTGCAACTTGCTTTAACATATTTAACAGTGCATGAAATGTTGTCTAAAACAAAAAGATAATGCTTTTTAGTGGCTGGAACTGGTTTTATCACATTCTGAATTGAACGTTGAAAATGAGCTTTTCAGAGCCAGCAGAGGTCAAAATAAGCAGTAATGCAAACTCAGTCAGAGACATAGATTTTCACTTGCAACTTGCTTTAACATGTTTACCAGTGCATGAAATGTTATCTTAAACAAAAAGAATAATGCATTTTAGTGGCTGGAACTGGTTTTATCACATTCTGAATTGAACGTTGAAAATGAGCTTTTCAGAGCCAGCAGAGGTCAAAATAAGCAGTAATGCAAACTCAGTCAGAGACATAGATTTTCACTTGCAACTTGCTTTAACATGTTTAACAGTGCATGAAATGTTGTCTAAAACAAAAACATAATGCTTTTTAGTGGCTGGAACTGGTTTTATCACATTCTGAATTGAACGTTGAAAATGAGCTTTTCAGAGCCAGCAGAGGTCAAAATAAGCAGTAATGCAAACTCAGTCATAGACATAGATTTTCACTTGCAACTTGCTTTAACATGTTTAACAGTGCATGAAATGTTGTCTAAAACAAAAAGAAAATGCTTTTTAGTGGCTGGAACTGGTTTTATCACATTCTGAATTGAACGTTGAAAATGAGCTTTTCAGAGCCAGCAGAGGTCAAAATAAGCAGTAATGCAAACTCAGTCAGAGACAAAGATTTTCACTTGCAACTTGCTTTAACATGTTTAACAGTGCATGAAATGTTGTCTAAAACAAAAAGAAAATGCTTTTTAGTGGCTGGAACTGGTTTTATCACATTCTGAATTGAACGTTGAAAATGAGCTTTTCAGAGCCAGCAGAGGTCAAAATAAGCAGTAATGCAAACTCAGTCAGAGACAAAGATTTTCACTTGCAACTTGCTTTAACATATTTAACAGTGCATGAAATGTTGTCTAAAACAAAAAGAATGATGCATTTTAGTAGCTGGATCTGGTTTTATCACATTCTGTGATGGACGTTGAAAATGAGCTTTTCAGAGCCAGCAGAGGTCAAAATAAGCAGTAATGCAAACTCAGTCAGAGACATAGATTTTCACTTGCAACTTTCTTAAACATATTTAACAGTGCATGAAATGTTGTCTAAAACAAAAAGAAAATGCTTTTTAGTGGCTGGAACTGGTTTTATCACATTCTGAATTGAACGTTGAAAATGAGCTTTTCAGAGCCAGCAGAGGTCAAAATAAGCAGTAATGCAAACTCAGTCAGAGACAAAGATTTTCACTTGCAACTTGCTTTAACATGTTTAACAGTGCATGAAATGTTGTCTAAAACAAAAAGAAAATGCTTTTTAGTGGCTGGAACTGGTTTTATCATATTCTGAATTGAACGTTGAAAATGAGCTTTTCAGAGCCAGCAGAGGTCAAAATAAGCAGTAATGCAAACTCAGTCAGAGACATAGATTTTCACTTGCAACTTGCTTTAACATGTTTAACAGTGCATGAAATGTTATCTTAAACAAAAAGAATAATGCATTTTAGTGGCTGGAACTGGTTTTATCACATTCTGAATTGAACGTTGAAAATTAGCTTTTCAGAGCCAGCAGAGGTCAAAATAAGCAGTAATGCAAACTCAGTCAGAGACATAGATTTTCACTTGCAACTTGCTTTAACATGTTTAACAGTGCATGAAATGTTGTCTAAAACAAAAACATAATGCTTTTTAGTGGCTGGAACTGGTTTTATCACATTCTGAATTGAACGTTGAAAATGAGCTTTTCAGAGCCAGCAGAGGTCAAAATAAGCAGTAATGCAAACTCAGTCATAGACATAGATTTTCACTTGCAACTTGCTTTAACATGTTTAACAGTGCATGAAATGTTGTCTAAAACAAAAAGAAAATGCTTTTTAGTGGCTGGAACTGGTTTTATCACATTCTGAATTGAACGTTGAAAATGAGCTTTTCAGAGCCAGCAGAGGTCAAAATAAGCAGTAATGCAAACTCAGTCAGAGACAAAGATTTTCACTTGCAACTTGCTTTAACATGTTTAACAGTGCATGAAATGTTGTCTAAAACAAAAAGAAAATGCTTTTTAGTGGCTGGAACTGGTTTTATCATATTCTGAATTGAACGTTGAAAATGAGCTTTTCAGAGCCAGCAGAGGTCAAAATAAGCAGTAATGCAAACTCAGTCAGAGACATAGATTTTCACTTGCAACTTGCTTTAACATGTTTAACAGTGCATGAAATGTTATCTTAAACAAAAAGAATAATGCATTTTAGTGGCTGGAACTGGTTTTATCACATTCTGAATTGAACGTTGAAAATGAGCTTTTCAGAGCCAGCAGAGGTCAAAATAAGCAGTAATGCAAACTCAGTCAGAGACATAGATTTTCACTTGCAACTTGCTTTAACATGTTTAACAGTGCATGAAATGTTGTCTAAAACAAAAACATAATGCTTTTTAGTGGCTGGAACTGGTTTTATCACATTCTGAATTGAACGTTGAAAATGAGCTTTTCAGAGCCAGCAGAGGTCAAAATAAGCAGTAATGCAAACTCAGTCATAGACATAGATTTTCACTTGCAACTTGCTTTAACATGTTTAACAGTGCATGAAATGTTGTCTAAAACAAAAAGAAAATGCTTTTTAGTGGCTGGAACTGGTTTTATCACATTCTGAATTGAACGTTGAAAATGAGCTTTTCAGAGCCAGCAGAGGTCAAAATAAGCAGTAATGCAAACTCAGTCAGAGACAAAGATTTTCACTTGCAACTTGCTTTAACATATTTAACAGTGCATGAAATGTTGTCTAAAACAAAAAGATAATGCTTTTTAGTGGCTGGAACTGGTTTTATCACATTCTGAATTGAACGTTGAAAATGAGCTTTTCAGAGCCAGCAGAGGTCAAAATAAGCAGTAATGCAAACTCAGTCAGAGACATAGATTTTCACTTGCAACTTGCTTTAACATGTTTAACAGTGCATGAAATGTTGTCTAAAACAAAAACATAATGCTTTTTAGTGGCTGGAACTGGTTTTATCACATTCTGAATTGAACGTTGAAAATGAGCTTTTCAGAGCCAGCAGAGGTCAAAATAAGCAGTAATGCAAACTCAGTCATAGACATAGATTTTCACTTGCAACTTGCTTTAACATGTTTAACAGTGCATGAAATGTTGTCTAAAACAAAAAGAAAATGCTTTTTAGTGGCTGGAACTGGTTTTATCACATTCTGAATTGAACGTTGAAAATGAGCTTTTCAGAGCCAGCAGAGGTCAAAATAAGCAGTAATGCAAACTCAGTCAGAGACAAAGATTTTCACTTGCAACTTGCTTTAACATGTTTAACAGTGCATGAAATGTTGTCTAAAACAAAAAGAAAATGCTTTTTAGTGGCTGGAACTGGTTTTATCATATTCTGAATTGAACGTTGAAAATGAGCTTTTCAGAGCCAGCAGAGGTCAAAATAAGCAGTAATGCAAACTCAGTCAGAGACATAGATTTTCACTTGCAACTTGCTTTAACATGTTTAACAGTGCATGAAATGTTATCTTAAACAAAAAGATAATGCTTTTTAGTGGCTGGAACTGGTTTTATCACATTCTGAATTGAACGTTGAAAATGAGCTTTTCAGAGCCAGCAGAGGTCAAAATAAGCAGTAATGCAAACTCAGTCAGAGACATAGATTTTCACTTGCAACTTGCTTTAACATGTTTAACAGTGCATGAAATGTTGTCTAAAACAAAAAGAAAATGCTTTTTAGTGGCTGGAACTGGTTTTATCACATTCTGACTTGAACGTTGAAAATGAGCTTTTCAGAGCCAGCAGAGGTCAAAATAAGCAGTAATGCAAACTCAGTCAGAGACAAAGATTTTCACTTGCAACTTGCTTTAACATGTTTAACAGTGCATGAAATGTTGTCTAAAACAAAAAGAAAATGCTTTTTAGTGGCTGGATCTGGTTTTATCACATTCTGAATTGAACGTTGAAAATGAGCTTTTCAGAGCCAGCAGAGGTCAAAATAAGCAGTAATGCAAACTCAGTCATAGACATAGATTTTCACTTGCAACTTGCTTTAACATGTTTAACAGTGCATGAAATGTTATCTAAAACAAAAAGAATAATGCATTTTAGTGGCTGGATCTGGTTTTATCACTTTCTGAATTCAACGTTGAAAATGAGCTGTTCTCAGCCAGCAGAGGTCAAAATAAGCAGTAATGCAAACTCAGTCATAGACATAGATTTTCACTTGCAACTTGCTGTAACATATTTAACAGTGCATGAAATGTTGTCTAAAACAAAAACATAATGCTTTTTAGTGGCTGGAACTGGTTTTATCACATTCTGAATTGAACGTTGAAAATGAGCTTTTCAGAGCCAGCAGAGGTCAAAATAAGCAGTAATGCAAACTCAGTCATAGACATAGATTTTCACTTGCAACTTGCTTTAACATGTTTAACAGTGCATGAAATGTTGTCTAAAACAAAAAGAAAATGCTTTTTAGTGGCTGGAACTGGTTTTATCACATTCTGAATTGAACGTTGAAAATGAGCTTTTCAGAGCCAGCAGAGGTCAAAATAAGCAGTAATGCAAACTCAGTCAGAGACAAAGATTTTCACTTGCAACTTGCTTTAACATATTTAACAGTGCATGAAATGTTGTCTAAAACAAAAAGAAAATGCTTTTTAGTGGCTGGAACTGGTTTTATCACATTCTGAATTGAACGTTGAAAATGAGCTTTTCAGAGCCAGCAGAGGTCAAAATAAGCAGTAATGCAAACTCAGTCATAGACATAGATTTTCACTTGCAACTTGCTTTAACATGTTTAACAGTGCATGAAATGTTGTCTAAAACAAAAAGAAAATGCTTTTTAGTGGCTGGAACTGGTTTTATCATATTCTGAATTGAACGTTGAAAATGAGCTTTTCAGAGCCAGCAGAGGTCAAAATAAGCAGTAATGCAAACTCAGTCAGAGACAAAGATTTTCACTTGCAACTTGCTTTAACATGTTTAACAGTGCATGAAATGTTGTCTAAAACAAAAAGAAAATGCTTTTTAGTGGCTGGAACTGGTTTTATCACATTCTGAATTGAACGTTGAAAATGAGCTTTTCAGAGCCAGCAGAGGTCAAAATAAGCAGTAATGCAAACTCAGTCAGAGACAAAGATTTTCACTTGCAACTTGCTTTAACATGTTTAACAGTGCATGAAATGTTGTCTAAAACAAAAAGAAAATGCTTTTTAGTGGCTGGAACTGGTTTTATCACATTCTGAATTGAACGTTGAAAATGAGCTTTTCAGAGCCAGCAGAGGTCAAAATAAGCAGTAATGCAAACTCAGTCATAGACATAGATTTTCACTTGCAACTTGCTTTAACATGTTTAACAGTGCATGAAATGTTATCTAAAACAAAAAGAATAATGCATTTTAGTGGCTGGATCTGGTTTTATCACTTTCTGAATTCAACGTTGAAAATGAGCTGTTCTCAGCCAGCAGAGGTCAAAATAAGCAGTAATGCAAACTCAGTCATAGACATAGATTTTCACTTGCAACTTGCTGTAACATATTTAACAGTGCATGAAATGTTGTCTAAAACAAAAACATAATGCTTTTTAGTGGCTGGAACTGGTTTTATCACATTCTGAATTGAACGTTGAAAATGAGCTTTTCAGAGCCAGCAGAGGTCAAAATAAGCAGTAATGCAAACTCAGTCATAGACATAGATTTTCACTTGCAACTTGCTTTAACATGTTTAACAGTGCATGAAATGTTGTCTAAAACAAAAAGAAAATGCTTTTTAGTGGCTGGAACTGGTTTTATCACATTCTGAATTGAACGTTGAAAATGAGCTTTTCAGAGCCAGCAGAGGTCAAAATAAGCAGTGATGCAAACTCAGTCATAGACATAGATTTTCACTTGCAACTTGCTTTAACATATTTAACAGTGCATGAAATGTTGTCTAAAACAAAAGATAATGCTTTTTAGTGGCTGGAACTGGTTTTATCACATTCTGAATTGAACGTTGAAAATGAGCTTTTCAGAGCCAGCAGAGGTCAAAATAAGCAGTAATGCAAACTCAGTCAGAGACATAGATTTTCACTTGCAACTTGCTTTAACATGTTTAGCAGTGCATGAAATGTTGTCTAAAACAAAAACATAATGCTTTTTAGTGGCTGGAACTGGTTTTATCACATTCTGAATTGAACGTTGAAAATGAGCTTTTCAGAGCCAGCAGAAGTCAAAATAAAGCAGTAATGCAAACTCAGTCATAGACATAGATTTTCACTTGCAACTTGCTTTAACATGTTTAACAGTGCATGAAATGTTGTCTAAAACAAAAAGAAAATGCTTTTTAGTGGCTGGAACTGGTTTTATCACATTCTGAATTGAACGTTGAAAATGAGCTTTTCAGAGCCAGCAGAGGTCAAAATAAACAGTAATGCAAACTCAGTCATAGACATAGATTTTCACTTGCAACTTGCTTTATCATGTTTAACAGTGCATGAAATGTTATCTAAAACAAAAAGAATAATGCATTTTAGTGGCTGGATCTGGTTTTATCACTTTCTGAATTCAACGTTGAAAATGAGCTTTTCAGAGCCAGCAGAGGTCAAAATAAGCAGTAATGCAAACTCAGTCAGAGACAAAGATTTTCACTTGCAACTTGCTTTAACATATTTAACAGTGCATGAAATGTTGTCTAAAACAAAAAGAATGATGCATTTTAGTAGCTGGATCTGGTTTTATCACATTCTGTGATGGACGTTGAAAATGAGCTTTTCAGAGCCAGCAGAGGTCAAAATAAGCAGTAATGCAAACTCAGTCAGAGACATAGATTTTCACTTGCAACTTTCTTAAACATATTTAACAGTGCATGAAATGTTGTCTAAAACAAAAAGAAAATGCTTTTTAGTGGCTGGAACTGGTTTTATCACATTCTGAATTGAACGTTGAAAATGAGCTTTTCAGAGCCAGCAGAGGTCAAAATAAGCAGTAATGCAAACTCAGTCAGAGACAAAGATTTTCACTTGCAACTTGCTTTAACATGTTTAACAGTGCATGAAATGTTGTCTAAAACAAAAAGAAAATGCTTTTTAGTGGCTGGAACTGGTTTTATCATATTCTGAATTGAACGTTGAAAATGAGCTTTTCAGAGCCAGCAGAGGTCAAAATAAGCAGTAATGCAAACTCAGTCAGAGACATAGATTTTCACTTGCAACTTGCTTTAACATGTTTAACAGTGCATGAAATGTTATCTTAAACAAAAAGAATAATGCATTTTAGTGGCTGGAACTGGTTTTATCACATTCTGAATTGAACGTTGAAAATTAGCTTTTCAGAGCCAGCAGAGGTCAAAATAAGCAGTAATGCAAACTCAGTCAGAGACATAGATTTTCACTTGCAACTTGCTTTAACATGCTTAACAGTGCATGAAATGTTGTCTAAAACAAAAACATAATGCTTTTTAGTGGCTGGAACTGGTTTTATCACATTCTGAATTGAACGTTGAAAATGAGCTTTTCAGAGCCAGCAGAGGTCAAAATAAGCAGTAATGCAAACTCAGTCATAGACATAGATTTTCACTTGCAACTTGCTTTAACATGTTTAACAGTGCATGAAATGTTGTCTAAAACAAAAAGAAAATGCTTTTTAGTGGCTGGAACTGGTTTTATCACATTCTGAATTGAACGTTGAAAATGAGCTTTTCAGAGCCAGCAGAGGTCAAAATAAGCAGTAATGCAAACTCAGTCAGAGACAAAGATTTTCACTTGCAACTTGCTTTAACATGTTTAACAGTGCATGAAATGTTGTCTAAAACAAAAAGAAAATGCTTTTTAGTGGCTGGAACTGGTTTTATCATATTCTGAATTGAACGTTGAAAATGAGCTTTTCAGAGCCAGCAGAGGTCAAAATAAGCAGTAATGCAAACTCAGTCAGAGACATAGATTTTCACTTGCAACTTGCTTTAACATGTTTAACAGTGCATGAAATGTTATCTTAAACAAAAAGAATAATGCATTTTAGTGGCTGGAACTGGTTTTATCACATTCTGAATTGAACGTTGAAAATGAGCTTTTCAGAGCCAGCAGAGGTCAAAATAAGCAGTAATGCAAACTCAGTCAGAGACATAGATTTTCACTTGCAACTTGCTTTAACATGTTTAACAGTGCATGAAATGTTGTCTAAAACAAAAACATAATGCTTTTTAGTGGCTGGAACTGGTTTTATCACATTCTGAATTGAACGTTGA
This sequence comes from Danio rerio, assembly GCF_052040795.2. Taxonomy (NCBI): domain Eukaryota; kingdom Metazoa; phylum Chordata; class Actinopteri; order Cypriniformes; family Danionidae; genus Danio; species Danio rerio. The sequence continues at coordinate 19,492,636 of NC_141036.1, read as the reverse complement.
AAATGAGCTTTTCAGAGCCAGCAGAGGTCAAAATAAGCAGTAATGCAAACTCAGTCATAGACATAGATTTTCACTTGCAACTTGCTTTAACATGTTTAACAGTGCATGAAATGTTGTCTAAAACAAAAAGAAAATGCTTTTTAGTGGCTGGAACTGGTTTTATCACATTCTGAATTGAACGTTGAAAATGAGCTTTTCAGAGCCAGCAGAGGTCAAAATAAGCAGTAATGCAAACTCAGTCAGAGACAAAGATTTTCACTTGCAACTTGCTTTAACATATTTAACAGTGCATGAAATGTTGTCTAAAACAAAAAGATAATGCTTTTTAGTGGCTGGAACTGGTTTTATCACATTCTGAATTGAACGTTGAAAATGAGCTTTTCAGAGCCAGCAGAGGTCAAAATAAGCAGTAATGCAAACTCAGTCAGAGACATAGATTTTCACTTGCAACTTGCTTTAACATGTTTAACAGTGCATGAAATGTTATCTTAAACAAAAAGAATAATGCATTTTAGTGGCTGGAACTGGTTTTATCACATTCTGAATTGAACGTTGAAAATGAGCTTTTCAGAGCCAGCAGAGGTCAAAATAAGCAGTAATGCAAACTCAGTCAGAGACATAGATTTTCACTTGCAACTTGCTTTAACATGTTTAACAGTGCATGAAATGTTGTCTAAAACAAAAACATAATGCTTTTTAGTGGCTGGAACTGGTTTTATCACATTCTGAATTGAACGTTGAAAATGAGCTTTTCAGAGCCAGCAGAGGTCAAAATAAGCAGTAATGCAAACTCAGTCATAGACATAGATTTTCACTTGCAACTTGCTTTAACATGTTTAACAGTGCATGAAATGTTGTCTAAAACAAAAAGAAAATGCTTTTTAGTGGCTGGAACTGGTTTTATCACATTCTGAATTGAACGTTGAAAATGAGCTTTTCAGAGCCAGCAGAGGTCAAAATAAGCAGTAATGCAAACTCAGTCAGAGACAAAGATTTTCACTTGCAACTTGCTTTAACATGTTTAACAGTGCATGAAATGTTGTCTAAAACAAAAAGAAAATGCTTTTTAGTGGCTGGAACTGGTTTTATCACATTCTGAATTGAACGTTGAAAATGAGCTTTTCAGAGCCAGCAGAGGTCAAAATAAGCAGTAATGCAAACTCAGTCAGAGACAAAGATTTTCACTTGCAACTTGCTTTAACATATTTAACAGTGCATGAAATGTTGTCTAAAACAAAAAGAATGATGCATTTTAGTAGCTGGATCTGGTTTTATCACATTCTGTGATGGACGTTGAAAATGAGCTTTTCAGAGCCAGCAGAGGTCAAAATAAGCAGTAATGCAAACTCAGTCAGAGACATAGATTTTCACTTGCAACTTTCTTAAACATATTTAACAGTGCATGAAATGTTGTCTAAAACAAAAAGAAAATGCTTTTTAGTGGCTGGAACTGGTTTTATCACATTCTGAATTGAACGTTGAAAATGAGCTTTTCAGAGCCAGCAGAGGTCAAAATAAGCAGTAATGCAAACTCAGTCAGAGACAAAGATTTTCACTTGCAACTTGCTTTAACATGTTTAACAGTGCATGAAATGTTGTCTAAAACAAAAAGAAAATGCTTTTTAGTGGCTGGAACTGGTTTTATCATATTCTGAATTGAACGTTGAAAATGAGCTTTTCAGAGCCAGCAGAGGTCAAAATAAGCAGTAATGCAAACTCAGTCAGAGACATAGATTTTCACTTGCAACTTGCTTTAACATGTTTAACAGTGCATGAAATGTTATCTTAAACAAAAAGAATAATGCATTTTAGTGGCTGGAACTGGTTTTATCACATTCTGAATTGAACGTTGAAAATTAGCTTTTCAGAGCCAGCAGAGGTCAAAATAAGCAGTAATGCAAACTCAGTCAGAGACATAGATTTTCACTTGCAACTTGCTTTAACATGTTTAACAGTGCATGAAATGTTGTCTAAAACAAAAACATAATGCTTTTTAGTGGCTGGAACTGGTTTTATCACATTCTGAATTGAACGTTGAAAATGAGCTTTTCAGAGCCAGCAGAGGTCAAAATAAGCAGTAATGCAAACTCAGTCATAGACATAGATTTTCACTTGCAACTTGCTTTAACATGTTTAACAGTGCATGAAATGTTGTCTAAAACAAAAAGAAAATGCTTTTTAGTGGCTGGAACTGGTTTTATCATATTCTGAATTGAACGTTGAAAATGAGCTTTTCAGAGCCAGCAGAGGTCAAAATAAGCAGTAATGCAAACTCAGTCAGAGACATAGATTTTCACTTGCAACTTGCTTTAACATGTTTAACAGTGCATGAAATGTTATCTTAAACAAAAAGAATAATGCATTTTAGTGGCTGGAACTGGTTTTATCACATTCTGAATTGAACGTTGAAAATTAGCTTTTCAGAGCCAGCAGAGGTCAAAATAAGCAGTAATGCAAACTCAGTCAGAGACATAGATTTTCACTTGCAACTTGCTTTAACATGTTTAACAGTGCATGAAATGTTGTCTAAAACAAAAACATAATGCTTTTTAGTGGCTGGAACTGGTTTTATCACATTCTGAATTGAACGTTGAAAATGAGCTTTTCAGAGCCAGCAGAGGTCAAAATAAGCAGTAATGCAAACTCAGTCATAGACATAGATTTTCACTTGCAACTTGCTTTAACATGTTTAACAGTGCATGAAATGTTGTCTAAAACAAAAAGAAAATGCTTTTTAGTGGCTGGAACTGGTTTTATCACATTCTGAATTGAACGTTGAAAATGAGCTTTTCAGAGCCAGCAGAGGTCAAAATAAGCAGTAATGCAAACTCAGTCAGAGACAAAGATTTTCACTTGCAACTTGCTTTAACATGTTTAACAGTGCATGAAATGTTGTCTAAAACAAAAAGAAAATGCTTTTTAGTGGCTGGAACTGGTTTTATCATATTCTGAATTGAACGTTGAAAATGAGCTTTTCAGAGCCAGCAGAGGTCAAAATAAGCAGTAATGCAAACTCAGTCAGAGACATAGATTTTCACTTGCAACTTGCTTTAACATGTTTAACAGTGCATGAAATGTTATCTTAAACAAAAAGAATAATGCATTTTAGTGGCTGGAACTGGTTTTATCACATTCTGAATTGAACGTTGAAAATGAGCTTTTCAGAGCCAGCAGAGGTCAAAATAAGCAGTAATGCAAACTCAGTCAGAGACATAGATTTTCACTTGCAACTTGCTTTAACATGTTTAACAGTGCATGAAATGTTGTCTAAAACAAAAACATAATGCTTTTTAGTGGCTGGAACTGGTTTTATCACATTCTGAATTGAACGTTGAAAATGAGCTTTTCAGAGCCAGCAGAGGTCAAAATAAGCAGTAATGCAAACTCAGTCATAGACATAGATTTTCACTTGCAACTTGCTTTAACATGTTTAACAGTGCATGAAATGTTGTCTAAAACAAAAAGAAAATGCTTTTTAGTGGCTGGAACTGGTTTTATCACATTCTGAATTGAACGTTGAAAATGAGCTTTTCAGAGCCAGCAGAGGTCAAAATAAGCAGTAATGCAAACTCAGTCAGAGACAAAGATTTTCACTTGCAACTTGCTTTAACATATTTAACAGTGCATGAAATGTTGTCTAAAACAAAAAGATAATGCTTTTTAGTGGCTGGAACTGGTTTTATCACATTCTGAATTGAACGTTGAAAATGAGCTTTTCAGAGCCAGCAGAGGTCAAAATAAGCAGTAATGCAAACTCAGTCAGAGACATAGATTTTCACTTGCAACTTGCTTTAACATGTTTAACAGTGCATGAAATGTTGTCTAAAACAAAAACATAATGCTTTTTAGTGGCTGGAACTGGTTTTATCACATTCTGAATTGAACGTTGAAAATGAGCTTTTCAGAGCCAGCAGAGGTCAAAATAAGCAGTAATGCAAACTCAGTCATAGACATAGATTTTCACTTGCAACTTGCTTTAACATGTTTAACAGTGCATGAAATGTTGTCTAAAACAAAAAGAAAATGCTTTTTAGTGGCTGGAACTGGTTTTATCACATTCTGAATTGAACGTTGAAAATGAGCTTTTCAGAGCCAGCAGAGGTCAAAATAAGCAGTAATGCAAACTCAGTCAGAGACAAAGATTTTCACTTGCAACTTGCTTTAACATGTTTAACAGTGCATGAAATGTTGTCTAAAACAAAAAGAAAATGCTTTTTAGTGGCTGGAACTGGTTTTATCATATTCTGAATTGAATGTTGAAAATGAGCTTTTCAGAGCCAGCAGAGGTCAAAATAAGCAGTAATGCAAACTCAGTCAGAGACATAGATTTTCACTTGCAACTTGCTTTAACATGTTTAACAGTGCATGAAATGTTATCTTAAACAAAAAGATAATGCTTTTTAGTGGCTGGAACTGGTTTTATCACATTCTGAATTGAACGTTGAAAATGAGCTTTTCAGAGCCAGCAGAGGTCAAAATAAGCAGTAATGCAAACTCAGTCAGAGACATAGATTTTCACTTGCAACTTGCTTTAACATGTTTAACAGTGCATGAAATGTTGTCTAAAACAAAAAGAAAATGCTTTTTAGTGGCTGGATCTGGTTTTATCACATTCTGAATTGAACGTTGAAAATGAGCTTTTCAGAGCCAGCAGAGGTCAAAATAAGCAGTAATGCAAACTCAGTCATAGACATAGATTTTCACTTGCAACTTGCTTTAACATGTTTAACAGTGCATGAAATGTTATCTAAAACAAAAAGAATAATGCATTTTAGTGGCTGGATCTGGTTTTATCACTTTCTGAATTCAACGTTGAAAATGAGCTGTTCTCAGCCAGCAGAGGTCAAAATAAGCAGTAATGCAAACTCAGTCATAGACATAGATTTTCACTTGCAACTTGCTGTAACATATTTAACAGTGCATGAAATGTTGTCTAAAACAAAAACATAATGCTTTTTAGTGGCTGGAACTGGTTTTATCACATTCTGAATTGAACGTTGAAAATGAGCTTTTCAGAGCCAGCAGAGGTCAAAATAAGCAGTAATGCAAACTCAGTCATAGACATAGATTTTCACTTGCAACTTGCTTTAACATGTTTAACAGTGCATGAAATGTTGTCTAAAACAAAAAGAAAATGCTTTTTAGTGGCTGGAACTGGTTTTATCACATTCTGAATTGAACGTTGAAAATGAGCTTTTCAGAGCCAGCAGAGGTCAAAATAAGCAGTAATGCAAACTCAGTCAGAGACAAAGATTTTCACTTGCAACTTGCTTTAACATATTTAACAGTGCATGAAATGTTGTCTAAAACAAAAAGAAAATGCTTTTTAGTGGCTGGAACTGGTTTTATCACATTCTGAATTGAACGTTGAAAATGAGCTTTTCAGAGCCAGCAGAGGTCAAAATAAGCAGTAATGCAAACTCAGTCATAGACATAGATTTTCACTTGCAACTTGCTTTAACATGTTTAACAGTGCATGAAATGTTGTCTAAAACAAAAAGAAAATGCTTTTTAGTGGCTGGAACTGGTTTTATCATATTCTGAATTGAACGTTGAAAATGAGCTTTTCAGAGCCAGCAGAGGTCAAAATAAGCAGTAATGCAAACTCAGTCAGAGACAAAGATTTTCACTTGCAACTTGCTTTAACATGTTTAACAGTGCATGAAATGTTGTCTAAAACAAAAAGAAAATGCTTTTTAGTGGCTGGAACTGGTTTTATCACATTCTGAATTGAACGTTGAAAATGAGCTTTTCAGAGCCAGCAGAGGTCAAAATAAGCAGTAATGCAAACTCAGTCAGAGACAAAGATTTTCACTTGCAACTTGCTTTAACATGTTTAACAGTGCATGAAATGTTGTCTAAAACAAAAAGAAAATGCTTTTTAGTGGCTGGAACTGGTTTTATCACATTCTGAATTGAACGTTGAAAATGAGCTTTTCAGAGCCAGCAGAGGTCAAAATAAGCAGTAATGCAAACTCAGTCATAGACATAGATTTTCACTTGCAACTTGCTTTAACATGTTTAACAGTGCATGAAATGTTATCTAAAACAAAAAGAATAATGCATTTTAGTGGCTGGATCTGGTTTTATCACTTTCTGAATTCAACGTTGAAAATGAGCTGTTCTCAGCCAGCAGAGGTCAAAATAAGCAGTAATGCAAACTCAGTCATAGACATAGATTTTCACTTGCAACTTGCTGTAACATATTTAACAGTGCATGAAATGTTGTCTAAAACAAAAACATAATGCTTTTTAGTGGCTGGAACTGGTTTTATCACATTCTGAATTGAACGTTGAAAATGAGCTTTTCAGAGCCAGCAGAGGTCAAAATAAGCAGTAATGCAAACTCAGTCATAGACATAGATTTTCACTTGCAACTTGCTTTAACATGTTTAACAGTGCATGAAATGTTGTCTAAAACAAAAAGAAAATGCTTTTTAGTGGCTGGAACTGGTTTTATCACATTCTGAATTGAACGTTGAAAATGAGCTTTTCAGAGCCAGCAGAGGTCAAAATAAGCAGTGATGCAAACTCAGTCATAGACATAGATTTTCACTTGCAACTTGCTTTAACATATTTAACAGTGCATGAAATGTTGTCTAAAACAAAAGATAATGCTTTTTAGTGGCTGGAACTGGTTTTATCACATTCTGAATTGAACGTTGAAAATGAGCTTTTCAGAGCCAGCAGAGGTCAAAATAAGCAGTAATGCAAACTCAGTCAGAGACATAGATTTTCACTTGCAACTTGCTTTAACATGTTTAGCAGTGCATGAAATGTTGTCTAAAACAAAAACATAATGCTTTTTAGTGGCTGGAACTGGTTTTATCACATTCTGAATTGAACGTTGAAAATGAGCTTTTCAGAGCCAGCAGAAGTCAAAATAAAGCAGTAATGCAAACTCAGTCATAGACATAGATTTTCACTTGCAACTTGCTTTAACATGTTTAACAGTGCATGAAATGTTGTCTAAAACAAAAAGAAAATGCTTTTTAGTGGCTGGAACTGGTTTTATCACATTCTGAATTGAACGTTGAAAATGAGCTTTTCAGAGCCAGCAGAGGTCAAAATAAACAGTAATGCAAACTCAGTCATAGACATAGATTTTCACTTGCAACTTGCTTTATCATGTTTAACAGTGCATGAAATGTTATCTAAAACAAAAAGAATAATGCATTTTAGTGGCTGGATCTGGTTTTATCACTTTCTGAATTCAACGTTGAAAATGAGCTTTTCAGAGCCAGCAGAGGTCAAAATAAGCAGTAATGCAAACTCAGTCAGAGACAAAGATTTTCACTTGCAACTTGCTTTAACATATTTAACAGTGCATGAAATGTTGTCTAAAACAAAAAGAATGATGCATTTTAGTAGCTGGATCTGGTTTTATCACATTCTGTGATGGATGTTGAAAATGAGCTTTTCAGAGCCAGCAGAGGTCAAAATAAGCAGTAATGCAAACTCAGTCAGAGACATAGATTTTCACTTGCAACTTTCTTAAACATATTTAACAGTGCATGAAATGTTGTCTAAAACAAAAAGAAAATGCTTTTTAGTGGCTGGAACTGGTTTTATCACATTCTGAATTGAACGTTGAAAATGAGCTTTTCAGAGCCAGCAGAGGTCAAAATAAGCAGTAATGCAAACTCAGTCAGAGACAAAGATTTTCACTTGCAACTTGCTTTAACATGTTTAACAGTGCATGAAATGTTGTCTAAAACAAAAAGAAAATGCTTTTTAGTGGCTGGAACTGGTTTTATCATATTCTGAATTGAACGTTGAAAATGAGCTTTTCAGAGCCAGCAGAGGTCAAAATAAGCAGTAATGCAAACTCAGTCAGAGACATAGATTTTCACTTGCAACTTGCTTTAACATGTTTAACAGTGCATGAAATGTTATCTTAAACAAAAAGAATAATGCATTTTAGTGGCTGGAACTGGTTTTATCACATTCTGAATTGAACGTTGAAAATTAGCTTTTCAGAGCCAGCAGAGGTCAAAATAAGCAGTAATGCAAACTCAGTCAGAGACATAGATTTTCACTTGCAACTTGCTTTAACATGCTTAACAGTGCATGAAATGTTGTCTAAAACAAAAACATAATGCTTTTTAGTGGCTGGAACTGGTTTTATCACATTCTGAATTGAACGTTGAAAATGAGCTTTTCAGAGCCAGCAGAGGTCAAAATAAGCAGTAATGCAAACTCAGTCATAGACATAGATTTTCACTTGCAACTTGCTTTAACATGTTTAACAGTGCATGAAATGTTGTCTAAAACAAAAAGAAAATGCTTTTTAGTGGCTGGAACTGGTTTTATCACATTCTGAATTGAACGTTGAAAATGAGCTTTTCAGAGCCAGCAGAGGTCAAAATAAGCAGTAATGCAAACTCAGTCAGAGACAAAGATTTTCACTTGCAACTTGCTTTAACATGTTTAACAGTGCATGAAATGTTGTCTAAAACAAAAAGAAAATGCTTTTTAGTGGCTGGAACTGGTTTTATCATATTCTGAATTGAACGTTGAAAATGAGCTTTTCAGAGCCAGCAGAGGTCAAAATAAGCAGTAATGCAAACTCAGTCAGAGACATAGATTTTCACTTGCAACTTGCTTTAACATGTTTAACAGTGCATGAAATGTTATCTTAAACAAAAAGAATAATGCATTTTAGTGGCTGGAACTGGTTTTATCACATTCTGAATTGAACGTTGAAAATGAGCTTTTCAGAGCCAGCAGAGGTCAAAATAAGCAGTAATGCAAACTCAGTCAGAGACATAGATTTTCACTTGCAACTTGCTTTAACATGTTTAACAGTGCATGAAATGTTGTCTAAAACAAAAACATAATGCTTTTTAGTGGCTGGAACTGGTTTTATCACATTCTGAATTGAACGTTGAAAATGAGCTTTTCAGAGCCAGCAGAGGTCAAAATAAGCAGTAATGCAAACTCAGTCATAGACATAGATTTTCACTTGCAACTTGCTTTAACATGTTTAACAGTGCATGAAATGTTGTCTAAAACAAAAAGAAAATGCTTTTTAGTGGCTGGAACTGGTTTTATCACATTCTGAATTGAACGTTGAAAATGAGCTTTTCAGAGCCAGCAGAGGTCAAAATAAGCAGTAATGCAAACTCAGTCAGAGACAAAGATTTTCACTTGCAACTTGCTTTAACATATTTAACAGTGCATGAAATGTTGTCTAAAACAAAAAGATAATGCTTTTTAGTGGCTGGAACTGGTTTTATCACATTCTGAATTGAACGTTGAAAATGAGCTTTTCAGAGCCAGCAGAGGTCAAAATAAGCAGTAATGCAAACTCAGTCAGAGACATAGATTTTCACTTGCAACTTGCTTTAACATGTTTAACAGTGCATGAAATGTTATCTTAAACAAAAAGAATAATGCATTTTAGTGGCTGGAACTGGTTTTATCACATTCTGAATTGAACGTTGAAAATGAGCTTTTCAGAGCCAGCAGAGGTCAAAATAAGCAGTAATGCAAACTCAGTCAGAGACATAGATTTTCACTTGCAACTTGCTTTAACATGTTTAACAGTGCATGAAATGTTGTCTAAAACAAAAACATAATGCTTTTTAGTGGCTGGAACTGGTTTTATCACATTCTGAATTGAACGTTGAAAATGAGCTTTTCAGAGCCAGCAGAGGTCAAAATAAGCAGTAATGCAAACTCAGTCATAGACATAGATTTTCACTTGCAACTTGCTTTAACATGTTTAACAGTGCATGAAATGTTGTCTAAAACAAAAAGAAAATGCTTTTTAGTGGCTGGAACTGGTTTTATCACATTCTGAATTGAACGTTGAAAATGAGCTTTTCAGAGCCAGCAGAGGTCAAAATAAGCAGTAATGCAAACTCAGTCAGAGACAAAGATTTTCACTTGCAACTTGCTTTAACATGTTTAACAGTGCATGAAATGTTGTCTAAAACAAAAAGAAAATGCTTTTTAGTGGCTGGAACTGGTTTTATCACATTCTGAATTGAACGTTGAAAATGAGCTTTTCAGAGCCAGCAGAGGTCAAAATAAGCAGTAATGCAAACTCAGTCAGAGACAAAGATTTTCACTTGCAACTTGCTTTAACATATTTAACAGTGCATGAAATGTTGTCTAAAACAAAAAGAATGATGCATTTTAGTAGCTGGATCTGGTTTTATCACATTCTGTGATGGACGTTGAAAATGAGCTTTTCAGAGCCAGCAGAGGTCAAAATAAGCAGTAATGCAAACTCAGTCAGAGACATAGATTTTCACTTGCAACTTTCTTAAACATATTTAACAGTGCATGAAATGTTGTCTAAAACAAAAAGAAAATGCTTTTTAGTGGCTGGAACTGGTTTTATCACATTCTGAATTGAACGTTGAAAATGAGCTTTTCAGAGCCAGCAGAGGTCAAAATAAGCAGTAATGCAAACTCAGTCAGAGACAAAGATTTTCACTTGCAACTTGCTTTAACATGTTTAACAGTGCATGAAATGTTGTCTAAAACAAAAAGAAAATGCTTTTTAGTGGCTGGAACTGGTTTTATCATATTCTGAATTGAACGTTGAAAATGAGCTTTTCAGAGCCAGCAGAGGTCAAAATAAGCAGTAATGCAAACTCAGTCAGAGACATAGATTTTCACTTGCAACTTGCTTTAACATGTTTAACAGTGCATGAAATGTTATCTTAAACAAAAAGAATAATGCATTTTAGTGGCTGGAACTGGTTTTATCACATTCTGAATTGAACGTTGAAAATTAGCTTTTCAGAGCCAGCAGAGGTCAAAATAAGCAGTAATGCAAACTCAGTCAGAGACATAGATTTTCACTTGCAACTTGCTTTAACATGTTTAACAGTGCATGAAATGTTGTCTAAAACAAAAACATAATGCTTTTTAGTGGCTGGAACTGGTTTTATCACATTCTGAATTGAACGTTGAAAATGAGCTTTTCAGAGCCAGCAGAGGTCAAAATAAGCAGTAATGCAAACTCAGTCATAGACATAGATTTTCACTTGCAACTTGCTTTAACATGTTTAACAGTGCATGAAATGTTGTCTAAAACAAAAAGAAAATGCTTTTTAGTGGCTGGAACTGGTTTTATCATATTCTGAATTGAACGTTGAAAATGAGCTTTTCAGAGCCAGCAGAGGTCAAAATAAGCAGTAATGCAAACTCAGTCAGAGACATAGATTTTCACTTGCAACTTGCTTTAACATGTTTAACAGTGCATGAAATGTTATCTTAAACAAAAAGAATAATGCATTTTAGTGGCTGGAACTGGTTTTATCACATTCTGAATTGAACGTTGAAAATTAGCTTTTCAGAGCCAGCAGAGGTCAAAATAAGCAGTAATGCAAACTCAGTCAGAGACATAGATTTTCACTTGCAACTTGCTTTAACATGCTTAACAGTGCATGAAATGTTGTCTAAAACAAAAACATAATGCTTTTTAGTGGCTGGAACTGGTTTTATCACATTCTGAATTGAACGTTGAAAATGAGCTTTTCAGAGCCAGCAGAGGTCAAAATAAGCAGTAATGCAAACTCAGTCATAGACATAGATTTTCACTTGCAACTTGCTTTAACATGTTTAACAGTGCATGAAATGTTGTCTAAAACAAAAAGAAAATGCTTTTTAGTGGCTGGAACTGGTTTTATCACATTCTGAATTGAACGTTGAAAATGAGCTTTTCAGAGCCAGCAGAGGTCAAAATAAGCAGTAATGCAAACTCAGTCAGAGACAAAGATTTTCACTTGCAACTTGCTTTAACATGTTTAACAGTGCATGAAATGTTGTCTAAAACAAAAAGAAAATGCTTTTTAGTGGCTGGAACTGGTTTTATCATATTCTGAATTGAACGTTGAAAATGAGCTTTTCAGAGCCAGCAGAGGTCAAAATAAGCAGTAATGCAAACTCAGTCAGAGACATAGATTTTCACTTGCAACTTGCTTTAACATGTTTAACAGTGCATGAAATGTTATCTTAAACAAAAAGAATAATGCATTTTAGTGGCTGGAACTGGTTTTATCACATTCTGAATTGAACGTTGAAAATGAGCTTTTCAGAGCCAGCAGAGGTCAAAATAAGCAGTAATGCAAACTCAGTCAGAGACATAGATTTTCACTTGCAACTTGCTTTAACATGTTTAACAGTGCATGAAATGTTGTCTAAAACAAAAACATAATGCTTTTTAGTGGCTGGAACTGGTTTTATCACATTCTGAATTGAACGTTGAAAATGAGCTTTTCAGAGCCAGCAGAGGTCAAAATAAGCAGTAATGCAAACTCAGTCATAGACATAGATTTTCACTTGCAACTTGCTTTAACATGTTTAACAGTGCATGAAATGTTGTCTAAAACAAAAAGAAAATGCTTTTTAGTGGCTGGAACTGGTTTTATCACATTCTGAATTGAACGTTGAAAATGAGCTTTTCAGAGCCAGCAGAGGTCAAAATAAGCAGTAATGCAAACTCAGTCAGAGACAAAGATTTTCACTTGCAACTTGCTTTAACATATTTAACAGTGCATGAAATGTTGTCTAAAACAAAAAGATAATGCTTTTTAGTGGCTGGAACTGGTTTTATCACATTCTGAATTGAACGTTGAAAATGAGCTTTTCAGAGCCAGCAGAGGTCAAAATAAGCAGTAATGCAAACTCAGTCAGAGACATAGATTTTCACTTGCAACTTGCTTTAACATGTTTAACAGTGCATGAAATGTTATCTTAAACAAAAAGAATAATGCATTTTAGTGGCTGGAACTGGTTTTATCACATTCTGAATTGAACGTTGAAAATGAGCTTTTCAGAGCCAGCAGAGGTCAAAATAAGCAGTAATGCAAACTCAGTCAGAGACATAGATTTTCACTTGCAACTTGCTTTAACATGTTTAACAGTGCATGAAATGTTGTCTAAAACAAAAACATAATGCTTTTTAGTGGCTGGAACTGGTTTTATCACATTCTGAATTGAACGTTGAAAATGAGCTTTTCAGAGCCAGCAGAGGTCAAAATAAGCAGTAATGCAAACTCAGTCATAGACATAGATTTTCACTTGCAACTTGCTTTAACATGTTTAACAGTGCATGAAATGTTGTCTAAAACAAAAAGAAAATGCTTTTTAGTGGCTGGAACTGGTTTTATCACATTCTGAATTGAACGTTGAAAATGAGCTTTTCAGAGCCAGCAGAGGTCAAAATAAGCAGTAATGCAAACTCAGTCAGAGACAAAGATTTTCACTTGCAACTTGCTTTAACATGTTTAACAGTGCATGAAATGTTGTCTAAAACAAAAAGAAAATGCTTTTTAGTGGCTGGAACTGGTTTTATCACATTCTGAATTGAACGTTGAAAATGAGCTTTTCAGAGCCAGCAGAGGTCAAAATAAGCAGTAATGCAAACTCAGTCAGAGACAAAGATTTTCACTTGCAACTTGCTTTAACATATTTAACAGTGCATGAAATGTTGTCTAAAACAAAAAGAATGATGCATTTTAGTAGCTGGATCTGGTTTTATCACATTCTGTGATGGACGTTGAAAATGAGCTTTTCAGAGCCAGCAGAGGTCAAAATAAGCAGTAATGCAAACTCAGTCAGAGACATAGATTTTCACTTGCAACTTTCTTAAACATATTTAACAGTGCATGAAATGTTGTCTAAAACAAAAAGAAAATGCTTTTTAGTGGCTGGAACTGGTTTTATCACATTCTGAATTGAACGTTGAAAATGAGCTTTTCAGAGCCAGCAGAGGTCAAAATAAGCAGTAATGCAAACTCAGTCAGAGACAAAGATTTTCACTTGCAACTTGCTTTAACATGTTTAACAGTGCATGAAATGTTGTCTAAAACAAAAAGAAAATGCTTTTTAGTGGCTGGAACTGGTTTTATCATATTCTGAATTGAACGTTGAAAATGAGCTTTTCAGAGCCAGCAGAGGTCAAAATAAGCAGTAATGCAAACTCAGTCAGAGACATAGATTTTCACTTGCAACTTGCTTTAACATGTTTAACAGTGCATGAAATGTTATCTTAAACAAAAAGAATAATGCATTTTAGTGGCTGGAACTGGTTTTATCACATTCTGAATTGAACGTTGAAAATTAGCTTTTCAGAGCCAGCAGAGGTCAAAATAAGCAGTAATGCAAACTCAGTCAGAGACATAGATTTTCACTTGCAACTTGCTTTAACATGTTTAACAGTGCATGAAATGTTGTCTAAAACAAAAACATAATGCTTTTTAGTGGCTGGAACTGGTTTTATCACATTCTGAATTGAACGTTGAAAATGAGCTTTTCAGAGCCAGCAGAGGTCAAAATAAGCAGTAATGCAAACTCAGTCATAGACATAGATTTTCACTTGCAACTTGCTTTAACATGTTTAACAGTGCATGAAATGTTGTCTAAAACAAAAAGAAAATGCTTTTTAGTGGCTGGAACTGGTTTTATCACATTCTGAATTGAACGTTGAAAATGAGCTTTTCAGAGCCAGCAGAGGTCAAAATAAGCAGTAATGCAAACTCAGTCAGAGACAAAGATTTTCACTTGCAACTTGCTTTAACATGTTTAACAGTGCATGAAATGTTGTCTAAAACAAAAAGAAAATGCTTTTTAGTGGCTGGAACTGGTTTTATCATATTCTGAATTGAACGTTGAAAATGAGCTTTTCAGAGCCAGCAGAGGTCAAAATAAGCAGTAATGCAAACTCAGTCAGAGACATAGATTTTCACTTGCAACTTGCTTTAACATGTTTAACAGTGCATGAAATGTTATCTTAAACAAAAAGAATAATGCATTTTAGTGGCTGGAACTGGTTTTATCACATTCTGAATTGAACGTTGAAAATGAGCTTTTCAGAGCCAGCAGAGGTCAAAATAAGCAGTAATGCAAACTCAGTCAGAGACATAGATTTTCACTTGCAACTTGCTTTAACATGTTTAACAGTGCATGAAATGTTGTCTAAAACAAAAACATAATGCTTTTTAGTGGCTGGAACTGGTTTTATCACATTCTGAATTGAACGTTGAAAATGAGCTTTTCAGAGCCAGCAGAGGTCAAAATAAGCAGTAATGCAAACTCAGTCATAGACATAGATTTTCACTTGCAACTTGCTTTAACATGTTTAACAGTGCATGAAATGTTGTCTAAAACAAAAAGAAAATGCTTTTTAGTGGCTGGAACTGGTTTTATCACATTCTGAATTGAACGTTGAAAATGAGCTTTTCAGAGCCAGCAGAGGTCAAAATAAGCAGTAATGCAAACTCAGTCAGAGACAAAGATTTTCACTTGCAACTTGCTTTAACATGTTTAACAGTGCATGAAATGTTGTCTAAAACAAAAAGAAAATGCTTTTTAGTGGCTGGAACTGGTTTTATCACATTCTGAATTGAACGTTGAAAATGAGCTTTTCAGAGCCAGCAGAGGTCAAAATAAGCAGTAATGCAAACTCAGTCAGAGACAAAGATTTTCACTTGCAACTTGCTTTAACATATTTAACAGTGCATGAAATGTTGTCTAAAACAAAAAGAATGATGCATTTTAGTAGCTGGATCTGGTTTTATCACATTCTGTGATGGACGTTGAAAATGAGCTTTTCA
The DNA here is from genome assembly GCF_052040795.2 of Danio rerio. NCBI lineage: Eukaryota > Metazoa > Chordata > Actinopteri > Cypriniformes > Danionidae > Danio > Danio rerio. The sequence continues at coordinate 19,477,061 of NC_141036.1, read as the reverse complement.
GAGCCAGCAGAGGTCAAAATAAGCAGTAATGCAAACTCAGTCAGAGACATAGATTTTCACTTGCAACTTTCTTAAACATATTTAACAGTGCATGAAATGTTGTCTAAAACAAAAAGAAAATGCTTTTTAGTGGCTGGAACTGGTTTTATCACATTCTGAATTGAACGTTGAAAATGAGCTTTTCAGAGCCAGCAGAGGTCAAAATAAGCAGTAATGCAAACTCAGTCAGAGACAAAGATTTTCACTTGCAACTTGCTTTAACATGTTTAACAGTGCATGAAATGTTGTCTAAAACAAAAAGAAAATGCTTTTTAGTGGCTGGAACTGGTTTTATCATATTCTGAATTGAACGTTGAAAATGAGCTTTTCAGAGCCAGCAGAGGTCAAAATAAGCAGTAATGCAAACTCAGTCAGAGACATAGATTTTCACTTGCAACTTGCTTTAACATGTTTAACAGTGCATGAAATGTTATCTTAAACAAAAAGAATAATGCATTTTAGTGGCTGGAACTGGTTTTATCACATTCTGAATTGAACGTTGAAAATTAGCTTTTCAGAGCCAGCAGAGGTCAAAATAAGCAGTAATGCAAACTCAGTCAGAGACATAGATTTTCACTTGCAACTTGCTTTAACATGTTTAACAGTGCATGAAATGTTGTCTAAAACAAAAACATAATGCTTTTTAGTGGCTGGAACTGGTTTTATCACATTCTGAATTGAACGTTGAAAATGAGCTTTTCAGAGCCAGCAGAGGTCAAAATAAGCAGTAATGCAAACTCAGTCATAGACATAGATTTTCACTTGCAACTTGCTTTAACATGTTTAACAGTGCATGAAATGTTGTCTAAAACAAAAAGAAAATGCTTTTTAGTGGCTGGAACTGGTTTTATCACATTCTGAATTGAACGTTGAAAATGAGCTTTTCAGAGCCAGCAGAGGTCAAAATAAGCAGTAATGCAAACTCAGTCAGAGACAAAGATTTTCACTTGCAACTTGCTTTAACATGTTTAACAGTGCATGAAATGTTGTCTAAAACAAAAAGAAAATGCTTTTTAGTGGCTGGAACTGGTTTTATCATATTCTGAATTGAACGTTGAAAATGAGCTTTTCAGAGCCAGCAGAGGTCAAAATAAGCAGTAATGCAAACTCAGTCAGAGACATAGATTTTCACTTGCAACTTGCTTTAACATGTTTAACAGTGCATGAAATGTTATCTTAAACAAAAAGAATAATGCATTTTAGTGGCTGGAACTGGTTTTATCACATTCTGAATTGAACGTTGAAAATGAGCTTTTCAGAGCCAGCAGAGGTCAAAATAAGCAGTAATGCAAACTCAGTCAGAGACATAGATTTTCACTTGCAACTTGCTTTAACATGTTTAACAGTGCATGAAATGTTGTCTAAAACAAAAACATAATGCTTTTTAGTGGCTGGAACTGGTTTTATCACATTCTGAATTGAACGTTGAAAATGAGCTTTTCAGAGCCAGCAGAGGTCAAAATAAGCAGTAATGCAAACTCAGTCATAGACATAGATTTTCACTTGCAACTTGCTTTAACATGTTTAACAGTGCATGAAATGTTGTCTAAAACAAAAAGAAAATGCTTTTTAGTGGCTGGAACTGGTTTTATCACATTCTGAATTGAACGTTGAAAATGAGCTTTTCAGAGCCAGCAGAGGTCAAAATAAGCAGTAATGCAAACTCAGTCAGAGACAAAGATTTTCACTTGCAACTTGCTTTAACATATTTAACAGTGCATGAAATGTTGTCTAAAACAAAAAGATAATGCTTTTTAGTGGCTGGAACTGGTTTTATCACATTCTGAATTGAACGTTGAAAATGAGCTTTTCAGAGCCAGCAGAGGTCAAAATAAGCAGTAATGCAAACTCAGTCAGAGACATAGATTTTCACTTGCAACTTGCTTTAACATGTTTAACAGTGCATGAAATGTTGTCTAAAACAAAAACATAATGCTTTTTAGTGGCTGGAACTGGTTTTATCACATTCTGAATTGAACGTTGAAAATGAGCTTTTCAGAGCCAGCAGAGGTCAAAATAAGCAGTAATGCAAACTCAGTCATAGACATAGATTTTCACTTGCAACTTGCTTTAACATATTTAACAGTGCATGAAATGTTGTCTAAAACAAAAAGATAATGCTTTTTAGTGGCTGGAACTGGTTTTATCACATTCTGAATTGAACGTTGAAAATGAGCTTTTCAGAGCCAGCAGAGGTCAAAATAAGCAGTAATGCAAACTCAGTCAGAGACAAAGATTTTCACTTGCAACTTGCTTTAACATGTTTAACAGTGCATGAAATGTTGTCTAAAACAAAAAGAAAATGCTTTTTAGTGGCTGGAACTGGTTTTATCACATTCTGAATTGAACGTTGAAAATGAGCTTTTCAGAGCCAGCAGAGGTCAAAATAAGCAGTAATGCAAACTCAGTCAGAGACAAAGATTTTCACTTGCAACTTGCTTTAACATATTTAACAGTGCATGAAATGTTGTCTAAAACAAAAAGAATGATGCATTTTAGTAGCTGGATCTGGTTTTATCACATTCTGTGATGGACGTTGAAAATGAGCTTTTCAGAGCCAGCAGAGGTCAAAATAAGCAGTAATGCAAACTCAGTCAGAGACATAGATTTTCACTTGCAACTTTCTTAAACATATTTAACAGTGCATGAAATGTTGTCTAAAACAAAAAGAAAATGCTTTTTAGTGGCTGGAACTGGTTTTATCACATTCTGAATTGAACGTTGAAAATGAGCTTTTCAGAGCCAGCAGAGGTCAAAATAAGCAGTAATGCAAACTCAGTCAGAGACAAAGATTTTCACTTGCAACTTGCTTTAACATGTTTAACAGTGCATGAAATGTTGTCTAAAACAAAAAGAAAATGCTTTTTAGTGGCTGGAACTGGTTTTATCATATTCTGAATTGAACGTTGAAAATGAGCTTTTCAGAGCCAGCAGAGGTCAAAATAAGCAGTAATGCAAACTCAGTCAGAGACATAGATTTTCACTTGCAACTTGCTTTAACATGTTTAACAGTGCATGAAATGTTATCTTAAACAAAAAGAATAATGCATTTTAGTGGCTGGAACTGGTTTTATCACATTCTGAATTGAACGTTGAAAATTAGCTTTTCAGAGCCAGCAGAGGTCAAAATAAGCAGTAATGCAAACTCAGTCAGAGACATAGATTTTCACTTGCAACTTGCTTTAACATGTTTAACAGTGCATGAAATGTTGTCTAAAACAAAAACATAATGCTTTTTAGTGGCTGGAACTGGTTTTATCACATTCTGAATTGAACGTTGAAAATGAGCTTTTCAGAGCCAGCAGAGGTCAAAATAAGCAGTAATGCAAACTCAGTCATAGACATAGATTTTCACTTGCAACTTGCTTTAACATGTTTAACAGTGCATGAAATGTTGTCTAAAACAAAAAGAAAATGCTTTTTAGTGGCTGGAACTGGTTTTATCACATTCTGAATTGAACGTTGAAAATGAGCTTTTCAGAGCCAGCAGAGGTCAAAATAAGCAGTAATGCAAACTCAGTCAGAGACAAAGATTTTCACTTGCAACTTGCTTTAACATGTTTAACAGTGCATGAAATGTTGTCTAAAACAAAAAGAAAATGCTTTTTAGTGGCTGGAACTGGTTTTATCATATTCTGAATTGAACGTTGAAAATGAGCTTTTCAGAGCCAGCAGAGGTCAAAATAAGCAGTAATGCAAACTCAGTCAGAGACATAGATTTTCACTTGCAACTTGCTTTAACATGTTTAACAGTGCATGAAATGTTATCTTAAACAAAAAGAATAATGCATTTTAGTGGCTGGAACTGGTTTTATCACATTCTGAATTGAACGTTGAAAATGAGCTTTTCAGAGCCAGCAGAGGTCAAAATAAGCAGTAATGCAAACTCAGTCAGAGACATAGATTTTCACTTGCAACTTGCTTTAACATGTTTAACAGTGCATGAAATGTTGTCTAAAACAAAAACATAATGCTTTTTAGTGGCTGGAACTGGTTTTATCACATTCTGAATTGAACGTTGAAAATGAGCTTTTCAGAGCCAGCAGAGGTCAAAATAAGCAGTAATGCAAACTCAGTCATAGACATAGATTTTCACTTGCAACTTGCTTTAACATGTTTAACAGTGCATGAAATGTTGTCTAAAACAAAAAGAAAATGCTTTTTAGTGGCTGGAACTGGTTTTATCACATTCTGAATTGAACGTTGAAAATGAGCTTTTCAGAGCCAGCAGAGGTCAAAATAAGCAGTAATGCAAACTCAGTCAGAGACAAAGATTTTCACTTGCAACTTGCTTTAACATATTTAACAGTGCATGAAATGTTGTCTAAAACAAAAAGATAATGCTTTTTAGTGGCTGGAACTGGTTTTATCACATTCTGAATTGAACGTTGAAAATGAGCTTTTCAGAGCCAGCAGAGGTCAAAATAAGCAGTAATGCAAACTCAGTCAGAGACATAGATTTTCACTTGCAACTTGCTTTAACATGTTTAACAGTGCATGAAATGTTGTCTAAAACAAAAACATAATGCTTTTTAGTGGCTGGAACTGGTTTTATCACATTCTGAATTGAACGTTGAAAATGAGCTTTTCAGAGCCAGCAGAGGTCAAAATAAGCAGTAATGCAAACTCAGTCATAGACATAGATTTTCACTTGCAACTTGCTTTAACATGTTTAACAGTGCATGAAATGTTGTCTAAAACAAAAAGAAAATGCTTTTTAGTGGCTGGAACTGGTTTTATCACATTCTGAATTGAACGTTGAAAATGAGCTTTTCAGAGCCAGCAGAGGTCAAAATAAGCAGTAATGCAAACTCAGTCAGAGACAAAGATTTTCACTTGCAACTTGCTTTAACATGTTTAACAGTGCATGAAATGTTGTCTAAAACAAAAAGAAAATGCTTTTTAGTGGCTGGAACTGGTTTTATCATATTCTGAATTGAACGTTGAAAATTAGCTTTTCAGAGCCAGCAGAGGTCAAAATAAGCAGTAATGCAAACTCAGTCAGAGACATAGATTTTCACTTGCAACTTGCTTTAACATGTTTAACAGTGCATGAAATGTTATCTTAAACAAAAAGATAATGCTTTTTAGTGGCTGGAACTGGTTTTATCACATTCTGAATTGAACGTTGAAAATGAGCTTTTCAGAGCCAGCAGAGGTCAAAATAAGCAGTAATGCAAACTCAGTCAGAGACATAGATTTTCACTTGCAACTTGCTTTAACATGTTTAACAGTGCATGAAATGTTGTCTAAAACAAAAAGAAAATGCTTTTTAGTGGCTGGAACTGGTTTTATCACATTCTGACTTGAACGTTGAAAATGAGCTTTTCAGAGCCAGCAGAGGTCAAAATAAGCAGTAATGCAAACTCAGTCAGAGACAAAGATTTTCACTTGCAACTTGCTTTAACATGTTTAACAGTGCATGAAATGTTGTCTAAAACAAAAAGAAAATGCTTTTTAGTGGCTGGATCTGGTTTTATCACATTCTGAATTGAACGTTGAAAATGAGCTTTTCAGAGCCAGCAGAGGTCAAAATAAGCAGTAATGCAAACTCAGTCATAGACATAGATTTTCACTTGCAACTTGCTTTAACATGTTTAACAGTGCATGAAATGTTATCTAAAACAAAAAGAATAATGCATTTTAGTGGCTGGATCTGGTTTTATCACTTTCTGAATTCAACGTTGAAAATGAGCTGTTCTCAGCCAGCAGAGGTCAAAATAAGCAGTAATGCAAACTCAGTCATAGACATAGATTTTCACTTGCAACTTGCTGTAACATATTTAACAGTGCATGAAATGTTGTCTAAAACAAAAACATAATGCTTTTTAGTGGCTGGAACTGGTTTTATCACATTCTGAATTGAACGTTGAAAATGAGCTTTTCAGAGCCAGCAGAGGTCAAAATAAGCAGTAATGCAAACTCAGTCATAGACATAGATTTTCACTTGCAACTTGCTTTAACATGTTTAACAGTGCATGAAATGTTGTCTAAAACAAAAAGAAAATGCTTTTTAGTGGCTGGAACTGGTTTTATCACATTCTGAATTGAACGTTGAAAATGAGCTTTTCAGAGCCAGCAGAGGTCAAAATAAGCAGTAATGCAAACTCAGTCAGAGACAAAGATTTTCACTTGCAACTTGCTTTAACATATTTAACAGTGCATGAAATGTTGTCTAAAACAAAAAGAAAATGCTTTTTAGTGGCTGGAACTGGTTTTATCACATTCTGAATTGAACGTTGAAAATGAGCTTTTCAGAGCCAGCAGAGGTCAAAATAAGCAGTAATGCAAACTCAGTCATAGACATAGATTTTCACTTGCAACTTGCTTTAACATGTTTAACAGTGCATGAAATGTTGTCTAAAACAAAAAGAAAATGCTTTTTAGTGGCTGGAACTGGTTTTATCATATTCTGAATTGAACGTTGAAAATGAGCTTTTCAGAGCCAGCAGAGGTCAAAATAAGCAGTAATGCAAACTCAGTCAGAGACAAAGATTTTCACTTGCAACTTGCTTTAACATGTTTAACAGTGCATGAAATGTTGTCTAAAACAAAAAGAAAATGCTTTTTAGTGGCTGGAACTGGTTTTATCACATTCTGAATTGAACGTTGAAAATGAGCTTTTCAGAGCCAGCAGAGGTCAAAATAAGCAGTAATGCAAACTCAGTCAGAGACAAAGATTTTCACTTGCAACTTGCTTTAACATGTTTAACAGTGCATGAAATGTTGTCTAAAACAAAAAGAAAATGCTTTTTAGTGGCTGGAACTGGTTTTATCACATTCTGAATTGAACGTTGAAAATGAGCTTTTCAGAGCCAGCAGAGGTCAAAATAAGCAGTAATGCAAACTCAGTCATAGACATAGATTTTCACTTGCAACTTGCTTTAACATGTTTAACAGTGCATGAAATGTTATCTAAAACAAAAAGAATAATGCATTTTAGTGGCTGGATCTGGTTTTATCACTTTCTGAATTCAACGTTGAAAATGAGCTGTTCTCAGCCAGCAGAGGTCAAAATAAGCAGTAATGCAAACTCAGTCATAGACATAGATTTTCACTTGCAACTTGCTGTAACATATTTAACAGTGCATGAAATGTTGTCTAAAACAAAAACATAATGCTTTTTAGTGGCTGGAACTGGTTTTATCACATTCTGAATTGAACGTTGAAAATGAGCTTTTCAGAGCCAGCAGAGGTCAAAATAAGCAGTAATGCAAACTCAGTCATAGACATAGATTTTCACTTGCAACTTGCTTTAACATGTTTAACAGTGCATGAAATGTTGTCTAAAACAAAAAGAAAATGCTTTTTAGTGGCTGGAACTGGTTTTATCACATTCTGAATTGAACGTTGAAAATGAGCTTTTCAGAGCCAGCAGATGTCAAAATAAGCAGTAATGCAAACTCAGTCAGACACAAAGATTTTCACTTGCAACTTGCTTTAACATATTTAACAGTGCATGAAATGTTGTCTAAAACAAAAAGAAAATGCTTTTTAGTGGCTGGAACTGGTTTTATCACATTCTGAATTGAACGTTGAAAATGAGCTTTTCAGAGCCAGCAGAGGTCAAAATAAGCAGTAATGCAAACTCAGTCATAGACATAGATTTTCACTTGCAACTTTCTTAAACATTTTTAACAGTGCATGAAATGTTGTCTAAAACAAAAAGATAATGCTTTTTAGTGGCTGGAACTGGTTTTATCACATTCTGAATTGAACGTTGAAAATGAGCTTTTCAGAGCCAGCAGAGGTCAAAATAAGCAGTAATGCAAACTCAGTCAGAGACATAGATTTTCACTTGCAACTTGCTTTAACATGTTTAACAGTGCATGAAATGTTGTCTAAAACAAAAACATAATGCTTTTTAGTGGCTGGAACTGGTTTTATCACATTCTGAATTGAACGTTGAAAATGAGCTTTTCAGAGCCAGCAGAGGTCAAAATAAGCAGTAATGCAAACTCAGTCATAGACATAGATTTTCACTTGCAACTTGCTTTAACATGTTTAACAGTGCATGAAATGTTGTCTAAAACAAAAACATAATGCTTTTTAGTGGCTGGAACTGGTTTTATCACATTCTGAATTGAACGTTGAAAATGAGCTTTTCAGAGCCAGCAGAGGTCAAAATAAGCAGTAATGCAAACTCAGTCAGAGACAAAGATTTTCACTTGCAACTTGCTTTAACATATTTAACAGTGCATGAAATGTTGTCTAAAACAAAAAGAATGATGCATTTTAGTAGCTGGATCTGGTTTTATCACATTCTGTGATGGACGTTGAAAATGAGCTTTTCAGAGCCAGCAGAGGTCAAAATAAGCAGTAATGCAAACTCAGTCAGAGACATAGATTTTCACTTGCAACTTTCTTAAACATATTTAACAGTGCATGAAATGTTGTCTAAAACAAAAAGAAAATGCTTTTTAGTGGCTGGAACTGGTTTTATCACATTCTGAATTGAACGTTGAAAATGAGCTTTTCAGAGCCAGCAGAGGTCAAAATAAGCAGTAATGCAAACTCAGTCAGAGACAAAGATTTTCACTTGCAACTTGCTTTAACATGTTTAACAGTGCATGAAATGTTGTCTAAAACAAAAAGAAAATGCTTTTTAGTGGCTGGAACTGGTTTTATCATATTCTGAATTGAACGTTGAAAATGAGCTTTTCAGAGCCAGCAGAGGTCAAAATAAGCAGTAATGCAAACTCAGTCAGAGACATAGATTTTCACTTGCAACTTGCTTTAACATGTTTAACAGTGCATGAAATGTTATCTTAAACAAAAAGAATAATGCATTTTAGTGGCTGGAACTGGTTTTATCACATTCTGAATTGAACGTTGAAAATGAGCTTTTCAGAGCCAGCAGAGGTCAAAATAAGCAGTAATGCAAACTCAGTCAGAGACATAGATTTTCACTTGCAACTTGCTTTAACATGTTTAACAGTGCATGAAATGTTGTCTAAAACAAAAACATAATGCTTTTTAGTGGCTGGAACTGGTTTTATCACATTCTGAATTGAACGTTGAAAATGAGCTTTTCAGAGCCAGCAGAGGTCAAAATAAGCAGTAATGCAAACTCAGTCATAGACATAGATTTTCACTTGCAACTTGCTTTAACATGTTTAACAGTGCATGAAATGTTGTCTAAAACAAAAAGAAAATGCTTTTTAGTGGCTGGAACTGGTTTTATCACATTCTGAATTGAACGTTGAAAATGAGCTTTTCAGAGCCAGCAGAGGTCAAAATAAGCAGTAATGCAAACTCAGTCAGAGACAAAGATTTTCACTTGCAACTTGCTTTAACATATTTAACAGTGCATGAAATGTTGTCTAAAACAAAAAGAAAATGCTTTTTAGTGGCTGGAACTGGTTTTATCACATTCTGAATTGAACGTTGAAAATGAGCTTTTCAGAGCCAGCAGAGGTCAAAATAAGCAGTAATGCAAACTCAGTCATAGACATAGATTTTCACTTGCAACTTTCTTAAACATATTTAACAGTGCATGAAATGTTGTCTAAAACAAAAAGATAATGCTTTTTAGTGGCTGGAACTGGTTTTATCACATTCTGAATTGAACGTTGAAAATGAGCTTTTCAGAGCCAGCAGAGGTCAAAATAAGCAGTAATGCAAACTCAGTCAGAGACATAGATTTTCACTTGCAACTTGCTTTAACATGTTTAACAGTGCATGAAATGTTGTCTAAAACAAAAAGAAAATGCTTTTTAGTGGCTGGAACTGGTTTTATCACATTCTGAATTGAACGTTGAAAATGAGCTTTTCAGAGCCAGCAGAGGTCAAAATAAGCAGTAATGCAAACTCAGTCATAGACATAGATTTTCACTTGCAACTTGCTTTAACATGTTTAACAGTGCATGAAATGTTGTCTAAAACAAAAAGAAAATGCTTTTTAGTGGCTGGAACTGGTTTTATCACATTCTGAATTGAACGTTGAAAATGAGCTTTTCAGAGCCAGCAGAGGTCAAAATAAGCAGTAATGCAAACTCAGTCAGAGACAAAGATTTTCACTTGCAACTTGCTTTAACATGTTTAACAGTGCATGAAATGTTGTCTAAAACAAAAAGAAAATGCTTTTTAGTGGCTGGAACTGGTTTTATCATATTCTGAATTGAACGTTGAAAATGAGCTTTTCAGAGCCAGCAGAGGTCAAAATAAGCAGTAATGCAAACTCAGTCAGAGACATAGATTTTCACTTGCAACTTGCTTTAACATGTTTAACAGTGCATAAAATGTTATCTTAAACAAAAAGAATAATGCATTTTAGTGGCTGGAACTGGTTTTATCACATTCTGAATTGAACGTTGAAAATGAGCTTTTCAGAGCCAGCAGAGGTCAAAATAAGCAGTAATGCAAACTCAGTCAGAGACATAGATTTTCACTTGCAACTTGCTTTAACATGTTTAACAGTGCATGAAATGTTGTCTAAAACAAAAACATAATGCTTTTTAGTGGCTGGAACTGGTTTTATCACATTCTGAATTGAACGTTGAAAATGAGCTTTTCAGAGCCAGCAGAGGTCAAAATAAGCAGTAATGCAAACTCAGTCATAGACATAGATTTTCACTTGCAACTTGCTTTAACATGTTTAACAGTGCATGAAATGTTGTCTAAAACAAAAAGAAAATGCTTTTTAGTGGCTGGAACTGGTTTTATCACATTCTGAATTGAACGTTGAAAATGAGCTTTTCAGAGCCAGCAGAGGTCAAAATAAGCAGTAATGCAAACTCAGTCAGAGACAAAGATTTTCACTTGCAACTTGCTTTAACATATTTAACAGTGCATGAAATGTTGTCTAAAACAAAAAGAAAATGCTTTTTAGTGGCTGGAACTGGTTTTATCACATTCTGAATTGAACGTTGAAAATGAGCTTTTCAGAGCCAGCAGAGGTCAAAATAAGCAGTAATGCAAACTCAGTCATAGACATAGATTTTCACTTGCAACTTGCTTTAACATGTTTAACAGTGCATGAAATGTTATCTAAAACAAAAAGAATAATGCATTTTAGTGGCTGGATCTGGTTTTATCACTTTCTGAATTCAACGTTGAAAATGAGCTGTTCTCAGCCAGCAGAGGTCAAAATAAGCAGTAATGCAAACTCAGTCATAGACATAGATTTTCACTTGCAACTTGCTGTAACATATTTAACAGTGCATGAAATGTTGTCTAAAACAAAAACATAATGCTTTTTAGTGGCTGGAACTGGTTTTATCACATTCTGAATTGAACGTTGAAAATGAGCTTTTCAGAGCCAGCAGAGGTCAAAATAAGCAGTAATGCAAACTCAGTCATAGACATAGATTTTCACTTGCAACTTGCTTTAACATGTTTAACAGTGCATGAAATGTTGTCTAAAACAAAAAGAAAATGCTTTTTAGTGGCTGGAACTGGTTTTATCACATTCTGAATTGAACATTGAAAATGAGCTTTTCAGAGCCAGCAGAGGTCAAAATAAGCAGTAATGCAAACTCAGTCAGAGACAAAGATTTTCACTTGCAACTTGCTTTAACATATTTAACAGTGCATGAAATGTTGTCTAAAACAAAAAGAAAATGCTTTTTAGTGGCTGGAACTGGTTTTATCACATTCTGAATTGAACGTTGAAAATGAGCTTTTCAGAGCCAGCAGAGGTCAAAATAAGCAGTAATGCAAACTCAGTCATAGACATAGATTTTCACTTGCAACTTTCTTAAACATATTTAACAGTGCATGAAATGTAGTCTAAAACAAAAAGATAATGCTTTTTAGTGGCTGGAACTGGTTTTATCACATTCTGTGATGGACGTTGAAAATGAGCTTTTCAGAGCCAGCAGAGGTCAAAATAAGCAGTAATGCAAACTCAGTCAGAGACATAGATTTTCACTTGCAACTTTCTTAAACATATTTAACAGTGCATGAAATGTTGTCTAAAACAAAAAGAAAATGCTTTTTAGTGGCTGGAACTGGTTTTATCACATTCTGAATTGAACGTTGAAAATGAGCTTTTCAGAGCCAGCAGAGGTCAAAATAAGCAGTAATGCAAACTCAGTCAGAGACAAAGATTTTCACTTGCAACTTGCTTTAACATGTTTAACAGTGCATGAAATGTTGTCTAAAACAAAAAGAAAATGCTTTTTAGTGGCTGGAACTGGTTTTATCATATTCTGAATTGAACGTTGAAAATGAGCTTTTCAGAGCCAGCAGAGGTCAAAATAAGCAGTAATGCAAACTCAGTCAGAGACATAGATTTTCACTTGCAACTTGCTTTAACATGTTTAACAGTGCATGAAATGTTGTCTAAAACAAAAACATAATGCTTTTTAGTGGCTGGAACTGGTTTTATCACATTCTGAATTGAACGTTGAAAATGAGCTTTTCAGAGCCAGCAGAGGTCAAAATAAGCAGTAATGCAAACTCAGTCATAGACATAGATTTTCACTTGCAACTTGCTTTAACATGTTTAACAGTGCATGAAATGTTGTCTAAAACAAAAAGAAAATGCTTTTTAGTGGCTGGAACTGGTTTTATCACATTCTGAATTGAACGTTGAAAATGAGCTTTTCAGAGCCAGCAGAGGTCAAAATAAGCAGTAATGCAAACTCAGTCAGAGACAAAGATTTTCACTTGCAACTTGCTTTAACATATTTAACAGTGCATGAAATGTTGTCTAAAACAAAAAGAAAATGCTTTTTAGTGGCTGGAACTGGTTTTATCACATTCTGAATTGAACGTTGAAAATGAGCTTTTCAGAGCCAGCAGAGGTCAAAATAAGCAGTAATGCAAACTCAGTCATAGACATAGATTTTCACTTGCAACTTTCTTAAACATATTTAACAGTGCATGAAATGTTGTCTAAAACAAAAAGATAATGCTTTTTAGTGGCTGGAACTGGTTTTATCACATTCTGAATTGAACGTTGAAAATGAGCTTTTCAGAGCCAGCAGAGGTCAAAATAAGCAGTAATGCAAACTCAGTCAGAGACAAAGATTTTCACTTGCAACTTGCTTTAACATATTTAACAGTGCATGAAATGTTGTCTAAAACAAAAAGAATGATGCATTTTAGTAGCTGGATCTGGTTTTATCACATTCTGTGATGGACGTTGAAAATGAGCTTTTCAGAGCCAGCAGAGGTCAAAATAAGCAGTAATGCAAACTCAGTCAGAGACATAGATTTTCACTTGCAACTTTCTTAAACATATTTAACAGTGCATGAAATGTTGTCTAAAACAAAAAGAAAATGCTTTTTAGTGGCTGGAACTGGTTTTATCACATTCTGAATTGAACGTTGAAAATGAGCTTTTCAGAGCCAGCAGAGGTCAAAATAAGCAGTAATGCAAACTCAGTCAGAGACAAAGATTTTCACTTGCAACTTGCTTTAACATGTTTAACAGTGCATGAAATGTTGTCTAAAACAAAAAGAAAATGCTTTTTAGTGGCTGGAACTGGTTTTATCATATTCTGAATTGAACGTTGAAAATGAGCTTTTCAGAGCCAGCAGAGGTCAAAATAAGCAGTAATGCAAACTCAGTCAGAGACATAGATTTTCACTTGCAACTTGCTTTAACATGTTTAACAGTGCATGAAATGTTATCTTAAACAAAAAGAATAATGCATTTTAGTGGCTGGAACTGGTTTTATCACATTCTGAATTGAACGTTGAAAATGAGCTTTTCAGAGCCAGCAGAGGTCAAAATAAGCAGTAATGCAAACTCAGTCAGAGACATAGATTTTCACTTGCAACTTGCTTTAACATGTTTAACAGTGCATGAAATGTTGTCTAAAACAAAAACATAATGCTTTTTAGTGGCTGGAACTGGTTTTATCACATTCTGAATTGAACGTTGAAAATGAGCTTTTCAGAGCCAGCAGAGGTCAAAATAAGCAGTAATGCAAACTCAGTCATAGACATAGATTTTCACTTGCAACTTGCTTTAACATGTTTAACAGTGCATGAAATGTTGTCTAAAACAAAAAGAAAATGCTTTTTAGTGGCTGGAACTGGTTTTATCACATTCTGAATTGAACGTTGAAAATGAGCTTTTCAGAGCCAGCAGAGGTCAAAATAAGCAGTAATGCAAACTCAGTCAGAGACAAAGATTTTCACTTGCAACTTGCTTTAACATGTTTAACAGTGCATGAAATGTTGTCTAAAACAAAAAGAAAATGCTTTTTAGTGGCTGGAACTGGTTTTATCATATTCTGAATTGAACGTTGAAAATGAGCTTTTCAGAGCCAGCAGAGGTCAAAATAAGCAGTAATGCAAACTCAGTCAGAGACATAGATTTTCACTTGCAACTTGCTTTAACATGTTTAACAGTGCATGAAATGTTATCTTAAACAAAAAGAATAATGCATTTTAGTGGCTGGAACTGGTTTTATCACATTCTGAATTGAACGTTGAAAATGAGCTTTTCAGAGCCAGCAGAGGTCAAAATAAGCAGTAATGCAAACTCAGTCAGAGACATAGATTTTCACTTGCAACTTGCTTTAACATGTTTAACAGTGCATGAAATGTTGTCTAAAACAAAAACATAATGCTTTTTAGTGGCTGGAACTGGTTTTATCACATTCTGAATTGAACGTTGAAAATGAGCTTTTCAGAGCCAGCAGAGGTCAAAATAAGCAGTAATGCAAACTCAGTCATAGACATAGATTTTCACTTGCAACTTGCTTTAACATGTTTAACAGTGCATGAAATGTTGTCTAAAACAAAAAGAAAATGCTTTTTAGTGGCTGGAACTGGTTTTATCACATTCTGAATTGAACGTTGAAAATGAGCTTTTCAGAGCCAGCAGAGGTCAAAATAAGCAGTAATGCAAACTCAGTCAGAGACAAAGATTTTCACTTGCAACTTGCTTTAACATATTTAACAGTGCATGAAATGTTGTCTAAAACAAAAAGATAATGCTTTTTAGTGGCTGGAACTGGTTTTATCACATTCTGAATTGAACGTTGAAAATGAGCTTTTCAGAGCCAGCAGAGGTCAAAATAAGCAGTAATGCAAACTCAGTCAGAGACATAGATTTTCACTTGCAACTTGCTTTAACATGTTTAACAGTGCATGAAATGTTATCTTAAACAAAAAGAATAATGCATTTTAGTGGCTGGAACTGGTTTTATCACATTCTGAATTGAACGTTGAAAATGAGCTTTTCAGAGCCAGCAGAGGTCAAAATAAGCAGTAATGCAAACTCAGTCAGAGACATAGATTTTCACTTGCAACTTGCTTTAACATGTTTAACAGTGCATGAAATGTTGTCTAAAACAAAAACATAATGCTTTTTAGTGGCTGGAACTGGTTTTATCACATTCTGAATTGAACGTTGAAAATGAGCTTTTCAGAGCCAGCAGAGGTCAAAATAAGCAGTAATGCAAACTCAGTCATAGACATAGATTTTCACTTGCAACTTGCTTTAACATGTTTAACAGTGCATGAAATGTTGTCTAAAACAAAAAGAAAATGCTTTTTAGTGGCTGGAACTGGTTTTATCACATTCTGAATTGAACGTTGAAAATGAGCTTTTCAGAGCCAGCAGAGGTCAAAATAAGCAGTAATGCAAACTCAGTCAGAGACAAAGATTTTCACTTGCAACTTGCTTTAACATGTTTAACAGTGCATGAAATGTTGTCTAAAACAAAAAGAAAATGCTTTTTAGTGGCTGGAACTGGTTTTATCATATTCTGAATTGAACGTTGAAAATGAGCTTTTCAGAGCCAGCAGAGGTCAAAATAAGCAGTAATGCAAACTCAGTCAGAGACATAGATTTTCACTTGCAACTTGCTTTAACATGTTTAACAGTGCATGAAATGTTATCTTAAACAAAAAGATAATGCTTTTTAGTGGCTGGAACTGGTTTTATCACATTCTGAATTGAACGTTGAAAATGAGCTTTTCAGAGCCAGCAGAGGTCAAAATAAGCAGTAATGCAAACTCAGTCAGAGACATAGATTTTCACTTGCAACTTGCTTTAACATGTTTAACAGTGCATGAAATGTTGTCTAAAACAAAAAGAAAATGCTTTTTAGTGGCTGGAACTGGTTTTATCACATTCTGACTTGAACGTTGAAAATGAGCTTTTCAGAGCCAGCAGAGGTCAAAATAAGCAGTAATGCAAACTCAGTCAGAGACAAAGATTTTCACTTGCAACTTGCTTTAACATGTTTAACAGTGCATGAAATGTTGTCTAAAACAAAAAGAAAATGCTTTTTAGTGGCTGGATCTGGTTTTATCACATTCTGAATTGAACGTTGAAAATGAGCTTTTCAGAGCCAGCAGAGGTCAAAATAAGCAGTAATGCAAACTCAGTCATAGACATAGATTTTCACTTGCAACTTGCTTTAACATGTTTAACAGTGCATGAAATGTTATCTAAAACAAAAAGAATAATGCATTTTAGTGGCTGGATCTGGTTTTATCACTTTCTGAATTCAACGTTGAAAATGAGCTGTTCTCAGCCAGCAGAGGTCAAAATAAGCAGTAATGCAAACTCAGTCATAGACATAGATTTTCACTTGCAACTTGCTGTAACATATTTAACAGTGCATGAAATGTTGTCTAAAACAAAAACATAATGCTTTTTAGTGGCTGGAACTGGTTTTATCACATTCTGAATTGAACGTTGAAAATGAGCTTTTCAGAGCCAGCAGAGGTCAAAATAAGCAGTAATGCAAACTCAGTCATAGACATAGATTTTCACTTGCAACTTGCTTTAACATGTTTAACAGTGCATGAAATGTTGTCTAAAACAAAAAGAAAATGCTTTTTAGTGGCTGGAACTGGTTTTATCACATTCTGAATTGAACGTTGAAAATGAGCTTTTCAGAGCCAGCAGAGGTCAAAATAAGCAGTAATGCAAACTCAGTCAGAGACAAAGATTTTCACTTGCAACTTGCTTTAACATATTTAACAGTGCATGAAATGTTGTCTAAAACAAAAAGAAAATGCTTTTTAGTGGCTGGAACTGGTTTTATCACATTCTGAATTGAACGTTGAAAATGAGCTTTTCAGAGCCAGCAGAGGTCAAAATAAGCAGTAATGCAAACTCAGTCATAGACATAGATTTTCACTTGCAACTTGCTTTAACATGTTTAACAGTGCATGAAATGTTGTCTAAAACAAAAAGAAAATGCTTTTTAGTGGCTGGAACTGGTTTTATCATATTCTGAATTGAACGTTGAAAATGAGCTTTTCAGAGCCAGCAGAGGTCAAAATAAGCAGTAATGCAAACTCAGTCAGAGACAAAGATTTTCACTTGCAACTTGCTTTAACATGTTTAACAGTGCATGAAATGTTGTCTAAAACAAAAAGAAAATGCTTTTTAGTGGCTGGAACTGGTTTTATCACATTCTGAATTGAACGTTGAAAATGAGCTTTTCAGAGCCAGCAGAGGTCAAAATAAGCAGTAATGCAAACTCAGTCAGAGACAAAGATTTTCACTTGCAACTTGCTTTAACATGTTTAACAGTGCATGAAATGTTGTCTAAAACAAAAAGAAAATGCTTTTTAGTGGCTGGAACTGGTTTTATCACATTCTGAATTGAACGTTGAAAATGAGCTTTTCAGAGCCAGCAGAGGTCAAAATAAGCAGTAATGCAAACTCAGTCATAGACATAGATTTTCACTTGCAACTTGCTTTAACATGTTTAACAGTGCATGAAATGTTATCTAAAACAAAAAGAATAATGCATTTTAGTGGCTGGATCTGGTTTTATCACTTTCTGAATTCAACGTTGAAAATGAGCTGTTCTCAGCCAGCAGAGGTCAAAATAAGCAGTAATGCAAACTCAGTCATAGACATAGATTTTCACTTGCAACTTGCTGTAACATATTTAACAGTGCATGAAATGTTGTCTAAAACAAAAACATAATGCTTTTTAGTGGCTGGAACTGGTTTTATCACATTCTGAATTGAACGTTGAAAATGAGCTTTTCAGAGCCAGCAGAGGTCAAAATAAGCAGTAATGCAAACTCAGTCATAGACATAGATTTTCACTTGCAACTTGCTTTAACATGTTTAACAGTGCATGAAATGTTGTCTAAAACAAAAAGAAAATGCTTTTTAGTGGCTGGAACTGGTTTTATCACATTCTGAATTGAACGTTGAAAATGAGCTTTTCAGAGCCAGCAGATGTCAAAATAAGCAGTAATGCAAACTCAGTCAGACACAAAGATTTTCACTTGCAACTTGCTTTAACATATTTAACAGTGCATGAAATGTTGTCTAAAACAAAAAGAAAATGCTTTTTAGTGGCTGGAACTGGTTTTATCACATTCTGAATTGAACGTTGAAAATGAGCTTTTCAGAGCCAGCAGAGGTCAAAATAAGCAGTAATGCAAACTCAGTCATAGACATAGATTTTCACTTGCAACTTTCTTAAACATTTTTAACAGTGCATGAAATGTTGTCTAAAACAAAAAGATAATGCTTTTTAGTGGCTGGAACTGGTTTTATCACATTCTGAATTGAACGTTGAAAATGAGCTTTTCAGAGCCAGCAGAGGTCAAAATAAGCAGTAATGCAAACTCAGTCAGAGACATAGATTTTCACTTGCAACTTGCTTTAACATGTTTAACAGTGCATGAAATGTTGTCTAAAACAAAAACATAATGCTTTTTAGTGGCTGGAACTGGTTTTATCACATTCTGAATTGAACGTTGAAAATGAGCTTTTCAGAGCCAGCAGAGGTCAAAATAAGCAGTAATGCAAACTCAGTCATAGACATAGATTTTCACTTGCAACTTGCTTTAACATGTTTAACAGTGCATGAAATGTTGTCTAAAACAAAAACATAATGCTTTTTAGTGGCTGGAACTGGTTTTATCACATTCTGAATTGAACGTTGAAAATGAGCTTTTCAGAGCCAGCAGAGGTCAAAATAAGCAGTAATGCAAACTCAGTCAGAGACAAAGATTTTCACTTGCAACTTGCTTTAACATATTTAACAGTGCATGAAATGTTGTCTAAAACAAAAAGAATGATGCATTTTAGTAGCTGGATCTGGTTTTATCACATTCTGTGATGGACGTTGAAAATGAGCTTTTCAGAGCCAGCAGAGGTCAAAATAAGCAGTAATGCAAACTCAGTCAGAGACATAGATTTTCACTTGCAACTTTCTTAAACATATTTAACAGTGCATGAAATGTTGTCTAAAACAAAAAGAAAATGCTTTTTAGTGGCTGGAACTGGTTTTATCACATTCTGAATTGAACGTTGAAAATGAGCTTTTCAGAGCCAGCAGAGGTCAAAATAAGCAGTAATGCAAACTCAGTCAGAGACAAAGATTTTCACTTGCAACTTGCTTTAACATGTTTAACAGTGCATGAAATGTTGTCTAAAACAAAAAGAAAATGCTTTTTAGTGGCTGGAACTGGTTTTATCATATTCTGAATTGAACGTTGAAAATGAGCTTTTCAGAGCCAGCAGAGGTCAAAATAAGCAGTAATGCAAACTCAGTCAGAGACATAGATTTTCACTTGCAACTTGCTTTAACATGTTTAACAGTGCATGAAATGTTATCTTAAACAAAAAGAATAATGCATTTTAGTGGCTGGAACTGGTTTTATCACATTCTGAATTGAACGTTGAAAATGAGCTTTTCAGAGCCAGCAGAGGTCAAAATAAGCAGTAATGCAAACTCAGTCATAGACATAGATTTTCACTTGCAACTTGCTTTAACATGTTTAACAGTGCATGAAATGTTATCTTAAACAAAAAGAATAATGCATTTTAGTGGCTGGAACTGGTTTTATCACATTCTGAATTGAACGTTGAAAATGAGCTTTTCAGAGCCAGCAGAGGTCAAAATAAGCAGTAATGCAAACTCAGTCAGAGACATAGATTTTCACTTGCAACTTGCTTTAACATGTTTAACAGTGCATGAAATGTTGTCTAAAACAAAAACATAATGCTTTTTAGTGGCTGGAACTGGTTTTATCACATTCTGAATTGAACGTTGAAAATGAGCTTTTCAGAGCCAGCAGAGGTCAAAATAAGCAGTAATGCAAACTCAGTCATAGACATAGATTTTCACTTGCAACTTGCTTTAACATGTTTAACAGTGCATGAAATGTTGTCTAAAACAAAAAGAAAATGCTTTTTAGTGGCTGGAACTGGTTTTATCACATTCTGAATTGAACGTTGAAAATGAGCTTTTCAGAGCCAGCAGAGGTCAAAATAAGCAGTAATGCAAACTCAGTCAGAGACAAAGATTTTCACTTGCAACTTGCTTTAACATGTTTAACAGTGCATGAAATGTTGTCTAAAACAAAAAGAAAATGCTTTTTAGTGGCTGGAACTGGTTTTATCATATTCTGAATTGAACGTTGAAAATGAGCTTTTCAGAGCCAGCAGAGGTCAAAATAAGCAGTAATGCAAACTCAGTCAGAGACATAGATTTTCACTTGCAACTTGCTTTAACATGTTTAACAGTGCATGAAATGTTATCTTAAACAAAAAGATAATGCTTTTTAGTGGCTGGAACTGGTTTTATCACATTCTGAATTGAACGTTGAAAATGAGCTTTTCAGAGCCAGCAGAGGTCAAAATAAGCAGTAATGCAAACTCAGTCAGAGACATAGATTTTCACTTGCAACTTGCTTTAACATGTTTAACAGTGCATGAAATGTTGTCTAAAACAAAAAGAAAATGCTTTTTAGTGGCTGGAACTGGTTTTATCACATTCTGACTTGAACGTTGAAAATGAGCTTTTCAGAGCCAGCAGAGGTCAAAATAAGCAGTAATGCAAACTCAGTCAGAGACAAAGATTTTCACTTGCAACTTGCTTTAACATGTTTAACAGTGCATGAAATGTTGTCTAAAACAAAAAGAAAATGCTTTTTAGTGGCTGGATCTGGTTTTATCACATTCTGAATTGAACGTTGAAAATGAGCTTTTCAGAGCCAGCAGAGGTCAAAATAAGCAGTAATGCAAACTCAGTCATAGACATAGATTTTCACTTGCAACTTGCTTTAACATGTTTAACAGTGCATGAAATGTTATCTAAAACAAAAAGAATAATGCATTTTAGTGGCTGGATCTGGTTTTATCACTTTCTGAATTCAACGTTGAAAATGAGCTGTTCTCAGCCAGCAGAGGTCAAAATAAGCAGTAATGCAAACTCAGTCATAGACATAGATTTTCACTTGCAACTTGCTGTAACATATTTAACAGTGCATGAAATGTTGTCTAAAACAAAAACATAATGCTTTTTAGTGGCTGGAACTGGTTTTATCACATTCTGAATTGAACGTTGAAAATGAGCTTTTCAGAGCCAGCAGAGGTCAAAATAAGCAGTAATGCAAACTCAGTCATAGACATAGATTTTCACTTGCAACTTGCTTTAACATGTTTAACAGTGCATGAAATGTTGTCTAAAACAAAAAGAAAATGCTTTTTAGTGGCTGGAACTGGTTTTATCACATTCTGAATTGAACGTTGAAAATGAGCTTTTCAGAGCCAGCAGAGGTCAAAATAAGCAGTAATGCAAACTCAGTCAGAGACAAAGATTTTCACTTGCAACTTGCTTTAACATATTTAACAGTGCATGAAATGTTGTCTAAAACAAAAAGAAAATGCTTTTTAGTGGCTGGAACTGGTTTTATCACATTCTGAATTGAACGTTGAAAATGAGCTTTTCAGAGCCAGCAGAGGTCAAAATAAGCAGTAATGCAAACTCAGTCATAGACATAGATTTTCACTTGCAACTTGCTTTAACATGTTTAACAGTGCATGAAATGTTGTCTAAAACAAAAAGAAAATGCTTTTTAGTGGCTGGAACTGGTTTTATCATATTCTGAATTGAACGTTGAAAATGAGCTTTTCAGAGCCAGCAGAGGTCAAAATAAGCAGTAATGCAAACTCAGTCAGAGACAAAGATTTTCACTTGCAACTTGCTTTAACATGTTTAACAGTGCATGAAATGTTGTCTAAAACAAAAAGAAAATGCTTTTTAGTGGCTGGAACTGGTTTTATCACATTCTGAATTGAACGTTGAAAATGAGCTTTTCAGAGCCAGCAGAGGTCAAAATAAGCAGTAATGCAAACTCAGTCAGAGACAAAGATTTTCACTTGCAACTTGCTTTAACATGTTTAACAGTGCATGAAATGTTGTCTAAAACAAAAAGAAAATGCTTTTTAGTGGCTGGAACTGGTTTTATCACATTCTGAATTGAACGTTGAAAATGAGCTTTTCAGAGCCAGCAGAGGTCAAAATAAGCAGTAATGCAAACTCAGTCATAGACATAGATTTTCACTTGCAACTTGCTTTAACATGTTTAACAGTGCATGAAATGTTATCTAAAACAAAAAGAATAATGCATTTTAGTGGCTGGATCTGGTTTTATCACTTTCTGAATTCAACGTTGAAAATGAGCTGTTCTCAGCCAGCAGAGGTCAAAATAAGCAGTAATGCAAACTCAGTCATAGACATAGATTTTCACTTGCAACTTGCTGTAACATATTTAACAGTGCATGAAATGTTGTCTAAAACAAAAACATAATGCTTTTTAGTGGCTGGAACTGGTTTTATCACATTCTGAATTGAACGTTGAAAATGAGCTTTTCAGAGCCAGCAGAGGTCAAAATAAGCAGTAATGCAAACTCAGTCATAGACATAGATTTTCACTTGCAACTTGCTTTAACATGTTTAACAGTGCATGAAATGTTGTCTAAAACAAAAAGAAAATGCTTTTTAGTGGCTGGAACTGGTTTTATCACATTCTGAATTGAACGTTGAAAATGAGCTTTTCAGAGCCAGCAGATGTCAAAATAAGCAGTAATGCAAACTCAGTCAGACACAAAGATTTTCACTTGCAACTTGCTTTAACATATTTAACAGTGCATGAAATGTTGTCTAAAACAAAAAGAAAATGCTTTTTAGTGGCTGGAACTGGTTTTATCACATTCTGAATTGAACGTTGAAAATGAGCTTTTCAGAGCCAGCAGAGGTCAAAATAAGCAGTAATGCAAACTCAGTCATAGACATAGATTTTCACTTGCAACTTTCTTAAACATTTTTAACAGTGCATGAAATGTTGTCTAAAACAAAAAGATAATGCTTTTTAGTGGCTGGAACTGGTTTTATCACATTCTGAATTGAACGTTGAAAATGAGCTTTTCAGAGCCAGCAGAGGTCAAAATAAGCAGTAATGCAAACTCAGTCAGAGACATAGATTTTCACTTGCAACTTGCTTTAACATGTTTAACAGTGCATGAAATGTTGTCTAAAACAAAAACATAATGCTTTTTAGTGGCTGGAACTGGTTTTATCACATTCTGAATTGAACGTTGAAAATGAGCTTTTCAGAGCCAGCAGAGGTCAAAATAAGCAGTAATGCAAACTCAGTCATAGACATAGATTTTCACTTGCAACTTGCTTTAACATGTTTAACAGTGCATGAAATGTTGTCTAAAACAAAAACATAATGCTTTTTAGTGGCTGGAACTGGTTTTATCACATTCTGAATTGAACGTTGAAAATGAGCTTTTCAGAGCCAGCAGAGGTCAAAATAAGCAGTAATGCAAACTCAGTCAGAGACAAAGATTTTCACTTGCAACTTGCTTTAACATATTTAACAGTGCATGAAATGTTGTCTAAAACAAAAAGAATGATGCATTTTAGTAGCTGGATCTGGTTTTATCACATTCTGTGATGGACGTTGAAAATGAGCTTTTCAGAGCCAGCAGAGGTCAAAATAAGCAGTAATGCAAACTCAGTCAGAGACATAGATTTTCACTTGCAACTTTCTTAAACATATTTAACAGTGCATGAAATGTTGTCTAAAACAAAAAGAAAATGCTTTTTAGTGGCTGGAACTGGTTTTATCACATTCTGAATTGAACGTTGAAAATGAGCTTTTCAGAGCCAGCAGAGGTCAAAATAAGCAGTAATGCAAACTCAGTCAGAGACAAAGATTTTCACTTGCAACTTGCTTTAACATGTTTAACAGTGCATGAAATGTTGTCTAAAACAAAAAGAAAATGCTTTTTAGTGGCTGGAACTGGTTTTATCATATTCTGAATTGAACGTTGAAAATGAGCTTTTCAGAGCCAGCAGAGGTCAAAATAAGCAGTAATGCAAACTCAGTCAGAGACATAGATTTTCACTTGCAACTTGCTTTAACATGTTTAACAGTGCATGAAATGTTATCTTAAACAAAAAGAATAATGCATTTTAGTGGCTGGAACTGGTTTTATCACATTCTGAATTGAACGTTGAAAATGAGCTTTTCAGAGCCAGCAGAGGTCAAAATAAGCAGTAATGCAAACTCAGTCATAGACATAGATTTTCACTTGCAACTTGCTTTAACATGTTTAACAGTGCATGAAATGTTGTCTAAAACAAAAACATAATGCTTTTTAGTGGCTGGAACTGGTTTTATCACATTCTGAATTGAACGTTGAAAATGAGCTTTTCAGAGCCAGCAGAGGTCAAAATAAGCAGTAATGCAAACTCAGTCATAGACATAGATTTTCACTTGCAACTTGCTTTAACATGTTTAACAGTGCATGAAATGTTGTCTAAAACAAAAAGAAAATGCTTTTTAGTGGCTGGAACTGGTTTTATCACATTCTGAATTGAACGTTGAAAATGAGCTTTTCAGAGCCAGCAGAGGTCAAAATAAGCAGTAATGCAAACTCAGTCAGAGACAAAGATTTTCACTTGCAACTTGCTTTAACATATTTAACAGTGCATGAAATGTTGTCTAAAACAAAAAGAAAATGCTTTTTAGTGGCTGGAACTGGTTTTATCACATTCTGAATTGAACGTTGAAAATGAGCTTTTCAGAGCCAGCAGAGGTCAAAATAAGCAGTAATGCAAACTCAGTCATAGACATAGATTTTCACTTGCAACTTTCTTAAACATATTTAACAGTGCATGAAATGTTGTCTAAAACAAAAAGATAATGCTTTTTAGTGGCTGGAACTGGTTTTATCACATTCTGAATTGAACGTTGAAAATGAGCTTTTCAGAGCCAGCAGAGGTCAAAATAAGCAGTAATGCAAACTCAGTCAGAGACATAGATTTTCACTTGCAACTTGCTTTAACATGTTTAACAGTGCATGAAATGTTGTCTAAAACAAAAAGAAAATGCTTTTTAGTGGCTGGAACTGGTTTTATCACATTCTGAATTGAACGTTGAAAATGAGCTTTTCAGAGCCAGCAGAGGTCAAAATAAGCAGTAATGCAAACTCAGTCATAGACATAGATTTTCACTTGCAACTTGCTTTAACATGTTTAACAGTGCATGAAATGTTGTCTAAAACAAAAAGAAAATGCTTTTTAGTGGCTGGAACTGGTTTTATCACATTCTGAATTGAACGTTGAAAATGAGCTTTTCAGAGCCAGCAGAGGTCAAAATAAGCAGTAATGCAAACTCAGTCAGAGACAAAGATTTTCACTTGCAACTTGCTTTAACATGTTTAACAGTGCATGAAATGTTGTCTAAAACAAAAAGAAAATGCTTTTTAGTGGCTGGAACTGGTTTTATCATATTCTGAATTGAACGTTGAAAATGAGCTTTTCAGAGCCAGCAGAGGTCAAAATAAGCAGTAATGCAAACTCAGTCAGAGACATAGATTTTCACTTGCAACTTGCTTTAACATGTTTAACAGTGCATAAAATGTTATCTTAAACAAAAAGAATAATGCATTTTAGTGGCTGGAACTGGTTTTATCACATTCTGAATTGAACGTTGAAAATGAGCTTTTCAGAGCCAGCAGAGGTCAAAATAAGCAGTAATGCAAACTCAGTCAGAGACATAGATTTTCACTTGCAACTTGCTTTAACATGTTTAACAGTGCATGAAATGTTGTCTAAAACAAAAACATAATGCTTTTTAGTGGCTGGAACTGGTTTTATCACATTCTGAATTGAACGTTGAAAATGAGCTTTTCAGAGCCAGCAGAGGTCAAAATAAGCAGTAATGCAAACTCAGTCATAGACATAGATTTTCACTTGCAACTTGCTTTAACATGTTTAACAGTGCATGAAATGTTGTCTAAAACAAAAAGAAAATGCTTTTTAGTGGCTGGAACTGGTTTTATCACATTCTGAATTGAACGTTGAAAATGAGCTTTTCAGAGCCAGCAGAGGTCAAAATAAGCAGTAATGCAAACTCAGTCAGAGACAAAGATTTTCACTTGCAACTTGCTTTAACATATTTAACAGTGCATGAAATGTTGTCTAAAACAAAAAGAAAATGCTTTTTAGTGGCTGGAACTGGTTTTATCACATTCTGAATTGAACGTTGAAAATGAGCTTTTCAGAGCCAGCAGAGGTCAAAATAAGCAGTAATGCGAACTCAGTCATAGACATAGATTTTCACTTGCAACTTGCTTTAACATGTTTAACAGTGCATGAAATGTTATCTAAAACAAAAAGAATAATGCATTTTAGTGGCTGGATCTGGTTTTATCACTTTCTGAATTCAACGTTGAAAATGAGCTGTTCTCAGCCAGCAGAGGTCAAAATAAGCAGTAATGCAAACTCAGTCATAGACATAGATTTTCACTTGCAACTTGCTGTAACATATTTAACAGTGCATGAAATGTTGTCTAAAACAAAAACATAATGCTTTTTAGTGGCTGGAACTGGTTTTATCACATTCTGAATTGAACGTTGAAAATGAGCTTTTCAGAGCCAGCAGAGGTCAAAATAAGCAGTAATGCAAACTCAGTCATAGACATAGATTTTCACTTGCAACTTGCTTTAACATGTTTAACAGTGCATGAAATGTTGTCTAAAACAAAAAGAAAATGCTTTTTAGTGGCTGGAACTGGTTTTATCACATTCTGAATTGAACATTGAAAATGAGCTTTTCAGAGCCAGCAGAGGTCAAAATAAGCAGTAATGCAAACTCAGTCAGAGACAAAGATTTTCACTTGCAACTTGCTTTAACATATTTAACAGTGCATGAAATGTTGTCTAAAACAAAAAGAAAATGCTTTTTAGTGGCTGGAACTGGTTTTATCACATTCTGAATTGAACGTTGAAAATGAGCTTTTCAGAGCCAGCAGAGTTCAAAATAAGCAGTAATGCAAACTCAGTCATAGACATAGATTTTCACTTGCAACTTTCTTAAACATATTTAACAGTGCATGAAATGTAGTCTAAAACAAAAAGATAATGCTTTTTAGTGGCTGGAACTGGTTTTATCACATTCTGTGATGGACGTTGAAAATGAGCTTTTCAGAGCCAGCAGAGGTCAAAATAAGCAGTAATGCAAACTCAGTCAGAGACATAGATTTTCACTTGCAACTTTCTTAAACATATTTAACAGTGCATGAAATGTTGTCTAAAACAAAAAGAAAATGCTTTTTAGTGGCTGGAACTGGTTTTATCACATTCTGAATTGAACGTTGAAAATGAGCTTTTCAGAGCCAGCAGAGGTCAAAATAAGCAGTAATGCAAACTCAGTCAGAGACAAAGATTTTCACTTGCAACTTGCTTTAACATGTTTAACAGTGCATGAAATGTTGTCTAAAACAAAAAGAAAATGCTTTTTAGTGGCTGGAACTGGTTTTATCATATTCTGAATTGAACGTTGAAAATGAGCTTTTCAGAGCCAGCAGAGGTCAAAATAAGCAGTAATGCAAACTCAGTCAGAGACATAGATTTTCACTTGCAACTTGCTTTAACATGTTTAACAGTGCATGAAATGTTATCTTAAACAAAAAGAATAATGCATTTTAGTGGCTGGAACTGGTTTTATCACATTCTGAATTGAACGTTGAAAATGAGCTTTTCAGAGCCAGCAGAGGTCAAAATAAGCAGTAATGCAAACTCAGTCAGAGACATAGATTTTCACTTGCAACTTGCTTTAACATGTTTAACAGTGCATGAAATGTTGTCTAAAACAAAAACATAATGCTTTTTAGTGGCTGGAACTGGTTTTATCACATTCTGAATTGAACGTTGAAAATGAGCTTTTCAGAGCCAGCAGAGGTCAAAATAAGCAGTAATGCAAACTCAGTCATAGACATAGATTTTCACTTGCAACTTGCTTTAACATGTTTAACAGTGCATGAAATGTTGTCTAAAACAAAAAGAAAATGCTTTTTAGTGGCTGGAACTGGTTTTATCACATTCTGAATTGAACGTTGAAAATGAGCTTTTCAGAGCCAGCAGAGGTCAAAATAAGCAGTAATGCAAACTCAGTCAGAGACAAAGATTTTCACTTGCAACTTGCTTTAACATATTTAACAGTGCATGAAATGTTGTCTAAAACAAAAAGAAAATGCTTTTTAGTGGCTGGAACTGGTTTTATCACATTCTGAATTGAACGTTGAAAATGAGCTTTTCAGAGCCAGCAGAGGTCAAAATAAGCAGTAATGCAAACTCAGTCATAGACATAGATTTTCACTTGCAACTTTCTTAAACATATTTAACAGTGCATGAAATGTTGTCTAAAACAAAAAGATAATGCTTTTTAGTGGCTGGAACTGGTTTTATCACATTCTGAATTGAACGTTGAAAATGAGCTTTTCAGAGCCAGCAGAGGTCAAAATAAGCAGTAATGCAAACTCAGTCAGAGACATAGATTTTCACTTGCAACTTGCTTTAACATGTTTAACAGTGCATGAAATGTTGTCTAAAACAAAAAGAAAATGCTTTTTAGTGGCTGGAACTGGTTTTATCACATTCTGAATTGAACGTTGAAAATGAGCTTTTCAGAGCCAGCAGAGGTCAAAATAAGCAGTAATGCAAACTCAGTCATAGACATAGATTTTCACTTGCAACTTGCTTTAACATGTTTAACAGTGCATGAAATGTTGTCTAAAACAAAAAGAAAATGCTTTTTAGTGGCTGGAACTGGTTTTATCACATTCTGAATTGAACGTTGAAAATGAGCTTTTCAGAGCCAGCAGAGGTCAAAATAAGCAGTAATGCAAACTCAGTCAGAGACAAAGATTTTCACTTGCAACTTGCTTTAACATGTTTAACAGTGCATGAAATGTTGTCTAAAACAAAAAGAAAATGCTTTTTAGTGGCTGGAACTGGTTTTATCATATTCTGAATTGAACGTTGAAAATGAGCTTTTCAGAGCCAGCAGAGGTCAAAATAAGCAGTAATGCAAACTCAGTCAGAGACATAGATTTTCACTTGCAACTTGCTTTAACATGTTTAACAGTGCATGAAATGTTGTCTAAAACAAAAACATAATGCTTTTTAGTGGCTGGAACTGGTTTTATCACATTCTGAATTGAACGTTGAAAATGAGCTTTTCAGAGCCAGCAGAGTTCAAAATAAGCAGTAATGCAAACTCAGTCATAGACATAGATTTTCACTTGCAACTTGCTTTAACATGTTTAACAGTGCATGAAATGTTGTCTAAAACAAAAAGAAAATGCTTTTTAGTGGCTGGAACTGGTTTTATCACATTCTGAATTGAACGTTGAAAATGAGCTTTTCAGAGCCAGCAGAGGTCAAAATAAGCAGTAATGCAAACTCAGTCAGAGACAAAGATTTTCACTTGCAACTTGCTTTAACATATTTAACAGTGCATGAAATGTTGTCTAAAACAAAAAGAAAATGCTTTTTAGTGGCTGGAACTGGTTTTATCACATTCTGAATTGAACGTTGAAAATGAGCTTTTCAGAGCCAGCAGAGGTCAAAATAAGCAGTAATGCAAACTCAGTCATAGACATAGATTTTCACTTGCAACTTGCTTTAACATGTTTAACAGTGCATGAAATGTTATCTAAAACAAAAAGAATAATGCATTTTAGTGGCTGGATCTGGTTTTATCACTTTCTGAATTCAACGTTGAAAATGAGCTGTTCTCAGCCAGCAGAGGTCAAAATAAGCAGTAATGCAAACTCAGTCATAGACATAGATTTTCACTTGCAACTTGCTGTAACATATTTAACAGTGCATGAAATGTTGTCTAAAACAAAAACATAATGCTTTTTAGTGGCTGGAACTGGTTTTATCACATTCTGAATTGAACGTTGAAAATGAGCTTTTCAGAGCCAGCAGAGGTCAAAATAAGCAGTAATGCAAACTCAGTCATAGACATAGATTTTCACTTGCAACTTGCTTTAACATGTTTAACAGTGCATGAAATGTTGTCTAAAACAAAAAGAAAATGCTTTTTAGTGGCTGGAACTGGTTTTATCACATTCTGAATTGAACGTTGAAAATGAGCTTTTCAGAGCCAGCAGATGTCAAAATAAGCAGTAATGCAAACTCAGTCAGACACAAAGATTTTCACTTGCAACTTGCTTTAACATATTTAACAGTGCATGAAATGTTGTCTAAAACAAAAAGAAAATGCTTTTTAGTGGCTGGAACTGGTTTTATCACATTCTGAATTGAACGTTGAAAATGAGCTTTTCAGAGCCAGCAGAGGTCAAAATAAGCAGTAATGCAAACTCAGTCATAGACATAGATTTTCACTTGCAACTTTCTTAAACATTTTTAACAGTGCATGAAATGTTGTCTAAAACAAAAAGATAATGCTTTTTAGTGGCTGGAACTGGTTTTATCACATTCTGAATTGAACGTTGAAAATGAGCTTTTCAGAGCCAGCAGAGGTCAAAATAAGCAGTAATGCAAACTCAGTCAGAGACATAGATTTTCACTTGCAACTTGCTTTAACATGTTTAACAGTGCATGAAATGTTGTCTAAAACAAAAACATAATGCTTTTTAGTGGCTGGAACTGGTTTTATCACATTCTGAATTGAACGTTGAAAATGAGCTTTTCAGAGCCAGCAGAGGTCAAAATAAGCAGTAATGCAAACTCAGTCATAGACATAGATTTTCACTTGCAACTTGCTTTAACATGTTTAACAGTGCATGAAATGTTGTCTAAAACAAAAACATAATGCTTTTTAGTGGCTGGAACTGGTTTTATCACATTCTGAATTGAACGTTGAAAATGAGCTTTTCAGAGCCAGCAGAGGTCAAAATAAGCAGTAATGCAAACTCAGTCAGAGACAAAGATTTTCACTTGCAACTTGCTTTAACATATTTAACAGTGCATGAAATGTTGTCTAAAACAAAAAGAATGATGCATTTTAGTAGCTGGATCTGGTTTTATCACATTCTGTGATGGACGTTGAAAATGAGCTTTTCAGAGCCAGCAGAGGTCAAAATAAGCAGTAATGCAAACTCAGTCAGAGACATAGATTTTCACTTGCAACTTTCTTAAACATATTTAACAGTGCATGAAATGTTGTCTAAAACAAAAAGAAAATGCTTTTTAGTGGCTGGAACTGGTTTTATCACATTCTGAATTGAACGTTGAAAATGAGCTTTTCAGAGCCAGCAGAGGTCAAAATAAGCAGTAATGCAAACTCAGTCAGAGACAAAGATTTTCACTTGCAACTTGCTTTAACATGTTTAACAGTGCATGAAATGTTGTCTAAAACAAAAAGAAAATGCTTTTTAGTGGCTGGAACTGGTTTTATCATATTCTGAATTGAACGTTGAAAATGAGCTTTTCAGAGCCAGCAGAGGTCAAAATAAGCAGTAATGCAAACTCAGTCAGAGACATAGATTTTCACTTGCAACTTGCTTTAACATGTTTAACAGTGCATGAAATGTTATCTTAAACAAAAAGAATAATGCATTTTAGTGGCTGGAACTGGTTTTATCACATTCTGAATTGAACGTTGAAAATGAGCTTTTCAGAGCCAGCAGAGGTCAAAATAAGCAGTAATGCAAACTCAGTCAGAGACATAGATTTTCACTTGCAACTTGCTTTAACATGTTTAACAGTGCATGAAATGTTGTCTAAAACAAAAACATAATGCTTTTTAGTGGCTGGAACTGGTTTTATCACATTCTGAATTGAACGTTGAAAATGAGCTTTTCAGAGCCAGCAGAGGTCAAAATAAGCAGTAATGCAAACTCAGTCATAGACATAGATTTTCACTTGCAACTTGCTTTAACATGTTTAACAGTGCATGAAATGTTGTCTAAAACAAAAAGAAAATGCTTTTTAGTGGCTGGAACTGGTTTTATCACATTCTGAATTGAACGTTGAAAATGAGCTTTTCAGAGCCAGCAGAGGTCAAAATAAGCAGTAATGCAAACTCAGTCAGAGACAAAGATTTTCACTTGCAACTTGCTTTAACATATTTAACAGTGCATGAAATGTTGTCTAAAACAAAAAGAAAATGCTTTTTAGTGGCTGGAACTGGTTTTATCACATTCTGAATTGAACGTTGAAAATGAGCTTTTCAGAGCCAGCAGAGGTCAAAATAAGCAGTAATGCAAACTCAGTCATAGACATAGATTTTCACTTGCAACTTTCTTAAACATATTTAACAGTGCATGAAATGTTGTCTAAAACAAAAAGATAATGCTTTTTAGTGGCTGGAACTGGTTTTATCACATTCTGAATTGAACGTTGAAAATGAGCTTTTCAGAGCCAGCAGAGGTCAAAATAAGCAGTAATGCAAACTCAGTCAGAGACATAGATTTTCACTTGCAACTTGCTTTAACATGTTTAACAGTGCATGAAATGTTGTCTAAAACAAAAAGAAAATGCTTTTTAGTGGCTGGAACTGGTTTTATCACATTCTGAATTGAACGTTGAAAATGAGCTTTTCAGTGCCAGCAGAGGTCAAAATAAGCAGTAATGCAAACTCAGTCATAGACATAGATTTTCACTTGCAACTTGCTTTAACATGTTTAACAGTGCATGAAATGTTGTCTAAAACAAAAAGAAAATGCTTTTTAGTGGCTGGAACTGGTTTTATCACATTCTGAATTGAACGTTGAAAATGAGCTTTTCAGAGCCAGCAGAGGTCAAAATAAGCAGTAATGCAAACTCAGTCAGAGACAAAGATTTTCACTTGCAACTTGCTTTAACATGTTTAACAGTGCATGAAATGTTGTCTAAAACAAAAAGAAAATGCTTTTTAGTGGCTGGAACTGGTTTTATCATATTCTGAATTGAACGTTGAAAATGAGCTTTTCAGAGCCAGCAGAGGTCAAAATAAGCAGTAATGCAAACTCAGTCAGAGACATAGATTTTCACTTGCAACTTGCTTTAACATGTTTAACAGTGCATAAAATGTTATCTTAAACAAAAAGAATAATGCATTTTAGTGGCTGGAACTGGTTTTATCACATTCTGAATTGAACGTTGAAAATGAGCTTTTCAGAGCCAGCAGAGGTCAAAATAAGCAGTAATGCAAACTCAGTCAGAGACATAGATTTTCACTTGCAACTTGCTTTAACATGTTTAACAGTGCATGAAATGTTATCTTAAACAAAAAGAATAATGCATTTTAGTGGCTGGAACTGGTTTTATCACATTCTGAATTGAACGTTGAAAATGAGCTTTTCAGAGCCAGCAGAGGTCAAAATAAGCAGTAATGCAAACTCAGTCAGAGACATAGATTTTCACTTGCAACTTGCTTTAACATGTTTAACAGTGCATGAAATGTTGTCTAAAACAAAAACATAATGCTTTTTAGTGGCTGGAACTGGTTTTATCACATTCTGAATTGAACGTTGAAAATGAGCTTTTCAGAGCCAGCAGAGTTCAAAATAAGCAGTAATGCAAACTCAGTCATAGACATAGATTTTCACTTGCAACTTGCTTTAACATGTTTAACAGTGCATGAAATGTTGTCTAAAACAAAAAGAAAATGCTTTTTAGTGGCTGGAACTGGTTTTATCACATTCTGAATTGAACGTTGAAAATGAGCTTTTCAGAGCCAGCAGAGGTCAAAATAAGCAGTAATGCAAACTCAGTCAGAGACAAAGATTTTCACTTGCAACTTGCTTTAACATATTTAACAGTGCATGAAATGTTGTCTAAAACAAAAAGAAAATGCTTTTTAGTGGCTGGAACTGGTTTTATCACATTCTGAATTGAACGTTGAAAATGAGCTTTTCAGAGCCAGCAGAGGTCAAAATAAGCAGTAATGCAAACTCAGTCATAGACATAGATTTTCACTTGCAACTTGCTTTAACATGTTTAACAGTGCATGAAATGTTATCTAAAACAAAAAGAATAATGCATTTTAGTGGCTGGATCTGGTTTTATCACTTTCTGAATTCAACGTTGAAAATGAGCTGTTCTCAGCCAGCAGAGGTCAAAATAAGCAGTAATGCAAACTCAGTCATAGACATAGATTTTCACTTGCAACTTGCTGTAACATATTTAACAGTGCATGAAATGTTGTCTAAAACAAAAAGAAAATGCTTTTTAGTGGCTGGAACTGGTTTTATCATATTCTGAATTGAACGTTGAAAATGAGCTTTTCAGAGCCAGCAGAGGTCAAAATAAGCAGTAATGCAAACTCAGTCAGAGACATAGATTTTCACTTGCAACTTGCTTTAACATGTTTAACAGTGCATAAAATGTTATCTTAAACAAAAAGAATAATGCATTTTAGTGGCTGGAACTGGTTTTATCACATTCTGAATTGAACGTTGAAAATGAGCTTTTCAGAGCCAGCAGAGGTCAAAATAAGCAGTAATGCAAACTCAGTCAGAGACATAGATTTTCACTTGCAACTTGCTTTAACATGTTTAACAGTGCATGAAATGTTATCTTAAACAAAAAGAATAATGCATTTTAGTGGCTGGAACTGGTTTTATCACATTCTGAATTGAACGTTGAAAATGAGCTTTTCAGAGCCAGCAGAGGTCAAAATAAGCAGTAATGCAAACTCAGTCAGAGACATAGATTTTCACTTGCAACTTGCTTTAACATGTTTAACAGTGCATGAAATGTTGTCTAAAACAAAAAGATAATGCTTTTTAGTGGCTGGAACTGGTTTTATCACATTCTGAATTGAACGTTGAAAATGAGCTTTTCAGAGCCAGCAGAGTTCAAAATAAGCAGTAATGCAAACTCAGTCATAGACATAGATTTTCACTTGCAACTTGCTTTAACATGTTTAACAGTGCATGAAATGTTGTCTAAAACAAAAAGAAAATGCTTTTTAGTGGCTGGAACTGGTTTTATCACATTCTGAATTGAACGTTGAAAATGAGCTTTTCAGAGCCAGCAGAGGTCAAAATAAGCAGTAATGCAAACTCAGTCAGAGACAAAGATTTTCACTTGCAACTTGCTTTAACATATTTAACAGTGCATGAAATGTTGTCTAAAACAAAAAGAAAATGCTTTTTAGTGGCTGGAACTGGTTTTATCACATTCTGAATTGAACGTTGAAAATGAGCTTTTCAGAGCCAGCAGAGGTCAAAATAAGCAGTAATGCAAACTCAGTCATAGACATAGATTTTCACTTGCAACTTGCTTTAACATGTTTAACAGTGCATGAAATGTTATCTAAAACAAAAAGAATAATGCATTTTAGTGGCTGGATCTGGTTTTATCACTTTCTGAATTCAACGTTGAAAATGAGCTGTTCTCAGCCAGCAGAGGTCAAAATAAGCAGTAATGCAAACTCAGTCATAGACATAGATTTTCACTTGCAACTTGCTGTAACATATTTAACAGTGCATGAAATGTTGTCTAAAACAAAAACATAATGCTTTTTAGTGGCTGGAACTGGTTTTATCACATTCTGAATTGAACGTTGAAAATGAGCTTTTCAGAGCCAGCAGAGGTCAAAATAAGCAGTAATGCAAACTCAGTCATAGACATAGATTTTCACTTGCAACTTGCTTTAACATGTTTAACAGTGCATGAAATGTTGTCTAAAACAAAAAGAAAATGCTTTTTAGTGGCTGGAACTGGTTTTATCACATTCTGAATTGAACGTTGAAAATGAGCTTTTCAGAGCCAGCAGATGTCAAAATAAGCAGTAATGCAAACTCAGTCAGACACAAAGATTTTCACTTGCAACTTGCTTTAACATATTTAACAGTGCATGAAATGTTGTCTAAAACAAAAAGAAAATGCTTTTTAGTGGCTGGAACTGGTTTTATCACATTCTGAATTGAACGTTGAAAATGAGCTTTTCAGAGCCAGCAGAGGTCAAAATAAGCAGTAATGCAAACTCAGTCATAGACATAGATTTTCACTTGCAACTTTCTTAAACATTTTTAACAGTGCATGAAATGTTGTCTAAAACAAAAAGATAATGCTTTTTAGTGGCTGGAACTGGTTTTATCACATTCTGAATTGAACGTTGAAAATGAGCTTTTCAGAGCCAGCAGAGGTCAAAATAAGCAGTAATGCAAACTCAGTCAGAGACATAGATTTTCACTTGCAACTTGCTTTAACATGTTTAACAGTGCATGAAATGTTGTCTAAAACAAAAACATAATGCTTTTTAGTGGCTGGAACTGGTTTTATCACATTCTGAATTGAACGTTGAAAATGAGCTTTTCAGAGCCAGCAGAGGTCAAAATAAGCAGTAATGCAAACTCAGTCATAGACATAGATTTTCACTTGCAACTTGCTTTAACATGTTTAACAGTGCATGAAATGTTGTCTAAAACAAAAACATAATGCTTTTTAGTGGCTGGAACTGGTTTTATCACATTCTGAATTGAACGTTGAAAATGAGCTTTTCAGAGCCAGCAGAGGTCAAAATAAGCAGTAATGCAAACTCAGTCAGAGACAAAGATTTTCACTTGCAACTTGCTTTAACATATTTAACAGTGCATGAAATGTTGTCTAAAATAAAAAGAATGATGCATTTTAGTAGCTGGATCTGGTTTTATCACATTCTGTGATGGACGTTGAAAATGAGCTTTTCAGAGCCAGCAGAGGTCAAAATAAGCAGTAATGCAAACTCAGTCAGAGACATAGATTTTCACTTGCAACTTTCTTAAACATATTTAACAGTGCATGAAATGTTGTCTAAAACAAAAAGAAAATGCTTTTTAGTGGCTGGAACTGGTTTTATCACATTCTGAATTGAACGTTGAAAATGAGCTTTTCAGAGCCAGCAGAGGTCAAAATAAGCAGTAATGCAAACTCAGTCAGAGACAAAGATTTTCACTTGCAACTTGCTTTAACATGTTTAACAGTGCATGAAATGTTGTCTAAAACAAAAAGAAAATGCTTTTTAGTGGCTGGAACTGGTTTTATCATATTCTGAATTGAACGTTGAAAATGAGCTTTTCAGAGCCAGCAGAGGTCAAAATAAGCAGTAATGCAAACTCAGTCAGAGACATAGATTTTCACTTGCAACTTGCTTTAACATGTTTAACAGTGCATGAAATGTTATCTTAAACAAAAAGAATAATGCATTTTAGTGGCTGGAACTGGTTTTATCACATTCTGAATTGAACGTTGAAAATGAGCTTTTCAGAGCCAGCAGAGGTCAAAATAAGCAGTAATGCAAACTCAGTCAGAGACATAGATTTTCACTTGCAACTTGCTTTAACATGTTTAACAGTGCATGAAATGTTGTCTAAAACAAAAACATAATGCTTTTTAGTGGCTGGAACTGGTTTTATCACATTCTGAATTGAACGTTGAAAATGAGCTTTTCAGAGCCAGCAGAGGTCAAAATAAGCAGTAATGCAAACTCAGTCATAGACATAGATTTTCACTTGCAACTTGCTTTAACATGTTTAACAGTGCATGAAATGTTGTCTAAAACAAAAAGAAAATGCTTTTTAGTGGCTGGAACTGGTTTTATCACATTCTGAATTGAACGTTGAAAATGAGCTTTTCAGAGCCAGCAGAGGTCAAAATAAGCAGTAATGCAAACTCAGTCAGAGACAAAGATTTTCACTTGCAACTTGCTTTAACATATTTAACAGTGCATGAAATGTTGTCTAAAACAAAAAGAAAATGCTTTTTAGTGGCTGGAACTGGTTTTATCACATTCTGAATTGAACGTTGAAAATGAGCTTTTCAGAGCCAGCAGAGGTCAAAATAAGCAGTAATGCAAACTCAGTCATAGACATAGATTTTCACTTGCAACTTGCTTTAACATGTTTAACAGTGCATGAAATGTTGTCTAAAACAAAAACATAATGCTTTTTAGTGGCTGGAACTGGTTTTATCACATTCTGAATTGAACGTTGAAAATGAGCTTTTCAGAGCCAGCAGAGGTCAAAATAAGCAGTAATGCAAACTCAGTCAGAGACAAAGATTTTCACTTGCAACTTGCTTTAACATATTTAACAGTGCATGAAATGTTGTCTAAAACAAAAAGAATGATGCATTTTAGTAGCTGGATCTGGTTTTATCACATTCTGTGATGGACGTTGAAAATGAGCTTTTCAGAGCCAGCAGAGGTCAAAATAAGCAGTAATGCAAACTCAGTCAGAGACATAGATTTTCACTTGCAACTTTCTTAAACATATTTAACAGTGCATGAAATGTTGTCTAAAACAAAAAGAAAATGCTTTTTAGTGGCTGGAACTGGTTTTATCACATTCTGAATTGAACGTTGAAAATGAGCTTTTCAGAGCCAGCAGAGGTCAAAATAAGCAGTAATGCAAACTCAGTCAGAGACAAAGATTTTCACTTGCAACTTGCTTTAACATGTTTAACAGTGCATGAAATGTTGTCTAAAACAAAAAGAAAATGCTTTTTAGTGGCTGGAACTGGTTTTATCATATTCTGAATTGAACGTTGAAAATGAGCTTTTCAGAGCCAGCAGAGGTCAAAATAAGCAGTAATGCAAACTCAGTCAGAGACATAGATTTTCACTTGCAACTTGCTTTAACATGTTTAACAGTGCATGAAATGTTATCTTAAACAAAAAGAATAATGCATTTTAGTGGCTGGAACTGGTTTTATCACATTCTGAATTGAACGTTGAAAATGAGCTTTTCAGAGCCAGCAGAGGTCAAAATAAGCAGTAATGCAAACTCAGTCAGAGACATAGATTTTCACTTGCAACTTGCTTTAACATGTTTAACAGTGCATGAAATGTTGTCTAAAACAAAAACATAATGCTTTTTAGTGGCTGGAACTGGTTTTATCACATTCTGAATTGAACGTTGAAAATGAGCTTTTCAGAGCCAGCAGAGGTCAAAATAAGCAGTAATGCAAACTCAGTCATAGACATAGATTTTCACTTGCAACTTGCTTTAACATGTTTAACAGTGCATGAAATGTTGTCTAAAACAAAAAGAAAATGCTTTTTAGTGGCTGGAACTGGTTTTATCACATTCTGAATTGAACGTTGAAAATGAGCTTTTCAGAGCCAGCAGAGGTCAAAATAAGCAGTAATGCAAACTCAGTCAGAGACAAAGATTTTCACTT
The DNA here is from genome assembly GCF_052040795.2 of Danio rerio. Lineage (NCBI taxonomy): Eukaryota > Metazoa > Chordata > Actinopteri > Cypriniformes > Danionidae > Danio > Danio rerio. The sequence continues at coordinate 19,437,924 of NC_141036.1, read as the reverse complement.
GCAACTTGCTTTAACATATTTAACAGTGCATGAAATGTTGTCTAAAACAAAAAGAAAATGCTTTTTAGTGGCTGGAACTGGTTTTATCACATTCTGAATTGAACGTTGAAAATGAGCTTTTCAGAGCCAGCAGAGGTCAAAATAAGCAGTAATGCAAACTCAGTCATAGACATAGATTTTCACTTGCAACTTTCTTAAACATATTTAACAGTGCATGAAATGTTGTCTAAAACAAAAAGATAATGCTTTTTAGTGGCTGGAACTGGTTTTATCACATTCTGAATTGAACGTTGAAAATGAGCTTTTCAGAGCCAGCAGAGGTCAAAATAAGCAGTAATGCAAACTCAGTCAGAGACATAGATTTTCACTTGCAACTTGCTTTAACATGTTTAACAGTGCATGAAATGTTGTCTAAAACAAAAAGAAAATGCTTTTTAGTGGCTGGAACTGGTTTTATCACATTCTGAATTGAACGTTGAAAATGAGCTTTTCAGTGCCAGCAGAGGTCAAAATAAGCAGTAATGCAAACTCAGTCATAGACATAGATTTTCACTTGCAACTTGCTTTAACATGTTTAACAGTGCATGAAATGTTGTCTAAAACAAAAAGAAAATGCTTTTTAGTGGCTGGAACTGGTTTTATCACATTCTGAATTGAACGTTGAAAATGAGCTTTTCAGAGCCAGCAGAGGTCAAAATAAGCAGTAATGCAAACTCAGTCAGAGACAAAGATTTTCACTTGCAACTTGCTTTAACATGTTTAACAGTGCATGAAATGTTGTCTAAAACAAAAAGAAAATGCTTTTTAGTGGCTGGAACTGGTTTTATCATATTCTGAATTGAACGTTGAAAATGAGCTTTTCAGAGCCAGCAGAGGTCAAAATAAGCAGTAATGCAAACTCAGTCAGAGACATAGATTTTCACTTGCAACTTGCTTTAACATGTTTAACAGTGCATAAAATGTTATCTTAAACAAAAAGAATAATGCATTTTAGTGGCTGGAACTGGTTTTATTACATTCTGAATTGAACGTTGAAAATGAGCTTTTCAGAGCCAGCAGAGGTCAAAATAAGCAGTAATGCAAACTCAGTCAGAGACATAGATTTTCACTTGCAACTTGCTTTAACATGTTTAACAGTGCATGAAATGTTGTCTAAAACAAAAACATAATGCTTTTTAGTGGCTGGAACTGGTTTTATCACATTCTGAATTGAACGTTGAAAATGAGCTTTTCAGAGCCAGCAGAGGTCAAAATAAGCAGTAATGCAAACTCAGTCATAGACATAGATTTTCACTTGCAACTTGCTTTAACATGTTTAACAGTGCATGAAATGTTGTCTAAAACAAAAAGAAAATGCTTTTTAGTGGCTGGAACTGGTTTTATCACATTCTGAATTGAACGTTGAAAATGAGCTTTTCAGAGCCAGCAGAGGTCAAAATAAGCAGTAATGCAAACTCAGTCAGAGACAAAGATTTTCACTTGCAACTTGCTTTAACATATTTAACAGTGCATGAAATGTTGTCTAAAACAAAAAGAAAATGCTTTTTAGTGGCTGGAACTGGTTTTATCACATTCTGAATTGAACGTTGAAAATGAGCTTTTCAGAGCCAGCAGAGGTCAAAATAAGCAGTAATGCAAACTCAGTCATAGACATAGATTTTCACTTGCAACTTGCTTTAACATGTTTAACAGTGCATGAAATGTTATCTAAAACAAAAAGAATAATGCATTTTAGTGGCTGGATCTGGTTTTATCACTTTCTGAATTCAACGTTGAAAATGAGCTGTTCTCAGCCAGCAGAGGTCAAAATAAGCAGTAATGCAAACTCAGTCATAGACATAGATTTTCACTTGCAACTTGCTGTAACATATTTAACAGTGCATGAAATGTTGTCTAAAACAAAAACATAATGCTTTTTAGTGGCTGGAACTGGTTTTATCACATTCTGAATTGAACGTTGAAAATGAGCTTTTCAGAGCCAGCAGAGGTCAAAATAAGCAGTAATGCAAACTCAGTCATAGACATAGATTTTCACTTGCAACTTGCTTTAACATGTTTAACAGTGCATGAAATGTTGTCTAAAACAAAAAGAAAATGCTTTTTAGTGGCTGGAACTGGTTTTATCACATTCTGAATTGAACATTGAAAATGAGCTTTTCAGAGCCAGCAGAGGTCAAAATAAGCAGTAATGCAAACTCAGTCAGAGACAAAGATTTTCACTTGCAACTTGCTTTAACATATTTAACAGTGCATGAAATGTTGTCTAAAACAAAAAGAAAATGCTTTTTAGTGGCTGGAACTGGTTTTATCACATTCTGAATTGAACGTTGAAAATGAGCTTTTCAGAGCCAGCAGAGGTCAAAATAAGCAGTAATGCAAACTCAGTCATAGACATAGATTTTCACTTGCAACTTTCTTAAACATATTTAACAGTGCATGAAATGTAGTCTAAAACAAAAAGATAATGCTTTTTAGTGGCTGGAACTGGTTTTATTACATTCTGTGATGGACGTTGAAAATGAGCTTTTCAGAGCCAGCAGAGGTCAAAATAAGCAGTAATGCAAACTCAGTCAGAGACATAGATTTTCACTTGCAACTTTCTTAAACATATTTAACAGTGCATGAAATGTTGTCTAAAACAAAAAGAAAATGCTTTTTAGTGGCTGGAACTGGTTTTATCACATTCTGAATTGAACGTTGAAAATGAGCTTTTCAGAGCCAGCAGAGGTCAAAATAAGCAGTAATGCAAACTCAGTCAGAGACAAAGATTTTCACTTGCAACTTGCTTTAACATGTTTAACAGTGCATGAAATGTTGTCTAAAACAAAAAGAAAATGCTTTTTAGTGGCTGGAACTGGTTTTATCATATTCTGAATTGAACGTTGAAAATGAGCTTTTCAGAGCCAGCAGAGGTCAAAATAAGCAGTAATGCAAACTCAGTCAGAGACATAGATTTTCACTTGCAACTTGCTTTAACATGTTTAACAGTGCATGAAATGTTATCTTAAACAAAAAGAATAATGCATTTTAGTGGCTGGAACTGGTTTTATCACATTCTGAATTGAACGTTGAAAATGAGCTTTTCAGAGCCAGCAGAGGTCAAAATAAGCAGTAATGCAAACTCAGTCAGAGACATAGATTTTCACTTGCAACTTGCTTTAACATGTTTAACAGTGCATGAAATGTTGTCTAAAACAAAAACATAATGCTTTTTAGTGGCTGGAACTGGTTTTATCACATTCTGAATTGAACGTTGAAAATGAGCTTTTCAGAGCCAGCAGAGGTCAAAATAAGCAGTAATGCAAACTCAGTCATAGACATAGATTTTCACTTGCAACTTGCTTTAACATGTTTAACAGTGCATGAAATGTTGTCTAAAACAAAAAGAAAATGCTTTTTAGTGGCTGGAACTGGTTTTATCACATTCTGAATTGAACGTTGAAAATGAGCTTTTCAGAGCCAGCAGAGGTCAAAATAAGCAGTAATGCAAACTCAGTCAGAGACAAAGATTTTCACTTGCAACTTGCTTTAACATATTTAACAGTGCATGAAATGTTGTCTAAAACAAAAAGAAAATGCTTTTTAGTGGCTGGAACTGGTTTTATCACATTCTGAATTGAACGTTGAAAATGAGCTTTTCAGAGCCAGCAGAGGTCAAAATAAGCAGTAATGCAAACTCAGTCAGAGACAAAGATTTTCACTTGCAACTTGCTTTAACATATTTAACAGTGCATGAAATGTTGTCTAAAACAAAAAGAAAATGCTTTTTAGTGGCTGGAACTGGTTTTATCACATTCTGAATTGAACGTTGAAAATGAGCTTTTCAGAGCCAGCAGAGGTCAAAATAAGCAGTAATGCAAACTCAGTCAGAGACATAGATTTTCACTTGCAACTTGCTTTAACATGTTTAACAGTGCATGAAATGTTGTCTAAAACAAAAACATAATGCTTTTTAGTGGCTGGAACTGGTTTTATCACATTCTGAATTGAACGTTGAAAATGAGCTTTTCAGAGCCAGCAGAGGTCAAAATAAGCAGTAATGCAAACTCAGTCATAGACATAGATTTTCACTTGCAACTTGCTTTAACATGTTTAACAGTGCATGAAATGTTGTCTAAAACAAAAAGAAAATGCTTTTTAGTGGCTGGAACTGGTTTTATCACATTCTGAATTGAACGTTGAAAATGAGCTTTTCAGAGCCAGCAGAGGTCAAAATAAGCAGTAATGCAAACTCAGTCAGAGACAAAGATTTTCACTTGCAACTTGCTTTAACATATTTAACAGTGCATGAAATGTTGTCTAAAACAAAAAGAAAATGCTTTTTAGTGGCTGGAACTGGTTTTATCACATTCTGAATTGAACGTTGAAAATGAGCTTTTCAGAGCCAGCAGAGGTCAAAATAAGCAGTAATGCAAACTCAGTCATAGACATAGATTTTCACTTGCAACTTTCTTAAACATATTTAACAGTGCATGAAATGTTGTCTAAAACAAAAAGATAATGCTTTTTAGTGGCTGGAACTGGTTTTATCACATTCTGAATTGAACGTTGAAAATGAGCTTTTCAGAGCCAGCAGAGGTCAAAATAAGCAGTAATGCAAACTCAGTCAGAGACATAGATTTTCACTTGCAACTTGCTTTAACATGTTTAACAGTGCATGAAATGTTGTCTAAAACAAAAAGAAAATGCTTTTTAGTGGCTGGAACTGGTTTTATCACATTCTGAATTGAACGTTGAAAATGAGCTTTTCAGAGCCAGCAGAGGTCAAAATAAGCAGTAATGCAAACTCAGTCATAGACATAGATTTTCACTTGCAACTTGCTTTAACATGTTTAACAGTGCATGAAATGTTGTCTAAAACAAAAAGAAAATGCTTTTTAGTGGCTGGAACTGGTTTTATCACATTCTGAATTGAACGTTGAAAATGAGCTTTTCAGAGCCAGCAGAGGTCAAAATAAGCAGTAATGCAAACTCAGTCAGAGACAAAGATTTTCACTTGCAACTTGCTTTAACATGTTTAACAGTGCATGAAATGTTGTCTAAAACAAAAAGAAAATGCTTTTTAGTGGCTGGAACTGGTTTTATCATATTCTGAATTGAACGTTGAAAATGAGCTTTTCAGAGCCAGCAGAGGTCAAAATAAGCAGTAATGCAAACTCAGTCAGAGACATAGATTTTCACTTGCAACTTGCTTTAACATGTTTAACAGTGCATGAAATGTTATCTTAAACAAAAAGAATAATGCATTTTAGTGGCTGGAACTGGTTTTATCACATTCTGAATTGAACGTTGAAAATGAGCTTTTCAGAGCCAGCAGAGGTCAAAATAAGCAGTAATGCAAACTCAGTCAGAGACATAGATTTTCACTTGCAACTTGCTTTAACATGTTTAACAGTGCATGAAATGTTGTCTAAAACAAAAACATAATGCTTTTTAGTGGCTGGAACTGGTTTTATCACATTCTGAATTGAACGTTGAAAATGAGCTTTTCAGAGCCAGCAGAGTTCAAAATAAGCAGTAATGCAAACTCAGTCATAGACATAGATTTTCACTTGCAACTTGCTTTAACATGTTTAACAGTGCATGAAATGTTGTCTAAAACAAAAAGAAAATGCTTTTTAGTGGCTGGAACTGGTTTTATCACATTCTGAATTGAACGTTGAAAATGAGCTTTTCAGAGCCAGCAGAGGTCAAAATAAGCAGTAATGCAAACTCAGTCAGAGACAAAGATTTTCACTTGCAACTTGCTTTAACATATTTAACAGTGCATGAAATGTTGTCTAAAACAAAAAGAAAATGCTTTTTAGTGGCTGGAACTGGTTTTATCACATTCTGAATTGAACGTTGAAAATGAGCTTTTCAGAGCCAGCAGAGGTCAAAATAAGCAGTAATGCAAACTCAGTCATAGACATAGATTTTCACTTGCAACTTGCTTTAACATGTTTAACAGTGCATGAAATGTTATCTAAAACAAAAAGAATAATGCATTTTAGTGGCTGGATCTGGTTTTATCACTTTCTGAATTCAACGTTGAAAATGAGCTGTTCTCAGCCAGCAGAGGTCAAAATAAGCAGTAATGCAAACTCAGTCATAGACATAGATTTTCACTTGCAACTTGCTGTAACATATTTAACAGTGCATGAAATGTTGTCTAAAACAAAAACATAATGCTTTTTAGTGGCTGGAACTGGTTTTATCACATTCTGAATTGAACGTTGAAAATGAGCTTTTCAGAGCCAGCAGAGGTCAAAATAAGCAGTAATGCAAACTCAGTCATAGACATAGATTTTCACTTGCAACTTGCTTTAACATGTTTAACAGTGCATGAAATGTTGTCTAAAACAAAAAGAAAATGCTTTTTAGTGGCTGGAACTGGTTTTATCACATTCTGAATTGAACATTGAAAATGAGCTTTTCAGAGCCAGCAGAGGTCAAAATAAGCAGTAATGCAAACTCAGTCAGAGACAAAGATTTTCACTTGCAACTTGCTTTAACATATTTAACAGTGCATGAAATGTTGTCTAAAACAAAAAGAAAATGCTTTTTAGTGGCTGGAACTGGTTTTATCACATTCTGAATTGAACGTTGAAAATGAGCTTTTCAGAGCCAGCAGAGGTCAAAATAAGCAGTAATGCAAACTCAGTCATAGACATAGATTTTCACTTGCAACTTTCTTAAACATATTTAACAGTGCATGAAATGTAGTCTAAAACAAAAAGATAATGCTTTTTAGTGGCTGGAACTGGTTTTATCACATTCTGAATTGAACGTTGAAAATGAGCTTTTCAGAGCCAGCAGAGGTCAAAATAAGCAGTAATGCAAACTCAGTCAGAGACATAGATTTTCACTTGCAACTTGCTTTAACATGTTTAACAGTGCATGAAATGTTGTCTAAAACAAAAAGAAAATGCTTTTTAGTGGCTGGAACTGGTTTTATCACATTCTGAATTGAACGTTGAAAATGAGCTTTTCAGAGCCAGCAGAGGTCAAAATAAGCAGTAATGCAAACTCAGTCAGAGACAAAGAATTTCACTTGCAACTTGCTTTAACATGTTTAACAGTGCATGAAATGTTGTCTAAAACAAAAAGAAAATGCTTTTTAGTGGCTGGATCTGGTTTTATCACATTCTGAATTGAACGTTGAAAATGAGCTTTTCAGAGCCAGCAGAGGTCAAAATAAGCAGTAAATCAAACTCAGTCATAGACATAGATTTTCACTTGCAACTTGCTTTAACATGTTTAACAGTGCATGAAATGTTGTCTAAAACAAAAAGAAAATGCTTTTTAGTGGCTGGAACTGGTTTTATCACATTCTGAATTGAACGTTGAAAATGAGCTTTTCAGAGCCAGCAGAGGTCAAAATAAGCAGTGATGCAAACTCAGTCATAGACATAGATTTTCACTTGCAACTTGCTTTAACATATTTAACAGTGCATGAAATGTTGTCTAAAACAAAAGATAATGCTTTTTAGTGGCTGGAACTGGTTTTATCACATTCTGAATTGAACGTTGAAAATGAGCTTTTCAGAGCCAGCAGAGGTCAAAATAAGCAGTAATGCAAACTCAGTCAGAGACATAGATTTTCACTTGCAACTTGCTTTAACATGTTTAGCAGTGCATGAAATGTTGTCTAAAACAAAAACATAATGCTTTTTAGTGGCTGGAACTGGTTTTATCACATTCTGAATTGAACGTTGAAAATGAGCTTTTCAGAGCCAGCAGAAGTCAAAATAAAGCAGTAATGCAAACTCAGTCATAGACATAGATTTTCACTTGCAACTTGCTTTAACATGTTTAACAGTGCATGAAATGTTGTCTTAAACAAAAAGAAAATGCTTTTTAGTGGCTGGAACTGGTTTTATCACATTCTGAATTGAACGTTGAAAATGAGCTTTTCAGAGCCAGCAGAGGTCAAAATAAACAGTAATGCAAACTCAGTCATAGACATAGATTTTCACTTGCAACTTGCTTTATCATGTTTAACAGTGCATGAAATGTTATCTAAAACAAAAAGAATAATGCATTTTAGTGGCTGGATCTGGTTTTATCACTTTCTGAATTCAACGTTGAAAATGAGCTTTTCAGAGCCAGCAGAGGTCAAAATAAGCAGTAATGCAAACTCAGTCAGAGACAAAGATTTTCACTTGCAACTTGCTTTAACATATTTAACAGTGCATGAAATGTTGTCTAAAACAAAAAGAATGATGCATTTTAGTAGCTGGATCTGGTTTTATCACATTCTGTGATGGACGTTGAAAATGAGCTTTTCAGAGCCAGCAGAGGTCAAAATAAGCAGTAATGCAAACTCAGTCAGAGACATAGATTTTCACTTGCAACTTTCTTAAACATATTTAACAGTGCATGAAATGTTGTCTAAAACAAAAAGAAAATGCTTTTTAGTGGCTGGAACTGGTTTTATCACATTCTGAATTGAACGTTGAAAATGAGCTTTTCAGAGCCAGCAGAGGTCAAAATAAGCAGTAATGCAAACTCAGTCAGAGACAAAGATTTTCACTTGCAACTTGCTTTAACATGTTTAACAGTGCATGAAATGTTGTCTAAAACAAAAAGAAAATGCTTTTTAGTGGCTGGAACTGGTTTTATCATATTCTGAATTGAACGTTGAAAATGAGCTTTTCAGAGCCAGCAGAGGTCAAAATAAGCAGTAATGCAAACTCAGTCAGAGACATAGATTTTCACTTGCAACTTGCTTTAACATGTTTAACAGTGCATGAAATGTTATCTTAAACAAAAAGAATAATGCATTTTAGTGGCTGGAACTGGTTTTATCACATTCTGAATTGAACGTTGAAAATTAGCTTTTCAGAGCCAGCAGAGGTCAAAATAAGCAGTAATGCAAACTCAGTCAGAGACATAGATTTTCACTTGCAACTTGCTTTAACATGTTTAACAGTGCATGAAATGTTGTCTAAAACAAAAACATAATGCTTTTTAGTGGCTGGAACTGGTTTTATCACATTCTGAATTGAACGTTGAAAATGAGCTTTTCAGAGCCAGCAGAGGTCAAAATAAGCAGTAATGCAAACTCAGTCATAGACATAGATTTTCACTTGCAACTTGCTTTAACATGTTTAACAGTGCATGAAATGTTGTCTAAAACAAAAAGAAAATGCTTTTTAGTGGCTGGAACTGGTTTTATCACATTCTGAATTGAACGTTGAAAATGAGCTTTTCAGAGCCAGCAGAGGTCAAAATAAGCAGTAATGCAAACTCAGTCAGAGACAAAGATTTTCACTTGCAACTTGCTTTAACATGTTTAACAGTGCATGAAATGTTGTCTAAAACAAAAAGAAAATGCTTTTTAGTGGCTGGAACTGGTTTTATCATATTCTGAATTGAACGTTGAAAATGAGCTTTTCAGAGCCAGCAGAGGTCAAAATAAGCAGTAATGCAAACTCAGTCAGAGACATAGATTTTCACTTGCAACTTGCTTTAACATGTTTAACAGTGCATGAAATGTTATCTTAAACAAAAAGAATAATGCTTTTTAGTGGCTGGAACTGGTTTTATCACATTCTGAATTGAACGTTGAAAATGAGCTTTTCAGAGCCAGCAGAGGTCAAAATAAGCAGTAATGCAAACTCAGTCAGAGACATAGATTTTCACTTGCAACTTGCTTTAACATGTTTAACAGTGCATGAAATGTTGTCTAAAACAAAAACATAATGCTTTTTAGTGGCTGGAACTGGTTTTATCACATTCTGAATTGAACGTTGAAAATGAGCTTTTCAGAGCCAGCAGAGGTCAAAATAAGCAGTAATGCAAACTCAGTCATAGACATAGATTTTCACTTGCAACTTGCTTTAACATGTTTAACAGTGCATGAAATGTTGTCTAAAACAAAAAGAAAATGCTTTTTAGTGGCTGGAACTGGTTTTATCACATTCTGAATTGAACGTTGAAAATGAGCTTTTCAGAGCCAGCAGAGGTCAAAATAAGCAGTAATGCAAACTCAGTCAGAGACAAAGATTTTCACTTGCAACTTGCTTTAACATATTTAACAGTGCATGAAATGTTGTCTAAAACAAAAAGATAATGCTTTTTAGTGGCTGGAACTGGTTTTATCACATTCTGAATTGAACGTTGAAAATGAGCTTTTCAGAGCCAGCAGAGGTCAAAATAAGCAGTAATGCAAACTCAGTCAGAGACATAGATTTTCACTTGCAACTTGCTTTAACATGTTTAACAGTGCATGAAATGTTATCTTAAACAAAAAGAATAATGCATTTTAGTGGCTGGAACTGGTTTTATCACATTCTGAATTGAACGTTGAAAATGAGCTTTTCAGAGCCAGCAGAGGTCAAAATAAGCAGTAATGCAAACTCAGTCAGAGACATAGATTTTCACTTGCAACTTGCTTTAACATGTTTAACAGTGCATGAAATGTTGTCTAAAACAAAAACATAATGCTTTTTAGTGGCTGGAACTGGTTTTATCACATTCTGAATTGAATGTTGAAAATGAGCTTTTCAGAGCCAGCAGAGGTCAAAATAAGCAGTAATGCAAACTCAGTCAAAGACATAGATTTTCACTTGCAACTTGCTTTAACATGTTTAACAGTGCATGAAATGTTGTCTAAAACAAAAAGAAAATGCTTTTTAGTGGCTGGAACTGGTTTTATCACATTCTGAATTGAACGTTGAAAATGAGCTTTTCAGAGCCAGCAGAGGTCAAAATAAGCAGTAATGCAAACTCAGTCAGAGACAAAGATTTTCACTTGCAACTTGCTTTAACATGTTTAACAGTGCATGAAATGTTGTCTAAAACAAAAAGAAAATGCTTTTTAGTGGCTGGAACTGGTTTTATCATATTCTGAATTGAACGTTGAAAATGAGCTTTTCAGAGCCAGCAGAGGTCAAAATAAGCAGTAATGCAAACTCAGTCAGAGACATAGATTTTCACTTGCAACTTGCTTTAAGATGTTTAACAGTGCATGAAATGTTATCTTAAACAAAAAGATAATGCTTTTTAGTGGCTGGAACTGGTTTTATCACATTCTGAATTGAACGTTGAAAATGAGCTTTTCAGAGCCAGCAGAGGTCAAAATAAGCAGTAATGCAAACTCAGTCAGAGACATAGATTTTCACTTGCAACTTGCTTTAACATGTTTAACAGTGCATGAAATGTTGTCTAAAACAAAAAGAAAATGCTTTTTAGTGGCTGGAACTGGTTTTATCACATTCTGACTTGAACGTTGAAAATGAGCTTTTCAGAGCCAGCAGAGGTCAAAATAAGCAGTAATGCAAACTCAGTCAGAGACAAAGATTTTCACTTGCAACTTGCTTTAACATGTTTAACAGTGCATGAAATGTTGTCTAAAACAAAAAGAAAATGCTTTTTAGTGGCTGGATCTGGTTTTATCACATTCTGAATTGAACGTTGAAAATGAGCTTTTCAGAGCCAGCAGAGGTCAAAATAAGCAGTAATGCAAACTCAGTCATAGACATAGATTTTCACTTGCAACTTGCTTTAACATGTTTAACAGTGCATGAAATGTTATCTAAAACAAAAAGAATAATGCATTTTAGTGGCTGGATCTGGTTTTATCACTTTCTGAATTCAACGTTGAAAATGAGCTGTTCTCAGCCAGCAGAGGTCAAAATAAGCAGTAATGCAAACTCAGTCATAGACATAGATTTTCACTTGCAACTTGCTGTAACATATTTAACAGTGCATGAAATGTTGTCTAAAACAAAAACATAATGCTTTTTAGTGGCTGGAACTGGTTTTATCACATTCTGAATTGAACGTTGAAAATGAGCTTTTCAGAGCCAGCAGAGGTCAAAATAAGCAGTAATGCAAACTCAGTCATAGACATAGATTTTCACTTGCAACTTGCTTTAACATGTTTAACAGTGCATGAAATGTTGTCTAAAACAAAAAGAAAATGCTTTTTAGTGGCTGGAACTGGTTTTATCACATTCTGAATTGAACGTTGAAAATGAGCTTTTCAGAGCCAGCAGAGGTCAAAATAAGCAGTAATGCAAACTCAGTCAGAGACAAAGATTTTCACTTGCAACTTGCTTTAACATATTTAACAGTGCATGAAATGTTGTCTAAAACAAAAAGAAAATGCTTTTTAGTGGCTGGAACTGGTTTTATCACATTCTGAATTGAACGTTGAAAATGAGCTTTTCAGAGCCAGCAGAGGTCAAAATAAGCAGTAATGCAAACTCAGTCATAGACATAGATTTTCACTTGCAACTTTCTTAAACATATTTAACAGTGCATGAAATGTAGTCTAAAACAAAAAGATAATGCTTTTTAGTGGCTGGAACTGGTTTTATCACATTCTGAATTGAACGTTGAAAATGAGCTTTTCAGAGCCAGCAGAGGTCAAAATAAGCAGTAATGCAAACTCAGTCAGAGACAAAGATTTTCACTTGCAACTTGCTTTAACATGTTTAACAGTGCATGAAATGTTGTCTAAAACAAAAAGAAAATGCTTTTTAGTGGCTGGAACTGGTTTTATCACATTCTGAATTGAACGTTGAAAATGAGCTTTTCAGAGCCAGCAGAGGTCAAAATAAGCAGTAATGCAAACTCAGTCATAGACATAGATTTTCACTTGCAACTTGCTTTAACATGTTTAACAGTGCATGAAATGTTATCTAAAACAAAAAGAATAATGCATTTTAGTGGCTGGATCTGGTTTTATCACTTTCTGAATTCAACGTTGAAAATGAGCTGTTCTCAGCCAGCAGAGGTCAAAATAAGCAGTAATGCAAACTCAGTCATAGACATAGATTTTCACTTGCAACTTGCTGTAACATATTTAACAGTGCATGAAATGTTGTCTAAAACAAAAACATAATGCTTTTTAGTGGCTGGAACTGGTTTTATCACATTCTGAATTGAACGTTGAAAATGAGCTTTTCAGAGCCAGCAGAGGTCAAAATAAGCAGTAATGCAAACTCAGTCATAGACATAGATTTTCACTTGCAACTTGCTTTAACATGTTTAACAGTGCATGAAATGTTGTCTAAAACAAAAAGAAAATGCTTTTTAGTGGCTGGAACTGGTTTTATCACATTCTGAATTGAACGTTGAAAATGAGCTTTTCAGAGCCAGCAGATGTCAAAATAAGCAGTAATGCAAACTCAGTCAGACACAAAGATTTTCACTTGCAACTTGCTTTAACATATTTAACAGTGCATGAAATGTTGTCTAAAACAAAAAGAAAATGCTTTTTAGTGGCTGGAACTGGTTTTATCACATTCTGAATTGAACGTTGAAAATGAGCTTTTCAGAGCCAGCAGAGGTCAAAATAAGCAGTAATGCAAACTCAGTCATAGACATAGATTTTCACTTGCAACTTTCTTAAACATTTTTAACAGTGCATGAAATGTTGTCTAAAACAAAAAGATAATGCTTTTTAGTGGCTGGAACTGGTTTTATCACATTCTGAATTGAACGTTGAAAATGAGCTTTTCAGAGCCAGCAGAGGTCAAAATAAGCAGTAATGCAAACTCAGTCAGAGACATAGATTTTCACTTGCAACTTGCTTTAACATGTTTAACAGTGCATGAAATGTTGTCTAAAACAAAAACATAATGCTTTTTAGTGGCTGGAACTGGTTTTATCACATTCTGAATTGAACGTTGAAAATGAGCTTTTCAGAGCCAGCAGAGGTCAAAATAAGCAGTAATGCAAACTCAGTCATAGACATAGATTTTCACTTGCAACTTGCTTTAACATGTTTAACAGTGCATGAAATGTTGTCTAAAACAAAAACATAATGCTTTTTAGTGGCTGGAACTGGTTTTATCATATTCTGAATTGAACGTTGAAAATGAGCTTTTCAGAGCCAGCAGAGGTCAAAATAAGCAGTAATGCAAACTCAGTCAGAGACAAAGATTTTCACTTGCAACTTGCTTTAACATATTTAACAGTGCATGAAATGTTGTCTAAAACAAAAAGAATGATGCATTTTAGTAGCTGGATCTGGTTTTATCACATTCTGTGATGGACGTTGAAAATGAGCTTTTCAGAGCCAGCAGAGGTCAAAATAAGCAGTAATGCAAACTCAGTCAGAGACATAGATTTTCACTTGCAACTTTCTTAAACATATTTAACAGTGCATGAAATGTTGTCTAAAACAAAAAGAAAATGCTTTTTAGTGGCTGGAACTGGTTTTATCACATTCTGAATTGAACGTTGAAAATGAGCTTTTCAGAGCCAGCAGAGGTCAAAATAAGCAGTAATGCAAACTCAGTCAGAGACAAAGATTTTCACTTGCAACTTGCTTTAACATGTTTAACAGTGCATGAAATGTTGTCTAAAACAAAAAGAAAATGCTTTTTATTGGCTGGAACTGGTTTTATCATATTCTGAATTGAACGTTGAAAATGAGCTTTTCAGAGCCAGCAGAGGTCAAAATAAGCAGTAATGCAAACTCAGTCAGAGACATAGATTTTCACTTGCAACTTGCTTTAACATGTTTAACAGTGCATGAAATGTTGTCTTAAACAAAAAGAATAATGCATTTTAGTGGCTGGAACTGGTTTTATCACATTCTGAATTGAACGTTGAAAATGAGCTTTTCAGAGCCAGCAGAGGTCAAAATAAGCAGTAATGCAAACTCAGTCAGAGACATAGATTTTCACTTGCAACTTGCTTTAACATGTTTAACAGTGCATGAAATGTTGTCTAAAACAAAAAGAAAATGCTTTTTAGTGGCTGGAACTGGTTTTATCACATTCTGAATTGAACGTTGAAAATGAGCTTTTTAGAGCCAGCAGAGGTCAAAATAAGCAGTAATGCAAACTCAGTCATAGACATAGATTTTCACTTGCAACTTGCTTTAACATGTTTAACAGTGCATGAAATGTTGTCTAAAACAAAAAGAAAATGCTTTTTAGTGGCTGGAACTGGTTTTATCACATTCTGAATTGAACGTTGAAAATGAGCTTTTCAGAGCCAGCAGAGGTCAAAATAAGCAGTAATGCAAACTCAGTCAGAGACAAAGAATTTCACTTGCAACTTGCTTTAACATGTTTAACAGTGCATGAAATGTTGTCTAAAACAAAAAGAAAATGCTTTTTAGTGGCTGGATCTGGTTTTATCACATTCTGAATTGAACGTTGAAAATGAGCTTTTCAGAGCCAGCAGAGGTCAAAATAAGCAGTAAATCAAACTCAGTCATAGACATAGATTTTCACTTGCAACTTGCTTTAACATGTTTAACAGTGCATGAAATGTTGTCTAAAACAAAAAGAAAATGCTTTTTAGTGGCTGGAACTGGTTTTATCACATTCTGAATTGAACGTTGAAAATGAGCTTTTCAGAGCCAGCAGAGGTCAAAATAAGCAGTGATGCAAACTCAGTCATAGACATAGATTTTCACTTGCAACTTGCTTTAACATATTTAACAGTGCATGAAATGTTGTCTAAAACAAAAGATAATGCTTTTTAGTGGCTGGAACTGGTTTTATCACATTCTGAATTGAACGTTGAAAATGAGCTTTTCAGAGCCAGCAGAGGTCAAAATAAGCAGTAATGCAAACTCAGTCAGAGACATAGATTTTCACTTGCAACTTGCTTTAACATGTTTAGCAGTGCATGAAATGTTGTCTAAAACAAAAACATAATGCTTTTTAGTGGCTGGAACTGGTTTTATCACATTCTGAATTGAACGTTGAAAATGAGCTTTTCAGAGCCAGCAGAAGTCAAAATAAAGCAGTAATGCAAACTCAGTCATAGACATAGATTTTCACTTGCAACTTGCTTTAACATGTTTAACAGTGCATGAAATGTTGTCTAAAACAAAAAGAAAATGCTTTTTAGTGGCTGGAACTGGTTTTATCACATTCTGAATTGAACGTTGAAAATGAGCTTTTCAGAGCCAGCAGAGGTCAAAATAAACAGTAATGCAAACTCAGTCATAGACATAGATTTTCACTTGCAACTTGCTTTATCATGTTTAACAGTGCATGAAATGTTATCTAAAACAAAAAGAATAATGCATTTTAGTGGCTGGATCTGGTTTTATCACTTTCTGAATTCAACGTTGAAAATGAGCTTTTCAGAGCCAGCAGAGGTCAAAATAAGCAGTAATGCAAACTCAGTCAGAGACAAAGATTTTCACTTGCAACTTGCTTTAACATATTTAACAGTGCATGAAATGTTGTCTAAAACAAAAAGAATGATGCATTTTAGTAGCTGGATCTGGTTTTATCACATTCTGTGATGGACGTTGAAAATGAGCTTTTCAGAGCCAGCAGAGGTCAAAATAAGCAGTAATGCAAACTCAGTCAGAGACATAGATTTTCACTTGCAACTTTCTTAAACATATTTAACAGTGCATGAAATGTTGTCTAAAACAAAAAGAAAATGCTGTTTAGTGGCTGGAACTGGTTTTATCACATTCTGAATTGAACGTTGAAAATGAGCTTTTCAGAGCCAGCAGAGGTCAAAATAAGCAGTAATGCAAACTCAGTCAGAGACAAAGATTTTCACTTGCAACTTGCTTTAACATGTTTAACAGTGCATGAAATGTTGTCTAAAACAAAAAGAAAATGCTTTTTAGTGGCTGGAACTGGTTTTATCATATTCTGAATTGAACGTTGAAAATGAGCTTTTCAGAGCCAGCAGAGGTCAAAATAAGCAGTAATGCAAACTCAGTCAGAGACATAGATTTTCACTTGCAACTTGCTTTAACATGTTTAACAGTGCATGAAATGTTATCTTAAACAAAAAGAATAATGCATTTTAGTGGCTGGAACTGGTTTTATCACATTCTGAATTGAACGTTGAAAATTAGCTTTTCAGAGCCAGCAGAGGTCAAAATAAGCAGTAATGCAAACTCAGTCAGAGACATAGATTTTCACTTGCAACTTGCTTTAACATGTTTAACAGTGCATGAAATGTTGTCTAAAACAAAAACATAATGCTTTTTAGTGGCTGGAACTGGTTTTATCACATTCTGAATTGAACGTTGAAAATGAGCTTTTCAGAGCCAGCAGAGGTCAAAATAAGCAGTAATGCAAACTCAGTCATAGACATAGATTTTCACTTGCAACTTGCTTTAACATGTTTAACAGTGCATGAAATGTTGTCTAAAACAAAAAGAAAATGCTTTTTAGTGGCTGGAACTGGTTTTATCACATTCTGAATTGAACGTTGAAAATGAGCTTTTCAGAGCCAGCAGAGGTCAAAATAAGCAGTAATGCAAACTCAGTCAGAGACAAAGATTTTCACTTGCAACTTGCTTTAACATGTTTAACAGTGCATGAAATGTTGTCTAAAACAAAAAGAAAATGCTTTTTAGTGGCTGGAACTGGTTTTATCATATTCTGAATTGAACGTTGAAAATGAGCTTTTCAGAGCCAGCAGAGGTCAAAATAAGCAGTAATGCAAACTCAGTCAGAGACATAGATTTTCACTTGCAACTTGCTTTAACATGTTTAACAGTGCATGAAATGTTATCTTAAACAAAAAGAATAATGCTTTTTAGTGGCTGGAACTGGTTTTATCACATTCTGAATTGAACGTTGAAAATGAGCTTTTCAGAGCCAGCAGAGGTCAAAATAAGCAGTAATGCAAACTCAGTCAGAGACATAGATTTTCACTTGCAACTTGCTTTAACATGTTTAACAGTGCATGAAATGTTGTCTAAAACAAAAACATAATGCTTTTTAGTGGCTGGAACTGGTTTTATCACATTCTGAATTGAACGTTGAAAATGAGCTTTTCAGAGCCAGCAGAGGTCAAAATAAGCAGTAATGCAAACTCAGTCAGAGACAAAGAATTTCACTTGCAACTTGCTTTAACATGTTTAACAGTGCATGAAATGTTGTCTAAAACAAAAAGAAAATGCTTTTTAGTGGCTGGATCTGGTTTTATCACATTCTGAATTGAACGTTGAAAATGAGCTTTTCAGAGCCAGCAGAGGTCAAAATAAGCAGTAAATCAAACTCAGTCATAGACATAGATTTTCACTTGCAACTTGCTTTAACATGTTTAACAGTGCATGAAATGTTGTCTAAAACAAAAAGAAAATGCTTTTTAGTGGCTGGAACTGGTTTTATCACATTCTGAATTGAACGTTGAAAATGAGCTTTTCAGAGCCAGCAGAGGTCAAAATAAGCAGTGATGCAAACTCAGTCATAGACATAGATTTTCACTTGCAACTTGCTTTAACATATTTAACAGTGCATGAAATGTTGTCTAAAACAAAAGATAATGCTTTTTAGTGGCTGGAACTGGTTTTATCACATTCTGAATTGAACGTTGAAAATGAGCTTTTCAGAGCCAGCAGAGGTCAAAATAAGCAGTAATGCAAACTCAGTCAGAGACATAGATTTTCACTTGCAACTTGCTTTAACATGTTTAGCAGTGCATGAAATGTTGTCTAAAACAAAAACATAATGCTTTTTAGTGGCTGGAACTGGTTTTATCACATTCTGAATTGAACGTTGAAAATGAGCTTTTCAGAGCCAGCAGAAGTCAAAATAAAGCAGTAATGCAAACTCAGTCATAGACATAGATTTTCACTTGCAACTTGCTTTAACATGTTTAACAGTGCATGAAATGTTGTCTAAAACAAAAAGAAAATGCTTTTTAGTGGCTGGAACTGGTTTTATCACATTCTGAATTGAACGTTGAAAATGAGCTTTTCAGAGCCAGCAGAGGTCAAAATAAACAGTAATGCAAACTCAGTCATAGACATAGATTTTCACTTGCAACTTGCTTTATCATGTTTAACAGTGCATGAAATGTTATCTAAAACAAAAAGAATAATGCATTTTAGTGGCTGGATCTGGTTTTATCACTTTCTGAATTCAACGTTGAAAATGAGCTTTTCAGAGCCAGCAGAGGTCAAAATAAGCAGTAATGCAAACTCAGTCAGAGACAAAGATTTTCACTTGCAACTTGCTTTAACATATTTAACAGTGCATGAAATGTTGTCTAAAACAAAAAGAATGATGCATTTTAGTAGCTGGATCTGGTTTTATCACATTCTGTGATGGACGTTGAAAATGAGCTTTTCAGAGCCAGCAGAGGTCAAAATAAGCAGTAATGCAAACTCAGTCAGAGACATAGATTTTCACTTGCAACTTTCTTAAACATATTTAACAGTGCATGAAATGTTGTCTAAAACAAAAAGAAAATGCTGTTTAGTGGCTGGAACTGGTTTTATCACATTCTGAATTGAACGTTGAAAATGAGCTTTTCAGAGCCAGCAGAGGTCAAAATAAGCAGTAATGCAAACTCAGTCAGAGACAAAGATTTTCACTTGCAACTTGCTTTAACATGTTTAACAGTGCATGAAATGTTGTCTAAAACAAAAAGAAAATGCTTTTTAGTGGCTGGAACTGGTTTTATCATATTCTGAATTGAACGTTGAAAATGAGCTTTTCAGAGCCAGCAGAGGTCAAAATAAGCAGTAATGCAAACTCAGTCAGAGACATAGATTTTCACTTGCAACTTGCTTTAACATGTTTAACAGTGCATGAAATGTTATCTTAAACAAAAAGAATAATGCATTTTAGTGGCTGGAACTGGTTTTATCACATTCTGAATTGAACGTTGAAAATTAGCTTTTCAGAGCCAGCAGAGGTCAAAATAAGCAGTAATGCAAACTCAGTCAGAGACATAGATTTTCACTTGCAACTTGCTTTAACATGTTTAACAGTGCATGAAATGTTGTCTAAAACAAAAACATAATGCTTTTTAGTGGCTGGAACTGGTTTTATCACATTCTGAATTGAACGTTGAAAATGAGCTTTTCAGAGCCAGCAGAGGTCAAAATAAGCAGTAATGCAAACTCAGTCATAGACATAGATTTTCACTTGCAACTTGCTTTAACATGTTTAACAGTGCATGAAATGTTGTCTAAAACAAAAAGAAAATGCTTTTTAGTGGCTGGAACTGGTTTTATCACATTCTGAATTGAACGTTGAAAATGAGCTTTTCAGAGCCAGCAGAGGTCAAAATAAGCAGTAATGCAAACTCAGTCAGAGACAAAGATTTTCACTTGCAACTTGCTTTAACATGTTTAACAGTGCATGAAATGTTGTCTAAAACAAAAAGAAAATGCTTTTTAGTGGCTGGAACTGGTTTTATCATATTCTGAATTGAACGTTGAAAATGAGCTTTTCAGAGCCAGCAGAGGTCAAAATAAGCAGTAATGCAAACTCAGTCAGAGACATAGATTTTCACTTGCAACTTGCTTTAACATGTTTAACAGTGCATGAAATGTTATCTTAAACAAAAAGAATAATGCTTTTTAGTGGCTGGAACTGGTTTTATCACATTCTGAATTGAACGTTGAAAATGAGCTTTTCAGAGCCAGCAGAGGTCAAAATAAGCAGTAATGCAAACTCAGTCAGAGACATAGATTTTCACTTGCAACTTGCTTTAACATGTTTAACAGTGCATGAAATGTTGTCTAAAACAAAAACATAATGCTTTTTAGTGGCTGGAACTGGTTTTATCACATTCTGAATTGAACGTTGAAAATGAGCTTTTCAGAGCCAGCAGAGGTCAAAATAAGCAGTAATGCAAACTCAGTCATAGACATAGATTTTCACTTGCAACTTGCTTTAACATGTTTAACAGTGCATGAAATGTTGTCTAAAACAAAAAGAAAATGCTTTTTAGTGGCTGGAACTGGTTTTATCACATTCTGAATTGAACGTTGAAAATGAGCTTTTCAGAGCCAGCAGAGGTCAAAATAAGCAGTAATGCAAACTCAGTCAGAGACAAAGATTTTCACTTGCAACTTGCTTTAACATATTTAACAGTGCATGAAATGTTGTCTAAAACAAAAAGATAATGCTTTTTAGTGGCTGGAACTGGTTTTATCACATTCTGAATTGAACGTTGAAAATGAGCTTTTCAGAGCCAGCAGAGGTCAAAATAAGCAGTAATGCAAACTCAGTCAGAGACATAGATTTTCACTTGCAACTTGCTTTAACATGTTTAACAGTGCATGAAATGTTATCTTAAACAAAAAGAATAATGCATTTTAGTGGCTGGAACTGGTTTTATCACATTCTGAATTGAACGTTGAAAATGAGCTTTTCAGAGCCAGCAGAGGTCAAAATAAGCAGTAATGCAAACTCAGTCAGAGACATAGATTTTCACTTGCAACTTGCTTTAACATGTTTAACAGTGCATGAAATGTTGTCTAAAACAAAAAGAAAATGCTTTTTAGTGGCTGGAACTGGTTTTATCACATTCTGAATTGAACGTTGAAAATGAGCTTTTCAGAGCCAGCAGATGTCAAAATAAGCAGTAATGCAAACTCAGTCAGACACAAAGATTTTCACTTGCAACTTGCTTTAACATATTTAACAGTGCATGAAATGTTGTCTAAAACAAAAAGAAAATGCTTTTTAGTGGCTGGAACTGGTTTTATCACATTCTGAATTGAACGTTGAAAATGAGCTTTTCAGAGCCAGCAGAGGTCAAAATAAGCAGTAATGCAAACTCAGTCATAGACATAGATTTTCACTTGCAACTTTCTTAAACATTTTTAACAGTGCATGAAATGTTGTCTAAAACAAAAAGATAATGCTTTTTAGTGGCTGGAACTGGTTTTATCACATTCTGAATTGAACGTTGAAAATGAGCTTTTCAGAGCCAGCAGAGGTCAAAATAAGCAGTAATGCAAACTCAGTCAGAGACATAGATTTTCACTTGCAACTTGCTTTAACATGTTTAACAGTGCATGAAATGTTGTCTAAAACAAAAACATAATGCTTTTTAGTGGCTGGAACTGGTTTTATCACATTCTGAATTGAACGTTGAAAATGAGCTTTTCAGAGCCAGCAGAGGTCAAAATAAGCAGTAATGCAAACTCAGTCATAGACATAGATTTTCACTTGCAACTTGCTTTAACATGTTTAACAGTGCATGAAATGTTGTCTAAAACAAAAACATAATGCTTTTTAGTGGCTGGAACTGGTTTTATCACATTCTGAATTGAACGTTGAAAATGAGCTTTTCAGAGCCAGCAGAGGTCAAAATAAGCAGTAATGCAAACTCAGTCAGAGACAAAGATTTTCACTTGCAACTTGCTTTAACATATTTAACAGTGCATGAAATGTTGTCTAAAACAAAAAGAATGATGCATTTTAGTAGCTGGATCTGGTTTTATCACATTCTGTGATGGACGTTGAAAATGAGCTTTTCAGAGCCAGCAGAGGTCAAAATAAGCAGTAATGCAAACTCAGTCAGAGACATAGATTTTCACTTGCAACTTTCTTAAACATATTTAACAGTGCATGAAATGTTGTCTAAAACAAAAAGAAAATGCTTTTTAGTGGCTGGAACTGGTTTTATCACATTCTGAATTGAACGTTGAAAATGAGCTTTTCAGAGCCAGCAGAGGTCAAAATAAGCAGTAATGCAAACTCAGTCAGAGACAAAGATTTTCACTTGCAACTTGCTTTAACATGTTTAACAGTGCATGAAATGTTGTCTAAAACAAAAAGAAAATGCTTTTTAGTGGCTGGAACTGGTTTTATCATATTCTGAATTGAACGTTGAAAATGAGCTTTTCAGAGCCAGCAGAGGTCAAAATAAGCAGTAATGCAAACTCAGTCAGAGACATAGATTTTCACTTGCAACTTGCTTTAACATGTTTAACAGTGCATGAAATGTTATCTTAAACAAAAAGAATAATGCATTTTAGTGGCTGGAACTGTTTTTATCACATTCTGAATTGAACGTTGAAAATGAGCTTTTCAGAGCCAGCAGAGGTCAAAATAAGCAGTAATGCAAACTCAGTCAGAGACATAGATTTTCACTTGCAACTTGCTTTAACATGTTTAACAGTGCATGAAATGTTGTCTAAAACAAAAACATAATGCTTTTTAGTGGCTGGAACTGGTTTTATCACATTCTGAATTGAACGTTGAAAATGAGCTTTTCAGAGCCAGCAGAGGTCAAAATAAGCAGTAATGCAAACTCAGTCATAGACATAGATTTTCACTTGCAACTTGCTTTAACATGTTTAACAGTGCATGAAATGTTGTCTAAAACAAAAAGAAAATGCTTTTTAGTGGCTGGAACTGGTTTTATCACATTCTGAATTGAACGTTGAAAATGAGCTTTTCAGAGCCAGCAGAGGTCAAAATAAGCAGTAATGCAAACTCAGTCAGAGACAAAGATTTTCACTTGCAACTTGCTTTAACATATTTAACAGTGCATGAAATGTTGTCTAAAACAAAAAGAAAATGCTTTTTAGTGGCTGGAACTGGTTTTATCACATTCTGAATTGAACGTTGAAAATGAGCTTTTCAGAGCCAGCAGAGGTCAAAATAAGCAGTAATGCAAACTCAGTCATAGACATAGATTTTCACTTGCAACTTTCTTAAACATATTTAACAGTGCATGAAATGTTGTCTAAAACAAAAAGATAATGCTTTTTAGTGGCTGGAACTGGTTTTATCACATTCTGAATTGAACGTTGAAAATGAGCTTTTCAGAGCCAGCAGAGGTCAAAATAAGCAGTAATGCAAACTCAGTCAGAGACATAGATTTTCACTTGCAACTTGCTTTAACATGTTTAACAGTGCATGAAATGTTGTCTAAAACAAAAAGAAAATGCTTTTTAGTGGCTGGAACTGGTTTTATCACATTCTGAATTGAACGTTGAAAATGAGCTTTTCAGAGCCAGCAGAGGTCAAAATAAGCAGTAATGCAAACTCAGTCATAGACATAGATTTTCACTTGCAACTTGCTTTAACATGTTTAACAGTGCATGAAATGTTGTCTAAAACAAAAAGAAAATGCTTTTTAGTGGCTGGAACTGGTTTTATCACATTCTGAATTGAACGTTGAAAATGAGCTTTTCAGAGCCAGCAGAGGTCAAAATAAGCAGTAATGCAAACTCAGTCAGAGACAAAGATTTTCACTTGCAACTTGCTTTAACATGTTTAACAGTGCATGAAATGTTGTCTAAAACAAAAAGAAAATGCTTTTTAGTGGCTGGAACTGGTTTTATCATATTCTGAATTGAACGTTGAAAATGAGCTTTTCAGAGCCAGCAGAGGTCAAAATAAGCAGTAATGCAAACTCAGTCAGAGACATAGATTTTCACTTGCAACTTGCTTTAACATGTTTAACAGTGCATAAAATGTTATCTTAAACAAAAAGAATAATGCATTTTAGTGGCTGGAACTGGTTTTATCACATTCTGAATTGAACGTTGAAAATGAGCTTTTCAGAGCCAGCAGAGGTCAAAATAAGCAGTAATGCAAACTCAGTCAGAGACATAGATTTTCACTTGCAACTTGCTTTAACATGTTTAACAGTGCATGAAATGTTGTCTAAAACAAAAACATAATGCTTTTTAGTGGCTGGAACTGGTTTTATCACATTCTGAATTGAACGTTGAAAATGAGCTTTTCAGAGCCAGCAGAGGTCAAAATAAGCAGTAATGCAAACTCAGTCATAGACATAGATTTTCACTTGCAACTTGCTTTAACATGTTTAACAGTGCATGAAATGTTGTCTAAAACAAAAAGAAAATGCTTTTTAGTGGCTGGAACTGGTTTTATCACATTCTGAATTGAACGTTGAAAATGAGCTTTTCAGAGCCAGCAGAGGTCAAAATAAGCAGTAATGCAAACTCAGTCAGAGACAAAGATTTTCACTTGCAACTTGCTTTAACATATTTAACAGTGCATGAAATGTTGTCTAAAACAAAAAGAAAATGCTTTTTAGTGGCTGGAACTGGTTTTATCACATTCTGAATTGAACGTTGAAAATGAGCTTTTCAGAGCCAGCAGAGGTCAAAATAAGCAGTAATGCAAACTCAGTCATAGACATAGATTTTCACTTGCAACTTGCTTTAACATGTTTAACAGTGCATGAAATGTTATCTAAAACAAAAAGAATAATGCATTTTAGTGGCTGGATCTGGTTTTATCACTTTCTGAATTCAACGTTGAAAATGAGCTGTTCTCAGCCAGCAGAGGTCAAAATAAGCAGTAATGCAAACTCAGTCATAGACATAGATTTTCACTTGCAACTTGCTGTAACATATTTAACAGTGCATGAAATGTTGTCTAAAACAAAAACATAATGCTTTTTAGTGGCTGGAACTGGTTTTATCACATTCTGAATTGAACGTTGAAAATGAGCTTTTCAGAGCCAGCAGAGGTCAAAATAAGCAGTAATGCAAACTCAGTCATAGACATAGATTTTCACTTGCAACTTGCTTTAACATGTTTAACAGTGCATGAAATGTTGTCTAAAACAAAAAGAAAATGCTTTTTAGTGGCTGGAACTGGTTTTATCACATTCTGAATTGAACATTGAAAATGAGCTTTTCAGAGCCAGCAGAGGTCAAAATAAGCAGTAATGCAAACTCAGTCAGAGACAAAGATTTTCACTTGCAACTTGCTTTAACATATTTAACAGTGCATGAAATGTTGTCTAAAACAAAAAGAAAATGCTTTTTAGTGGCTGGAACTGGTTTTATCACATTCTGAATTGAACGTTGAAAATGAGCTTTTCAGAGCCAGCAGAGGTCAAAATAAGCAGTAATGCAAACTCAGTCATAGACATAGATTTTCACTTGCAACTTTCTTAAACATATTTAACAGTGCATGAAATGTAGTCTAAAACAAAAAGATAATGCTTTTTAGTGGCTGGAACTGGTTTTATCACATTCTGTGATGGACGTTGAAAATGAGCTTTTCAGAGCCAGCAGAGGTCAAAATAAGCAGTAATGCAAACTCAGTCAGAGACATAGATTTTCACTTGCAACTTTCTTAAACATATTTAACAGTGCATGAAATGTTGTCTAAAACAAAAAGAAAATGCTTTTTAGTGGCTGGAACTGGTTTTATCACATTCTGAATTGAACGTTGAAAATGAGCTTTTCAGAGCCAGCAGAGGTCAAAATAAGCAGTAATGCAAACTCAGTCAGAGACAAAGATTTTCACTTGCAACTTGCTTTAACATGTTTAACAGTGCATGAAATGTTGTCTAAAACAAAAAGAAAATGCTTTTTAGTGGCTGGAACTGGTTTTATCACATTCTGAATTGAACGTTGAAAATGAGCTTTTCAGAGCCAGCAGAGGTCAAAATAAGCAGTAATGCAAACTCAGTCAGAGACAAAGATTTTCACTTGCAACTTGCTTTAACATGTTTAACAGTGCATGAAATGTTGTCTAAAACAAAAAGAAAATGCTTTTTAGTGGCTGGAACTGGTTTTATCATATTCTGAATTGAACGTTGAAAATGAGCTTTTCAGAGCCAGCAGAGGTCAAAATAAGCAGTAATGCAAACTCAGTCAGAGACATAGATTTTCACTTGCAACTTGCTTTAACATGTTTAACAGTGCATGAAATGTTATCTTAAACAAAAAGAATAATGCTTTTTAGTGGCTGGAACTGGTTTTATCACATTCTGAATTGAACGTTGAAAATGAGCTTTTCAGAGCCAGCAGAGGTCAAAATAAGCAGTAATGCAAACTCAGTCAGAGACATAGATTTTCACTTGCAACTTGCTTTAACATGTTTAACAGTGCATGAAATGTTGTCTAAAACAAAAACATAATGCTTTTTAGTGGCTGGAACTGGTTTTATCACATTCTGAATTGAACGTTGAAAATGAGCTTTTCAGAGCCAGCAGAGGTCAAAATAAGCAGTAATGCAAACTCAGTCATAGACATAGATTTTCACTTGCAACTTGCTTTAACATGTTTAACAGTGCATGAAATGTTGTCTAAAACAAAAAGAAAATGCTTTTTAGTGGCTGGAACTGGTTTTATCACATTCTGAATTGAACGTTGAAAATGAGCTTTTCAGAGCCAGCAGAGGTCAAAATAAGCAGTAATGCAAACTCAGTCAGAGACAAAGATTTTCACTTGCAACTTGCTTTAACATATTTAACAGTGCATGAAATGTTGTCTAAAACAAAAAGATAATGCTTTTTAGTGGCTGGAACTGGTTTTATCACATTCTGAATTGAACGTTGAAAATGAGCTTTTCAGAGCCAGCAGAGGTCAAAATAAGCAGTAATGCAAACTCAGTCAGAGACATAGATTTTCACTTGCAACTTGCTTTAACATGTTTAACAGTGCATGAAATGTTATCTTAAACAAAAAGAATAATGCATTTTAGTGGCTGGAACTGGTTTTATCACATTCTGAATTGAACGTTGAAAATGAGCTTTTCAGAGCCAGCAGAGGTCAAAATAAGCAGTAATGCAAACTCAGTCAGAGACATAGATTTTCACTTGCAACTTGCTTTAACATGTTTAACAGTGCATGAAATGTTGTCTAAAACAAAAACATAATGCTTTTTAGTGGCTGGAACTGGTTTTATCACATTCTGAATTGAATGTTGAAAATGAGCTTTTCAGAGCCAGCAGAGGTCAAAATAAGCAGTAATGCAAACTCAGTCATAGACATAGATTTTCACTTGCAACTTGCTTTAACATGTTTAACAGTGCATGAAATGTTGTCTAAAACAAAAAGAAAATGCTTTTTAGTGGCTGGAACTGGTTTTATCACATTCTGAATTGAACGTTGAAAATGAGCTTTTCAGAGCCAGCAGAGGTCAAAATAAGCAGTAATGCAAACTCAGTCAGAGACATAGATTTTCACTTGCAACTTGCTTTAACATGTTTAACAGTGCATGAAATGTTGTCTAAAACAAAAACATAATGCTTTTTAGTGGCTGGAACTGGTTTTATCACATTCTGAATTGAACGTTGAAAATGAGCTTTTCAGAGCCAGCAGAGGTCAAAATAAGCAGTAATGCAAACTCAGTCATAGACATAGATTTTCACTTGCAACTTGCTTTAACATGTTTAACAGTGCATGAAATGTTGTCTAAAACAAAAAGAAAATGCTTTTTAGTGGCTGGAACTGGTTTTATCACATTCTGAATTGAACGTTGAAAATGAGCTTTTCAGAGCCAGCAGAGGTCAAAATAAGCAGTAATGCAAACTCAGTCAGAGACAAAGATTTTCACTTGCAACTTGCTTTAACATATTTAACAGTGCATGAAATGTTGTCTAAAACAAAAAGAAAATGCTTTTTAGTGGCTGGAACTGGTTTTATCACATTCTGAATTGAACGTTGAAAATGAGCTTTTCAGAGCCAGCAGAGGTCAAAATAAGCAGTAATGCAAACTCAGTCATAGACATAGATTTTCACTTGCAACTTGCTGTAACATATTTAACAGTGCATGAAATGTTGTCTAAAACAAAAACATAATGCTTTTTAGTGGCTGGAACTGGTTTTATCACATTCTGAATTGAACGTTGAAAATGAGCTTTTCAGAGCCAGCAGAGGTCAAAATAAGCAGTAATGCAAACTCAGTCATAGACATAGATTTTCACTTGCAACTTGCTTTAACATGTTTAACAGTGCATGAAATGTTGTCTAAAACAAAAAGAAAATGCTTTTTAGTGGCTGGAACTGGTTTTATCACATTCTGAATTGAACGTTGAAAATGAGCTTTTCAGAGCCAGCAGAGGTCAAAATAAGCAGTAATGCAAACTCAGTCAGAGA
Organism: Danio rerio; assembly: GCF_052040795.2. Classification (NCBI taxonomy): domain Eukaryota; kingdom Metazoa; phylum Chordata; class Actinopteri; order Cypriniformes; family Danionidae; genus Danio; species Danio rerio. The sequence continues at coordinate 19,409,420 of NC_141036.1, read as the reverse complement.
CAAAGATTTTCACTTGCAACTTGCTTTAACATGTTTAACAGTGCATGAAATGTTGTCTAAAACAAAAAGAAAATGCTTTTTAGTGGCTGGAACTGGTTTTATCATATTCTGAATTGAACGTTGAAAATGAGCTTTTCAGAGCCAGCAGAGGTCAAAATAAGCAGTAATGCAAACTCAGTCAGAGACATAGATTTTCACTTGCAACTTGCTTTAACATGTTTAACAGTGCATGAAATGTTATCTTAAACAAAAAGAATAATGCATTTTAGTGGCTGGAACTGGTTTTATCACATTCTGAATTGAACGTTGAAAATGAGCTTTTCAGAGCCAGCAGAGGTCAAAATAAGCAGTAATGCAAACTCAGTCAGAGACATAGATTTTCACTTGCAACTTGCTTTAACATGTTTAACAGTGCATGAAATGTTGTCTAAAACAAAAACATAATGCTTTTTAGTGGCTGGAACTGGTTTTATCACATTCTGAATTGAACGTTGAAAATGAGCTTTTCAGAGCCAGCAGAGTTCAAAATAAGCAGTAATGCAAACTCAGTCATAGACATAGATTTTCACTTGCAACTTGCTTTAACATGTTTAACAGTGCATGAAATGTTGTCTAAAACAAAAAGAAAATGCTTTTTAGTGGCTGGAACTGGTTTTATCACATTCTGAATTGAACGTTGAAAATGAGCTTTTCAGAGCCAGCAGAGGTCAAAATAAGCAGTAATGCAAACTCAGTCAGAGACAAAGATTTTCACTTGCAACTTGCTTTAACATATTTAACAGTGCATGAAATGTTGTTTAAAACAAAAAGAAAATGCTTTTTAGTGGCTGGAACTGGTTTTATCACATTCTGAATTGAACGTTGAAAATGAGCTTTTCAGAGCCAGCAGAGGTCAAAATAAGCAGTAATGCAAACTCAGTCATAGACATAGATTTTCACTTGCAACTTGCTTTAACATGTTTAACAGTGCATGAAATGTTATCTAAAACAAAAAGAATAATGCATTTTAGTGGCTGGATCTGGTTTTATCACTTTCTGAATTCAACGTTGAAAATGAGCTGTTCTCAGCCAGCAGAGGTCAAAATAAGCAGTAATGCAAACTCAGTCATAGACATAGATTTTCACTTGCAACTTGCTGTAACATATTTAACAGTGCATGAAATGTTGTCTAAAACAAAAACATAATGCTTTTTAGTGGCTGGAACTGGTTTTATCACATTCTGAATTGAACGTTGAAAATGAGCTTTTCAGAGCCAGCAGAGGTCAAAATAAGCAGTAATGCAAACTCAGTCATAGACATAGATTTTCACTTGCAACTTGCTTTAACATGTTTAACAGTGCATGAAATGTTGTCTAAAACAAAAAGAAAATGCTTTTTAGTGGCTGGAACTGGTTTTATCACATTCTGAATTGAACGTTGAAAATGAGCTTTTCAGAGCCAGCAGAGGTCAAAATAAGCAGTAATGCAAACTCAGTCAGAGACAAAGATTTTCACTTGCAACTTGCTTTAACATATTTAACAGTGCATGAAATGTTGTCTAAAACAAAAAGATAATGCTTTTTAGTGGCTGGAACTGGTTTTATCACATTCTGAATTGAACGTTGAAAATGAGCTTTTCAGAGCCAGCAGAGGTCAAAATAAGCAGTAATGCAAACTCAGTCAGAGACATAGATTTTCACTTGCAACTTGCTTTAACATGTTTAACAGTGCATGAAATGTTATCTTAAACAAAAAGAATAATGCATTTTAGTGGCTGGAACTGGTTTTATCACATTCTGAATTGAACGTTGAAAATGAGCTTTTCAGAGCCAGCAGAGGTCAAAATAAGCAGTAATGCAAACTCAGTCAGAGACATAGATTTTCACTTGCAACTTGCTTTAACATGTTTAACAGTGCATGAAATGTTGTCTAAAACAAAAACATAATGCTTTTTAGTGGCTGGAACTGGTTTTATCACATTCTGAATTGAATGTTGAAAATGAGCTTTTCAGAGCCAGCAGAGGTCAAAATAAGCAGTAATGCAAACTCAGTCATAGACATAGATTTTCACTTGCAACTTGCTTTAACATGTTTAACAGTGCATGAAATGTTGTCTAAAACAAAAAGAAAATGCTTTTTAGTGGCTGGAACTGGTTTTATCACATTCTGAATTGAACGTTGAAAATGAGCTTTTCAGAGCCAGCAGAGGTCAAAATAAGCAGTAATGCAAACTCAGTCAGAGACATAGATTTTCACTTGCAACTTGCTTTAACATGTTTAACAGTGCATGAAATGTTGTCTAAAACAAAAACATAATGCTTTTTAGTGGCTGGAACTGGTTTTATCACATTCTGAATTGAACGTTGAAAATGAGCTTTTCAGAGCCAGCAGAGGTCAAAATAAGCAGTAATGCAAACTCAGTCATAGACATAGATTTTCACTTGCAACTTGCTTTAACATGTTTAACAGTGCATGAAATGTTGTCTAAAACAAAAAGAAAATGCTTTTTAGTGGCTGGAACTGGTTTTATCACATTCTGAATTGAACGTTGAAAATGAGCTTTTCAGAGCCAGCAGAGGTCAAAATAAGCAGTAATGCAAACTCAGTCAGAGACAAAGATTTTCACTTGCAACTTGCTTTAACATATTTAACAGTGCATGAAATGTTGTCTAAAACAAAAAGAAAATGCTTTTTAGTGGCTGGAACTGGTTTTATCACATTCTGAATTGAACGTTGAAAATGAGCTTTTCAGAGCCAGCAGAGGTCAAAATAAGCAGTAATGCAAACTCAGTCATAGACATAGATTTTCACTTGCAACTTTCTTAAACATATTTAACAGTGCATGAAATGTTGTCTAAAACAAAAAGATAATGCATTTTAGTGGCTGGAACTGGTTTTTATCACATTCTGAATTGAACGTTGAAAATGAGCTTTTCAGAGCCAGCAGAGGTCAAAATAAGCAGTAATGCAAACTCAGTCATAGACATAGATTTTCACTTGCAACTTGCTTTAACATGTTTAACAGTGCATGAAATGTTGTCTAAAACAAAAAGAAAATGCTTTTTAGTGGCTGGAACTGGTTTTATCACATTCTGAATTGAACGTTGAAAATGAGCTTTTCAGAGCCAGCAGAGGTCAAAATAAGCAGTAATGCAAACTCATTCAGAGACAAAGATTTTCACTTGCAACTTGCTTTAACATGTTTAACAGTGCATGAAATGTTGTCTAAAACAAAAAGAAAATGCTTTTTAGTGGCTGGAACTGGTTTTATCATATTCTGAATTGAACGTTGAAAATGAGCTTTTCAGAGCCAGCAGAGGTCAAAATAAGCAGTAATGCAAACTCAGTCAGAGACATAGATTTTCACTTGCAACTTGCTTTAACATGTTTAACAGTGCATGAAATGTTATCTTAAACAAAAAGAATAATGCATTTTAGTGGCTGGAACTGGTTTTATCACATTCTGAATTGAACGTTGAAAATGAGCTTTTCAGAGCCAGCAGAGGTCAAAATAAGCAGTAATGCAAACTCAGTCAGAGACATAGATTTTCACTTGCAACTTGCTTTAACATGTTTAACAGTGCATGAAATGTTGTCTAAAACAAAAACATAATGCTTTTTAGTGGCTGGAACTGGTTTTATCACATTCTGAATTGAACGTTGAAAATGAGCTTTTCAGAGCCAGCAGAGTTCAAAATAAGCAGTAATGCAAACTCAGTCATAGACATAGATTTTCACTTGCAACTTGCTTTAACATGTTTAACAGTGCATGAAATGTTGTCTAAAACAAAAAGAAAATGCTTTTTAGTGGCTGGAACTGGTTTTATCACATTCTGAATTGAACGTTGAAAATGAGCTTTTCAGAGCCAGCAGAGGTCAAAATAAGCAGTAATGCAAACTCAGTCAGAGACAAAGATTTTCACTTGCAACTTGCTTTAACATATTTAACAGTGCATGAAATGTTGTTTAAAACAAAAAGAAAATGCTTTTTAGTGGCTGGAACTGGTTTTATCACATTCTGAATTGAACGTTGAAAATGAGCTTTTCAGAGCCAGCAGAGGTCAAAATAAGCAGTAATGCAAACTCAGTCATAGACATAGATTTTCACTTGCAACTTGCTTTAACATGTTTAACAGTGCATGAAATGTTATCTAAAACAAAAAGAATAATGCATTTTAGTGGCTGGATCTGGTTTTATCACTTTCTGAATTCAACGTTGAAAATGAGCTGTTCTCAGCCAGCAGAGGTCAAAATAAGCAGTAATGCAAACTCAGTCATAGACATAGATTTTCACTTGCAACTTGCTGTAACATATTTAACAGTGCATGAAATGTTGTCTAAAACAAAAAGATAATGCTTTTTAGTGGCTGGAACTGGTTTTATCACATTCTGAATTGAACGTTGAAAATGAGCTTTTCAGAGCCAGCAGAGGTCAAAATAAGCAGTAATGCAAACTCAGTCATAGACATAGATTTTCACTTGCAACTTGCTTTAACATGTTTAACAGTGCATGAAATGTTGTCTAAAACAAAAAGAAAATGCTTTTTAGTGGCTGGAACTGGTTTTATCACATTCTGAATTGAACATTGAAAATGAGCTTTTCAGAGCCAGCAGAGGTCAAAATAAGCAGTAATGCAAACTCAGTCAGAGACAAAGATTTTCACTTGCAACTTGCTTTAACATATTTAACAGTGCATGAAATGTTGTCTAAAACAAAAAGAAAATGCTTTTTAGTGGCTGGAACTGGTTTTATCACATTCTGAATTGAACGTTGAAAATGAGCTTTTCAGAGCCAGCAGAGGTCAAAATAAGCAGTAATGCAAACTCAGTCATAGACATAGATTTTCACTTGCAACTTTCTTAAACATATTTAACAGTGCATGAAATGTAGTCTAAAACAAAAAGATAATGCTTTTTAGTGGCTGGAACTGGTTTTATCACATTCTGAATTGAACGTTGAAAATGAGCTTTTCAGAGCCAGCAGAGGTCAAAATAAGCAGTAATGCAAACTCAGTCAGAGACATAGATTTTCACTTGCAACTTGCTTTAACATGTTTAACAGTGCATGAAATGTTGTCTAAAACAAAAAGAAAATGCTTTTTAGTGGCTGGAACTGGTTTTATCACATTCTGAATTGAACGTTGAAAATGAGCTTTTTAGAGCCAGCAGAGGTCAAAATAAGCAGTAATGCAAACTCAGTCATAGACATAGATTTTCACTTGCAACTTGCTTTAACATGTTTAACAGTGCATGAAATGTTGTCTAAAACAAAAAGAAAATGCTTTTTAGTGGCTGGAACTGGTTTTATCACATTCTGAATTGAACGTTGAAAATGAGCTTTTCAGAGCCAGCAGAGGTCAAAATAAGCAGTAATGCAAACTCAGTCAGAGACAAAGAATTTCACTTGCAACTTGCTTTAACATGTTTAACAGTGCATGAAATGTTGTCTAAAACAAAAAGAAAATGCTTTTTAGTGGCTGGATCTGGTTTTATCACATTCTGAATTGAACGTTGAAAATGAGCTTTTCAGAGCCAGCAGAGGTCAAAATAAGCAGTAAATCAAACTCAGTCATAGACATAGATTTTCACTTGCAACTTGCTTTAACATGTTTAACAGTGCATGAAATGTTGTCTAAAACAAAAAGAAAATGCTTTTTAGTGGCTGGAACTGGTTTTATCACATTCTGAATTGAACGTTGAAAATGAGCTTTTCAGAGCCAGCAGAGGTCAAAATAAGCAGTGATGCAAACTCAGTCATAGACATAGATTTTCACTTGCAACTTGCTTTAACATATTTAACAGTGCATGAAATGTTGTCTAAAACAAAAGATAATGCTTTTTAGTGGCTGGAACTGGTTTTATCACATTCTGAATTGAACGTTGAAAATGAGCTTTTCAGAGCCAGCAGAGGTCAAAATAAGCAGTAATGCAAACTCAGTCAGAGACATAGATTTTCACTTGCAACTTGCTTTAACATGTTTAGCAGTGCATGAAATGTTGTCTAAAACAAAAACATAATGCTTTTTAGTGGCTGGAACTGGTTTTATCACATTCTGAATTGAACGTTGAAAATGAGCTTTTCAGAGCCAGCAGAAGTCAAAATAAAGCAGTAATGCAAACTCAGTCATAGACATAGATTTTCACTTGCAACTTGCTTTAACATGTTTAACAGTGCATGAAATGTTGTCTAAAACAAAAAGAAAATGCTTTTTAGTGGCTGGAACTGGTTTTATCACATTCTGAATTGAACGTTGAAAATGAGCTTTTCAGAGCCAGCAGAGGTCAAAATAAACAGTAATGCAAACTCAGTCATAGACATAGATTTTCACTTGCAACTTGCTTTATCATGTTTAACAGTGCATGAAATGTTATCTAAAACAAAAAGAATAATGCATTTTAGTGGCTGGATCTGGTTTTATCACTTTCTGAATTCAACGTTGAAAATGAGCTTTTCAGAGCCAGCAGAGGTCAAAATAAGCAGTAATGCAAACTCAGTCAGAGACAAAGATTTTCACTTGCAACTTGCTTTAACATATTTAACAGTGCATGAAATGTTGTCTAAAACAAAAAGAATGATGCATTTTAGTAGCTGGATCTGGTTTTATCACATTCTGTGATGGACGTTGAAAATGAGCTTTTCAGAGCCAGCAGAGGTCAAAATAAGCAGTAATGCAAACTCAGTCAGAGACATAGATTTTCACTTGCAACTTTCTTAAACATATTTAACAGTGCATGAAATGTTGTCTAAAACAAAAAGAAAATGCTTTTTAGTGGCTGGAACTGGTTTTATCACATTCTGAATTGAACGTTGAAAATGAGCTTTTCAGAGCCAGCAGAGGTCAAAATAAGCAGTAATGCAAACTCAGTCAGAGACAAAGATTTTCACTTGCAACTTGCTTTAACATGTTTAACAGTGCATGAAATGTTGTCTAAAACAAAAAGAAAATGCTTTTTAGTGGCTGGAACTGGTTTTATCATATTCTGAATTGAACGTTGAAAATGAGCTTTTCAGAGCCAGCAGAGGTCAAAATAAGCAGTAATGCAAACTCAGTCAGAGACATAGATTTTCACTTGCAACTTGCTTTAACATGTTTAACAGTGCATGAAATGTTATCTTAAACAAAAAGAATAATGCATTTTAGTGGCTGGAACTGGTTTTATCACATTCTGAATTGAACGTTGAAAATTAGCTTTTCAGAGCCAGCAGAGGTCAAAATAAGCAGTAATGCAAACTCAGTCAGAGACATAGATTTTCACTTGCAACTTGCTTTAACATGTTTAACAGTGCATGAAATGTTGTCTAAAACAAAAACATAATGCTTTTTAGTGGCTGGAACTGGTTTTATCACATTCTGAATTGAACGTTGAAAATGAGCTTTTCAGAGCCAGCAGAGGTCAAAATAAGCAGTAATGCAAACTCAGTCATAGACATAGATTTTCACTTGCAACTTGCTTTAACATGTTTAACAGTGCATGAAATGTTGTCTAAAACAAAAAGAAAATGCTTTTTAGTGGCTGGAACTGGTTTTATCACATTCTGAATTGAACGTTGAAAATGAGCTTTTCAGAGCCAGCAGAGGTCAAAATAAGCAGTAATGCAAACTCAGTCAGAGACAAACATTTTCACTTGCAACTTGCTTTAACATGTTTAACAGTGCATGAAATGTTGTCTAAAACAAAAAGAAAATGCTTTTTAGTGGCTGGAACTGGTTTTATCATATTCTGAATTGAACGTTGAAAATGAGCTTTTCAGAGCCAGCAGAGGTCAAAATAAGCAGTAATGCAAACTCAGTCAGAGACATAGATTTTCACTTGCAACTTGCTTTAACATGTTTAACAGTGCATGAAATGTTATCTTAAACAAAAAGAATAATGCTTTTTAGTGGCTGGAACTGGTTTTATCACATTCTGAATTGAACGTTGAAAATGAGCTTTTCAGAGCCAGCAGAGGTCAAAATAAGCAGTAATGCAAACTCAGTCAGAGACATAGATTTTCACTTGCAACTTGCTTTAACATGTTTAACAGTGCATGAAATGTTGTCTAAAACAAAAACATAATGCTTTTTAGTGGCTGGAACTGGTTTTATCACATTCTGAATTGAACGTTGAAAATGAGCTTTTCAGAGCCAGCAGAGGTCAAAATAAGCAGTAATGCAAACTCAGTCATAGACATAGATTTTCACTTGCAACTTGCTTTAACATGTTTAACAGTGCATGAAATGTTGTCTAAAACAAAAAGAAAATGCTTTTTAGTGGCTGGAACTGGTTTTATCACATTCTGAATTGAACGTTGAAAATGAGCTTTTCAGAGCCAGCAGAGGTCAAAATAAGCAGTAATGCAAACTCAGTCAGAGACAAAGATTTTCACTTGCAACTTGCTTTAACATATTTAACAGTGCATGAAATGTTGTCTAAAACAAAAAGATAATGCTTTTTAGTGGCTGGAACTGGTTTTATCACATTCTGAATTGAACGTTGAAAATGAGCTTTTCAGAGCCAGCAGAGGTCAAAATAAGCAGTAATGCAAACTCAGTCAGAGACATAGATTTTCACTTGCAACTTGCTTTAACATGTTTAACAGTGCATGAAATGTTATCTTAAACAAAAAGAATAATGCATTTTAGTGGCTGGAACTGGTTTTATCACATTCTGAATTGAACGTTGAAAATGAGCTTTTCAGAGCCAGCAGAGGTCAAAATAAGCAGTAATGCAAACTCAGTCAGAGACATAGATTTTCACTTGCAACTTGCTTTAACATGTTTAACAGTGCATGAAATGTTGTCTAAAACAAAAACATAATGCTTTTTAGTGGCTGGAACTGGTTTTATCACATTCTGAATTGAACGTTGAAAATGAGCTTTTCAGAGCCAGCAGAGGTCAAAATAAGCAGTAATGCAAACTCAGTCATAGACATAGATTTTCACTTGCAACTTGCTTTAACATGTTTAACAGTGCATGAAATGTTGTCTAAAACAAAAAGAAAATGCTTTTTAGTGGCTGGAACTGGTTTTATCACATTCTGAATTGAACGTTGAAAATGAGCTTTTCAGAGCCAGCAGAGGTCAAAATAAGCAGTAATGCAAACTCAGTCAGAGACATAGATTTTCACTTGCAATTTTCTTAAACATATTTAACAGTGCATGAAATGTTGTCTAAAACAAAAAGAAAATGCTTTTTAGTGGCTGGAACTGGTTTTATCACATTCTGAATTGAACGTTGAAAATGAGCTTTTCAGAGCCAGCAGAGGTCAAAATAAGCAGTAATGCAAACTCAGTCAGAGACAAAGATTTTCACTTGCAACTTGCTTTAACATGTTTAACAGTGCATGAAATGTTGTCTAAAACAAAAAGAAAATGCTTTTTAGTGGCTGGAACTGGTTTTATCATATTCTGAATTGAACGTTGAAAATGAGCTTTTCAGAGCCAGCAGAGGTCAAAATAAGCAGTAATGCAAACTCAGTCAGAGACATAGATTTTCACTTGCAACTTGCTTTAACATGTTTAACAGTGCATGAAATGTTATCTTAAACAAAAAGAATAATGCATTTTAGTGGCTGGAACTGGTTTTATCACATTCTGAATTGAACGTTGAAAATTAGCTTTTCAGAGCCAGCAGAGGTCAAAATAAGCAGTAATGCAAACTCAGTCAGAGACATAGATTTTCACTTGCAACTTGCTTTAACATGTTTAACAGTGCATGAAATGTTGTCTAAAACAAAAACATAATGCTTTTTAGTGGCTGGAACTGGTTTTATCACATTCTGAATTGAACGTTGAAAATGAGCTTTTCAGAGCCAGCAGAGGTCAAAATAAGCAGTAATGCAAACTCAGTCATAGACATAGATTTTCACTTGCAACTTGCTTTAACATGTTTAACAGTGCATGAAATGTTGTCTAAAACAAAAAGAAAATGCTTTTTAGTGGCTGGAACTGGTTTTATCACATTCTGAATTGAACGTTGAAAATGAGCTTTTCAGAGCCAGCAGAGGTCAAAATAAGCAGTAATGCAAACTCAGTCAGAGACAAAGATTTTCACTTGCAACTTGCTTTAACATGTTTAACAGTGCATGAAATGTTGTCTAAAACAAAAAGAAAATGCTTTTTAGTGGCTGGAACTGGTTTTATCATATTCTGAATTGAACGTTGAAAATGAGCTTTTCAGAGCCAGCAGAGGTCAAAATAAGCAGTAATGCAAACTCAGTCAGAGACATAGATTTTCACTTGCAACTTGCTTTAACATGTTTAACAGTGCATGAAATGTTATCTTAAACAAAAAGAATAATGCTTTTTAGTGGCTGGAACTGGTTTTATCACATTCTGAATTGAACGTTGAAAATGAGCTTTTCAGAGCCAGCAGAGGTCAAAATAAGCAGTAATGCAAACTCAGTCAGAGACATAGATTTTCACTTGCAACTTGCTTTAACATGTTTAACAGTGCATGAAATGTTGTCTAAAACAAAAACATAATGCTTTTTAGTGGCTGGAACTGGTTTTATCACATTCTGAATTGAACGTTGAAAATGAGCTTTTCAGAGCCAGCAGAGGTCAAAATAAGCAGTAATGCAAACTCAGTCATAGACATAGATTTTCACTTGCAACTTGCTTTAACATGTTTAACAGTGCATGAAATGTTGTCTAAAACAAAAAGAAAATGCTTTTTAGTGGCTGGAACTGGTTTTATCACATTCTGAATTGAACGTTGAAAATGAGCTTTTCAGAGCCAGCAGAGGTCAAAATAAGCAGTAATGCAAACTCAGTCAGAGACAAAGATTTTCACTTGCAACTTGCTTTAACATATTTAACAGTGCATGAAATGTTGTCTAAAACAAAAAGATAATGCTTTTTAGTGGCTGGAACTGGTTTTATCACATTCTGAATTGAACGTTGAAAATGAGCTTTTCAGAGCCAGCAGAGGTCAAAATAAGCAGTAATGCAAACTCAGTCAGAGACATAGATTTTCACTTGCAACTTGCTTTAACATGTTTAACAGTGCATGAAATGTTATCTTAAACAAAAAGAATAATGCATTTTAGTGGCTGGAACTGGTTTTATCACATTCTGAATTGAACGTTGAAAATGAGCTTTTCAGAGCCAGCAGAGGTCAAAATAAGCAGTAATGCAAACTCAGTCAGAGACATAGATTTTCACTTGCAACTTGCTTTAACATGTTTAACAGTGCATGAAATGTTGTCTAAAACAAAAACATAATGCTTTTTAGTGGCTGGAACTGGTTTTATCACATTCTGAATTGAACGTTGAAAATGAGCTTTTCAGAGCCAGCAGAGGTCAAAATAAGCAGTAATGCAAACTCAGTCATAGACATAGATTTTCACTTGCAACTTGCTTTAACATGTTTAACAGTGCATGAAATGTTGTCTAAAACAAAAAGAAAATGCTTTTTAGTGGCTGGAACTGGTTTTATCACATTCTGAATTGAACGTTGAAAATGAGCTTTTCAGAGCCAGCAGAGGTCAAAATAAGCAGTAATGCAAACTCAGTCAGAGACAAAGATTTTCACTTGCAACTTGCTTTAACATGTTTAACAGTGCATGAAATGTTGTCTAAAACAAAAAGAAAATGCTTTTTAGTGGCTGGAACTGGTTTTATCATATTCTGAATTGAACGTTGAAAATGAGCTTTTCAGAGCCAGCAGAGGTCAAAATAAGCAGTAATGCAAACTCAGTCAGAGACATAGATTTTCACTTGCAACTTGCTTTAACATGTTTAACAGTGCATGAAATGTTATCTTAAACAAAAAGATAATGCTTTTTAGTGGCTGGAACTGGTTTTATCACATTCTGAATTGAACGTTGAAAATGAGCTTTTCAGAGCCAGCAGAGGTCAAAATAAGCAGTAATGCAAACTCAGTCAGAGACATAGATTTTCACTTGCAACTTGCTTTAACATGTTTAACAGTGCATGAAATGTTGTCTAAAACAAAAAGAAAATGCTTTTTAGTGGCTGGAACTGGTTTTATCACATTCTGACTTGAACGTTGAAAATGAGCTTTTCAGAGCCAGCAGAGGTCAAAATAAGCAGTAATGCAAACTCAGTCAGAGACAAAGATTTTCACTTGCAACTTGCTTTAACATGTTTAACAGTGCATGAAATGTTGTCTAAAACAAAAAGAAAATGCTTTTTAGTGGCTGGATCTGGTTTTATCACATTCTGAATTGAACGTTGAAAATGAGCTTTTCAGAGCCAGCAGAGGTCAAAATAAGCAGTAATGCAAACTCAGTCATAGACATAGATTTTCACTTGCAACTTGCTTTAACATGTTTAACAGTGCATGAAATGTTATCTAAAACAAAAAGAATAATGCATTTTAGTGGCTGGATCTGGTTTTATCACTTTCTGAATTCAACGTTGAAAATGAGCTGTTCTCAGCCAGCAGAGGTCAAAATAAGCAGTAATGCAAACTCAGTCATAGACATAGATTTTCACTTGCAACTTGCTGTAACATATTTAACAGTGCATGAAATGTTGTCTAAAACAAAAACATAATGCTTTTTAGTGGCTGGAACTGGTTTTATCACATTCTGAATTGAACGTTGAAAATGAGCTTTTCAGAGCCAGCAGAGGTCAAAATAAGCAGTAATGCAAACTCAGTCAGAGACATAGATTTTCACTTGCAACTTGCTTTAACATGTTTAACAGTGCATGAAATGTTATCTTAAACAAAAAGAATAATGCATTTTAGTGGCTGGAACTGGTTTTATCACATTCTGAATTGAACGTTGAAAATGAGCTTTTCAGAGCCAGCAGAGGTCAAAATAAGCAGTAATGCAAACTCAGTCAGAGACATAGATTTTCACTTGCAACTTGCTTTAACATGTTTAACAGTGCATGAAATGTTGTCTAAAACAAAAACATAATGCTTTTTAGTGGCTGGAACTGGTTTTATCACATTCTGTATTGAACGTTGAAAATGAGCTTTTCAGAGCCAGCAGAGGTCAAAATAAGCAGTAATGCAAACTCAGTCATAGACATAGATTTTCACTTGCAACTTGCTTTAACATGTTTAACAGTGCATGAAATGTTGTCTAAAACAAAAAGAAAATGCTTTTTAGTGGCTGGAACTGGTTTTATCACATTCTGAATTGAACGTTGAAAATGAGCTTTTCAGAGCCAGCAGAGGTCAAAATAAGCAGTAATGCAAACTCAGTCAGAGACATAGATTTTCACTTGCAACTTTCTTAAACATATTTAACAGTGCATGAAATGTTGTCTAAAACAAAAAGAAAATGCTTTTTAGTGGCTGGAACTGGTTTTATCACATTCTGAATTGAACGTTGAAAATGAGCTTTTCAGAGCCAGCAGAGGTCAAAATAAGCAGTAATGCAAACTCAGTCAGAGACAAAGATTTTCACTTGCAACTTGCTTTAACATGTTTAACAGTGCATGAAATGTTGTCTAAAACAAAAAGAAAATGCTTTTTAGTGGCTGGAACTGGTTTTATCATATTCTGAATTGAACGTTGAAAATGAGCTTTTCAGAGCCAGCAGAGGTCAAAATAAGCAGTAATGCAAACTCAGTCAGAGACATAGATTTTCACTTGCAACTTGCTTTAACATGTTTAACAGTGCATGAAATGTTATCTTAAACAAAAAGAATAATGCATTTTAGTGGCTGGAACTGGTTTTATCACATTCTGAATTGAACGTTGAAAATTAGCTTTTCAGAGCCAGCAGAGGTCAAAATAAGCAGTAATGCAAACTCAGTCAGAGACATAGATTTTCACTTGCAACTTGCTTTAACATGTTTAACAGTGCATGAAATGTTGTCTAAAACAAAAACATAATGCTTTTTAGTGGCTGGAACTGGTTTTATCACATTCTGAATTGAACGTTGAAAATGAGCTTTTCAGAGCCAGCAGAGGTCAAAATAAGCAGTAATGCAAACTCAGTCATAGACATAGATTTTCACTTGCAACTTGCTTTAACATGTTTAACAGTGCATGAAATGTTGTCTAAAACAAAAAGAAAATGCTTTTTAGTGGCTGGAACTGGTTTTATCACATTCTGAATTGAACGTTGAAAATGAGCTTTTCAGAGCCAGCAGAGGTCAAAATAAGCAGTAATGCAAACTCAGTCAGAGACAAAGATTTTCACTTGCAACTTGCTTTAACATGTTTAACAGTGCATGAAATGTTGTCTAAAACAAAAAGAAAATGCTTTTTAGTGGCTGGAACTGGTTTTATCATATTCTGAATTGAACGTTGAAAATGAGCTTTTCAGAGCCAGCAGAGGTCAAAATAAGCAGTAATGCAAACTCAGTCAGAGACATAGATTTTCACTTGCAACTTGCTTTAACATGTTTAACAGTGCATGAAATGTTATCTTAAACAAAAAGAATAATGCTTTTTAGTGGCTGGAACTGGTTTTATCACATTCTGAATTGAACGTTGAAAATGAGCTTTTCAGAGCCAGCAGAGGTCAAAATAAGCAGTAATGCAAACTCAGTCAGAGACATAGATTTTCACTTGCAACTTGCTTTAACATGTTTAACAGTGCATGAAATGTTGTCTAAAACAAAAACATAATGCTTTTTAGTGGCTGGAACTGGTTTTATCACATTCTGAATTGAACGTTGAAAATGAGCTTTTCAGAGCCAGCAGAGGTCAAAATAAGCAGTAATGCAAACTCAGTCATAGACATAGATTTTCACTTGCAACTTGCTTTAACATGTTTAACAGTGCATGAAATGTTGTCTAAAACAAAAAGAAAATGCTTTTTAGTGGCTGGAACTGGTTTTATCACATTCTGAATTGAACGTTGAAAATGAGCTTTTCAGAGCCAGCAGAGGTCAAAATAAGCAGTAATGCAAACTCAGTCAGAGACAAAGATTTTCACTTGCAACTTGCTTTAACATATTTAACAGTGCATGAAATGTTGTCTAAAACAAAAAGATAATGCTTTTTAGTGGCTGGAACTGGTTTTATCACATTCTGAATTGAACGTTGAAAATGAGCTTTTCAGAGCCAGCAGAGGTCAAAATAAGCAGTAATGCAAACTCAGTCAGAGACATAGATTTTCACTTGCAACTTGCTTTAACATGTTTAACAGTGCATGAAATGTTATCTTAAACAAAAAGAATAATGCATTTTAGTGGCTGGAACTGGTTTTATCACATTCTGATTTGAACGTTGAAAATGAGCTTTTCAGAGCCAGCAGAGGTCAAAATAAGCAGTAATGCAAACTCAGTCAGAGACATAGATTTTCACTTGCAACTTGCTTTAACATGTTTAACGGTGCATGAAATGTTGTCTAAAACAAAAACATAATGCTTTTTAGTGGCTGGAACTGGTTTTATCACATTCTGAATTGAACGTTGAAAATGAGCTTTTCAGAGCCAGCAGAGGTCAAAATAAGCAGTAATGCAAACTCAGTCATAGACATAGATTTTCACTTGCAACTTGCTTTAACATGTTTAACAGTGCATGAAATGTTGTCTAAAACAAAAAGAAAATGCTTTTTAGTGGCTGGAACTGGTTTTATCACATTCTGAATTGAACGTTGAAAATGAGCTTTTCAGAGCCAGCAGAGGTCAAAATAAGCAGTAATGCAAACTCAGTCAGAGACATAGATTTTCACTTGCAACTTTCTTAAACATATTTAACAGTGCATGAAATGTTGTCTAAAACAAAAAGAAAATGCTTTTTAGTGGCTGGAACTGGTTTTATCACATTCTGAATTGAACGTTGAAAATGAGCTTTTCAGAGCCAGCAGAGGTCAAAATAAGCAGTAATGCAAACTCAGTCAGAGACAAAGATTTTCACTTGCAACTTGCTTTAACATGTTTAACAGTGCATGAAATGTTGTCTAAAACAAAAAGAAAATGCTTTTTAGTGGCTGGAACTGGTTTTATCATATTCTGAATTGAACGTTGAAAATGAGCTTTTCAGAGCCAGCAGAGGTCAAAATAAGCAGTAATGCAAACTCAGTCAGAGACATAGATTTTCACTTGCAACTTGCTTTAACATGTTTAACAGTGCATGAAATGTTATCTTAAACAAAAAGAATAATGCATTTTAGTGGCTGGAACTGGTTTTATCACATTCTGAATTGAACGTTGAAAATTAGCTTTTCAGAGCCAGCAGAGGTCAAAATAAGCAGTAATGCAAACTCAGTCAGAGACATAGATTTTCACTTGCAACTTGCTTTAACATGTTTAACAGTGCATGAAATGTTGTCTAAAACAAAAACATAATGCTTTTTAGTGGCTGGAACTGGTTTTATCACATTCTGAATTGAACGTTGAAAATGAGCTTTTCAGAGCCAGCAGAGGTCAAAATAAGCAGTAATGCAAACTCAGTCATAGACATAGATTTTCACTTGCAACTTGCTTTAACATGTTTAACAGTGCATGAAATGTTGTCTAAAACAAAAAGAAAATGCTTTTTAGTGGCTGGAACTGGTTTTATCACATTCTGAATTGAACGTTGAAAATGAGCTTTTCAGAGCCAGCAGAGGTCAAAATAAGCAGTAATGCAAACTCAGTCAGAGACAAAGATTTTCACTTGCAACTTGCTTTAACATGTTTAACAGTGCATGAAATGTTGTCTAAAACAAAAAGAAAATGCTTTTTAGTGGCTGGAACTGGTTTTATCATATTCTGAATTGAACGTTGAAAATGAGCTTTTCAGAGCCAGCAGAGGTCAAAATAAGCAGTAATGCAAACTCAGTCAGAGACATAGATTTTCACTTGCAACTTGCTTTAACATGTTTAACAGTGCATGAAATGTTATCTTAAACAAAAAGAATAATGCTTTTTAGTGGCTGGAACTGGTTTTATCACATTCTGAATTGAACGTTGAAAATGAGCTTTTCAGAGCCAGCAGAGGTCAAAATAAGCAGTAATGCAAACTCAGTCAGAGACATAGATTTTCACTTGCAACTTGCTTTAACATGTTTAACAGTGCATGAAATGTTGTCTAAAACAAAAACATAATGCTTTTTAGTGGCTGGAACTGGTTTTATCACATTCTGAATTGAACGTTGAAAATGAGCTTTTCAGAGCCAGCAGAGGTCAAAATAAGCAGTAATGCAAACTCAGTCATAGACATAGATTTTCACTTGCAACTTGCTTTAACATGTTTAACAGTGCATGAAATGTTGTCTAAAACAAAAAGAAAATGCTTTTTAGTGGCTGGAACTGGTTTTATCACATTCTGAATTGAACGTTGAAAATGAGCTTTTCAGAGCCAGCAGAGGTCAAAATAAGCAGTAATGCAAACTCAGTCAGAGACAAAGATTTTCACTTGCAACTTGCTTTAACATATTTAACAGTGCATGAAATGTTGTCTAAAACAAAAAGATAATGCTTTTTAGTGGCTGGAACTGGTTTTATCACATTCTGAATTGAACGTTGAAAATGAGCTTTTCAGAGCCAGCAGAGGTCAAAATAAGCAGTAATGCAAACTCAGTCAGAGACATAGATTTTCACTTGCAACTTGCTTTAACATGTTTAACAGTGCATGAAATGTTATCTTAAACAAAAAGAATAATGCATTTTAGTGGCTGGAACTGGTTTTATCACATTCTGAATTGAACGTTGAAAATGAGCTTTTCAGAGCCAGCAGAGGTCAAAATAAGCAGTAATGCAAACTCAGTCAGAGACATAGATTTTCACTTGCAACTTGCTTTAACATGTTTAACAGTGCATGAAATGTTGTCTAAAACAAAAACATAATGCTTTTTAGTGGCTGGAACTGGTTTTATCACATTCTGAATTGAACGTTGAAAATGAGCTTTTCAGAGCCAGCAGAGGTCAAAATAAGCAGTAATGCAAACTCAGTCATAGACATAGATTTTCACTTGCAACTTGCTTTAACATGTTTAACAGTGCATGAAATGTTGTCTAAAACAAAAAGAAAATGCTTTTTAGTGGCTGGAACTGGTTTTATCACATTCTGAATTGAACGTTGAAAATGAGCTTTTCAGAGCCAGCAGAGGTCAAAATAAGCAGTAATGCAAACTCAGTCAGAGACAAAGATTTTCACTTGCAACTTGCTTTAACATGTTTAACAGTGCATGAAATGTTGTCTAAAACAAAAAGAAAATGCTTTTTAGTGGCTGGAACTGGTTTTATCATATTCTGAATTGAACGTTGAAAATGAGCTTTTCAGAGCCAGCAGAGGTCAAAATAAGCAGTAATGCAAACTCAGTCAGAGACATAGATTTTCACTTGCAACTTGCTTTAACATGTTTAACAGTGCATGAAATGTTATCTTAAACAAAAAGATAATGCTTTTTAGTGGCTGGAACTGGTTTTATCACATTCTGAATTGAACGTTGAAAATGAGCTTTTCAGAGCCAGCAGAGGTCAAAATAAGCAGTAATGCAAACTCAGTCAGAGACATAGATTTTCACTTGCAACTTGCTTTAACATGTTTAACAGTGCATGAAATGTTGTCTAAAACAAAAAGAAAATGCTTTTTAGTGGCTGGAACTGGTTTTATCACATTCTGACTTGAACGTTGAAAATGAGCTTTTCAGAGCCAGCAGAGGTCAAAATAAGCAGTAATGCAAACTCAGTCAGAGACAAAGATTTTCACTTGCAACTTGCTTTAACATGTTTAACAGTGCATGAAATGTTGTCTAAAACAAAAAGAAAATGCTTTTTAGTGGCTGGATCTGGTTTTATCACATTCTGAATTGAACGTTGAAAATGAGCTTTTCAGAGCCAGCAGAGGTCAAAATAAGCAGTAATGCAAACTCAGTCATAGACATAGATTTTCACTTGCAACTTGCTTTAACATGTTTAACAGTGCATGAAATGTTATCTAAAACAAAAAGAATAATGCATTTTAGTGGCTGGATCTGGTTTTATCACTTTCTGAATTCAACGTTGAAAATGAGCTGTTCTCAGCCAGCAGAGGTCAAAATAAGCAGTAATGCAAACTCAGTCATAGACATAGATTTTCACTTGCAACTTGCTGTAACATATTTAACAGTGCATGAAATGTTGTCTAAAACAAAAACATAATGCTTTTTAGTGGCTGGAACTGGTTTTATCACATTCTGAATTGAACGTTGAAAATGAGCTTTTCAGAGCCAGCAGAGGTCAAAATAAGCAGTAATGCAAACTCAGTCAGAGACATAGATTTTCACTTGCAACTTGCTTTAACATGTTTAACAGTGCATGAAATGTTATCTTAAACAAAAAGAATAATGCATTTTAGTGGCTGGAACTGGTTTTATCACATTCTGAATTGAACGTTGAAAATGAGCTTTTCAGAGCCAGCAGAGGTCAAAATAAGCAGTAATGCAAACTCAGTCAGAGACATAGATTTTCACTTGCAACTTGCTTTAACATGTTTAACAGTGCATGAAATGTTGTCTAAAACAAAAACATAATGCTTTTTAGTGGCTGGAACTGGTTTTATCACATTCTGAATTGAACGTTGAAAATGAGCTTTTCAGAGCCAGCAGAGGTCAAAATAAGCAGTAATGCAAACTCAGTCATAGACATAGATTTTCACTTGCAACTTGCTTTAACATGTTTAACAGTGCATGAAATGTTGTCTAAAACAAAAAGAAAATGCTTTTTAGTGGCTGGAACTGGTTTTATCACATTCTGAATTGAACGTTGAAAATGAGCTTTTCAGAGCCAGCAGAGGTCAAAATAAGCAGTAATGCAAACTCAGTCAGAGACATAGATTTTCACTTGCAACTTTCTTAAACATATTTAACAGTGCATGAAATGTTGTCTAAAACAAAAAGAAAATGCTTTTTAGTGGCTGGAACTGGTTTTATCACATTCTGAATTGAACGTTGAAAATGAGCTTTTCAGAGCCAGCAGAGGTCAAAATAAGCAGTAATGCAAACTCAGTCAGAGACAAAGATTTTCACTTGCAACTTGCTTTAACATGTTGAACAGTGCATGAAATGTTGTCTAAAACAAAAAGAAAATGCTTTTTAGTGGCTGGAACTGGTTTTATCATATTCTGAATTGAACGTTGAAAATGAGCTTTTCAGAGCCAGCAGAGGTCAAAATAAGCAGTAATGCAAACTCAGTCAGAGACATAGATTTTCACTTGCAACTTGCTTTAACATGTTTAACAGTGCATGAAATGTTATCTTAAACAAAAAGAATAATGCATTTTAGTGGCTGGAACTGGTTTTATCACATTCTGAATTGAACGTTGAAAATGAGCTTTTCAGAGCCAGCAGAGGTCAAAATAAGCAGTAATGCAAACTCAGTCAGAGACATAGATTTTCACTTGCAACTTGCTTTAACATGTTTAACAGTGCATGAAATGTTATCTTAAACAAAAAGAATAATGCTTTTTAGTGGCTGGAACTGGTTTTATCACATTCTGAATTGAACGTTGAAAATGAGCTTTTCAGAGCCAGCAGAGGTCAAAATAAGCAGTAATGCAAACTCAGTCAGAGACATAGATTTTCACTTGCAACTTGCTTTAACATGTTTAACAGTGCATGAAATGTTGTCTAAAACAAAAACATAATGCTTTTTAGTGGCTGGAACTGGTTTTATCACATTCTGAATTGAACGTTGAAAATGAGCTTTTCAGAGCCAGCAGAGGTCAAAATAAGCAGTAATGCAAACTCAGTCATAGACATAGATTTTCACTTGCAACTTGCTTTAACATGTTTAACAGTGCATGAAATGTTGTCTAAAACAAAAAGAAAATGCTTTTTAGTGGCTGGAACTGGTTTTATCACATTCTGAATTGAACGTTGAAAATGAGCTTTTCAGAGCCAGCAGAGGTCAAAATAAGCAGTAATGCAAACTCAGAGACAAAGATTTTCACTTGCAACTTGCTTTAACATATTTAACAGTGCATGAAATGTTGTCTAAAACAAAAAGATAATGCTTTTTAGTGGCTGGAACTGGTTTTATCACATTCTGAATTGAACGTTGAAAATGAGCTTTTCAGAGCCAGCAGAGGTCAAAATAAGCAGTAATGCAAACTCAGTCAGAGACATAGATTTTCACTTGCAACTTGCTTTAACATGTTTAACAGTGCATGAAATGTTATCTTAAACAAAAAGAATAATGCATTTTAGTGGCTGGAACTGGTTTTATCACATTCTGATTTGAACGTTGAAAATGAGCTTTTCAGAGCCAGCAGAGGTCAAAATAAGCAGTAATGCAAACTCAGTCAGAGACATAGATTTTCACTTGCAACTTGCTTTAACATGTTTAACGGTGCATGAAATGTTGTCTAAAACAAAAACATAATGCTTTTTAGTGGCTGGAACTGGTTTTATCACATTCTGAATTGAACGTTGAAAATGAGCTTTTCAGAGCCAGCAGAGGTCAAAATAAGCAGTAATGCAAACTCAGTCATAGACATAGATTTTCACTTGCAACTTGCTTTAACATGTTTAACAGTGCATGAAATGTTGTCTAAAACAAAAAGAAAATGCTTTTTAGTGGCTGGAACTGGTTTTATCACATTCTGAATTGAACGTTGAAAATGAGCTTTTCAGAGCCAGCAGAGGTCAAAATAAGCAGTAATGCAAACTCAGTCAGAGACATAGATTTTCACTTGCAACTTTCTTAAACATATTTAACAGTGCATGAAATGTTGTCTAAAACAAAAAGAAAATGCTTTTTAGTGGCTGGAACTGGTTTTATCACATTCTGAATTGAACGTTGAAAATGAGCTTTTCAGAGCCAGCAGAGGTCAAAATAAGCAGTAATGCAAACTCAGTCAGAGACAAAGATTTTCACTTGCAACTTGCTTTAACATGTTTAACAGTGCATGAAATGTTGTCTAAAACAAAAAGAAAATGCTTTTTAGTGGCTGGAACTGGTTTTATCATATTCTGAATTGAACGTTGAAAATGAGCTTTTCAGAGCCAGCAGAGGTCAAAATAAGCAGTAATGCAAACTCAGTCAGAGACATAGATTTTCACTTGCAACTTGCTTTAACATGTTTAACAGTGCATGAAATGTTATCTTAAACAAAAAGAATAATGCATTTTAGTGGCTGGAACTGGTTTTATCACATTCTGAATTGAACGTTGAAAATTAGCTTTTCAGAGCCAGCAGAGGTCAAAATAAGCAGTAATGCAAACTCAGTCAGAGACATAGATTTTCACTTGCAACTTGCTTTAACATGTTTAACAGTGCATGAAATGTTGTCTAAAACAAAAACATAATGCTTTTTAGTGGCTGGAACTGGTTTTATCACATTCTGAATTGAACGTTGAAAATGAGCTTTTCAGAGCCAGCAGAGGTCAAAATAAGCAGTAATGCAAACTCAGTCATAGACATAGATTTTCACTTGCAACTTGCTTTAACATGTTTAACAGTGCATGAAATGTTGTCTAAAACAAAAAGAAAATGCTTTTTAGTGGCTGGAACTGGTTTTATCACATTCTGAATTGAACGTTGAAAATGAGCTTTTCAGAGCCAGCAGAGGTCAAAATAAGCAGTAATGCAAACTCAGTCAGAGACAAAGATTTTCACTTGCAACTTGCTTTAACATGTTTAACAGTGCATGAAATGTTGTCTAAAACAAAAAGAAAATGCTTTTTAGTGGCTGGAACTGGTTTTATCATATTCTGAATTGAACGTTGAAAATGAGCTTTTCAGAGCCAGCAGAGGTCAAAATAAGCAGTAATGCAAACTCAGTCAGAGACATAGATTTTCACTTGCAACTTGCTTTAACATGTTTAACAGTGCATGAAATGTTATCTTAAACAAAAAGAATAATGCTTTTTAGTGGCTGGAACTGGTTTTATCACATTCTGAATTGAACGTTGAAAATGAGCTTTTCAGAGCCAGCAGAGGTCAAAATAAGCAGTAATGCAAACTCAGTCAGAGACATAGATTTTCACTTGCAACTTGCTTTAACATGTTTAACAGTGCATGAAATGTTGTCTAAAACAAAAACATAATGCTTTTTAGTGGCTGGAACTGGTTTTATCACATTCTGAATTGAACGTTGAAAATGAGCTTTTCAGAGCCAGCAGAGGTCAAAATAAGCAGTAATGCAAACTCAGTCATAGACATAGATTTTCACTTGCAACTTGCTTTAACATGTTTAACAGTGCATGAAATGTTGTCTAAAACAAAAAGAAAATGCTTTTTAGTGGCTGGAACTGGTTTTATCACATTCTGAATTGAACGTTGAAAATGAGCTTTTCAGAGCCAGCAGAGGTCAAAATAAGCAGTAATGCAAACTCAGTCAGAGACAAAGATTTTCACTTGCAACTTGCTTTAACATATTTAACAGTGCATGAAATGTTGTCTAAAACAAAAAGATAATGCTTTTTAGTGGCTGGAACTGGTTTTATCACATTCTGAATTGAACGTTGAAAATGAGCTTTTCAGAGCCAGCAGAGGTCAAAATAAGCAGTAATGCAAACTCAGTCAGAGACATAGATTTTCACTTGCAACTTGCTTTAACATGTTTAACAGTGCATGAAATGTTATCTTAAACAAAAAGAATAATGCATTTTAGTGGCTGGAACTGGTTTTATCACATTCTGAATTGAACGTTGAAAATGAGCTTTTCAGAGCCAGCAGAGGTCAAAATAAGCAGTAATGCAAACTCAGTCAGAGACATAGATTTTCACTTGCAACTTGCTTTAACATGTTTAACAGTGCATGAAATGTTGTCTAAAACAAAAACATAATGCTTTTTAGTGGCTGGAACTGGTTTTATCACATTCTGAATTGAACGTTGAAAATGAGCTTTTCAGAGCCAGCAGAGGTCAAAATAAGCAGTAATGCAAACTCAGTCATAGACATAGATTTTCACTTGCAACTTGCTTTAACATGTTTAACAGTGCATGAAATGTTGTCTAAAACAAAAAGAAAATGCTTTTTAGTGGCTGGAACTGGTTTTATCACATTCTGAATTGAACGTTGAAAATGAGCTTTTCAGAGCCAGCAGAGGTCAAAATAAGCAGTAATGCAAACTCAGTCAGAGACAAAGATTTTCACTTGCAACTTGCTTTAACATGTTTAACAGTGCATGAAATGTTGTCTAAAACAAAAAGAAAATGCTTTTTAGTGGCTGGAACTGGTTTTATCATATTCTGAATTGAACGTTGAAAATGAGCTTTTCAGAGCCAGCAGAGGTCAAAATAAGCAGTAATGCAAACTCAGTCAGAGACATAGATTTTCACTTGCAACTTGCTTTAACATGTTTAACAGTGCATGAAATGTTATCTTAAACAAAAAGATAATGCTTTTTAGTGGCTGGAACTGGTTTTATCACATTCTGAATTGAACGTTGAAAATGAGCTTTTCAGAGCCAGCAGAGGTCAAAATAAGCAGTAATGCAAACTCAGTCAGAGACATAGATTTTCACTTGCAACTTGCTTTAACATGTTTAACAGTGCATGAAATGTTGTCTAAAACAAAAAGAAAATGCTTTTTAGTGGCTGGAACTGGTTTTATAACATTCTGACTTGAACGTTGAAAATGAGCTTTTCAGAGCCAGCAGAGGTCAAAATAAGCAGTAATGCAAACTCAGTCAGAGACAAAGATTTTCACTTGCAACTTGCTTTAACATGTTTAACAGTGCATGAAATGTTGTCTAAAACAAAAAGAAAATGCTTTTTAGTGGCTGGATCTGGTTTTATCACATTCTGAATTGAACGTTGAAAATGAGCTTTTCAGAGCCAGCAGAGGTCAAAATAAGCAGTAATGCAAACTCAGTCATAGACATAGATTTTCACTTGCAACTTGCTTTAACATGTTTAACAGTGCATGAAATGTTATCTAAAACAAAAAGAATAATGCATTTTAGTGGCTGGATCTGGTTTTATCACTTTCTGAATTCAACGTTGAAAATGAGCTGTTCTCAGCCAGCAGAGGTCAAAATAAGCAGTAATGCAAACTCAGTCATAGACATAGATTTTCACTTGCAACTTGCTGTAACATATTTAACAGTGCATGAAATGTTGTCTAAAACAAAAACATAATGCTTTTTAGTGGCTGGAACTGGTTTTATCACATTCTGAATTGAACGTTGAAAATGAGCTTTTCAGAGCCAGCAGAGGTCAAAATAAGCAGTAATGCAAACTCAGTCAGAGACATAGATTTTCACTTGCAACTTGCTTTAACATGTTTAACAGTGCATGAAATGTTATCTTAAACAAAAAGAATAATGCATTTTAGTGGCTGGAACTGGTTTTATCACATTCTGAATTGAACGTTGAAAATGAGCTTTTCAGAGCCAGCAGAGGTCAAAATAAGCAGTAATGCAAACTCAGTCAGAGACATAGATTTTCACTTGCAACTTGCTTTAACATGTTTAACAGTGCATGAAATGTTGTCTAAAACAAAAACATAATGCTTTTTAGTGGCTGGAACTGGTTTTATCACATTCTGAATTGAACGTTGAAAATGAGCTTTTCAGAGCCAGCAGAGGTCAAAATAAGCAGTAATGCAAACTCAGTCATAGACATAGATTTTCACTTGCAACTTGCTTTAACATGTTTAACAGTGCATGAAATGTTGTCTAAAACAAAAAGAAAATGCTTTTTAGTGGCTGGAACTGGTTTTATCACATTCTGAATTGAACGTTGAAAATGAGCTTTTCAGAGCCAGCAGAGGTCAAAATAAGCAGTAATGCAAACTCAGTCAGAGACATAGATTTTCACTTGCAACTTTCTTAAACATATTTAACAGTGCATGAAATGTTGTCTAAAACAAAAAGAAAATGCTTTTTAGTGGCTGGAACTGGTTTTATCACATTCTGAATTGAACGTTGAAAATGAGCTTTTCAGAGCCAGCAGAGGTCAAAATAAGCAGTAATGCAAACTCAGTCAGAGACAAAGATTTTCACTTGCAACTTGCTTTAACATGTTGAACAGTGCATGAAATGTTGTCTAAAACAAAAAGAAAATGCTTTTTAGTGGCTGGAACTGGTTTTATCATATTCTGAATTGAACGTTGAAAATGAGCTTTTCAGAGCCAGCAGAGGTCAAAATAAGCAGTAATGCAAACTCAGTCAGAGACATAGATTTTCACTTGCAACTTGCTTTAACATGTTTAACAGTGCATGAAATGTTATCTTAAACAAAAAGAATAATGCATTTTAGTGGCTGGAACTGGTTTTATCACATTCTGAATTGAACGTTGAAAATTAGCTTTTCAGAGCCAGCAGAGGTCAAAATAAGCAGTAATGCAAACTCAGTCAGAGACATAGATTTTCACTTGCAACTTGCTTTAACATGTTTAACAGTGCATGAAATGTTGTCTAAAACAAAAACATAATGCTTTTTAGTGGCTGGAACTGGTTTTATCACATTCTGAATTGAACGTTGAAAATGAGCTTTTCAGAGCCAGCAGAGGTCAAAATAAGCAGTAATGCAAACTCAGTCATAGACATAGATTTTCACTTGCAACTTGCTTTAACATGTTTAACAGTGCATGAAATGTTGTCTAAAACAAAAAGAAAATGCTTTTTAGTGGCTGGAACTGGTTTTATCACATTCTGAATTGAACGTTGAAAATGAGCTTTTCAGAGCCAGCAGAGGTCAAAATAAGCAGTAATGCAAACTCAGTCAGAGACAAAGATTTTCACTTGCAACTTGCTTTAACATGTTTAACAGTGCATGAAATGTTGTCTAAAACAAAAAGAAAATGCTTTTTAGTGGCTGGAACTGGTTTTATCATATTCTGAATTGAACGTTGAAAATGAGCTTTTCAGAGCCAGCAGAGGTCAAAATAAGCAGTAATGCAAACTCAGTCAGAGACATAGATTTTCACTTGCAACTTGCTTTAACATGTTTAACAGTGCATGAAATGTTATCTTAAACAAAAAGAATAATGCTTTTTAGTGGCTGGAACTGGTTTTATCACATTCTGAATTGAACGTTGAAAATGAGCTTTTCAGAGCCAGCAGAGGTCAAAATAAGCAGTAATGCAAACTCAGTCAGAGACATAGATTTTCACTTGCAACTTGCTTTAACATGTTTAACAGTGCATGAAATGTTGTCTAAAACAAAAACATAATGCTTTTTAGTGGCTGGAACTGGTTTTATCACATTCTGAATTGAACGTTGAAAATGAGCTTTTCAGAGCCAGCAGAGGTCAAAATAAGCAGTAATGCAAACTCAGTCATAGACATAGATTTTCACTTGCAACTTGCTTTAACATGTTTAACAGTGCATGAAATGTTGTCTAAAACAAAAAGAAAATGCTTTTTAGTGGCTGGAACTGGTTTTATCACATTCTGAATTGAACGTTGAAAATGAGCTTTTCAGAGCCAGCAGAGGTCAAAATAAGCAGTAATGCAAACTCAGTCAGAGACAAAGATTTTCACTTGCAACTTGCTTTAACATATTTAACAGTGCATGAAATGTTGTCTAAAACAAAAAGATAATGCTTTTTAGTGGCTGGAACTGGTTTTATCACATTCTGAATTGAACGTTGAAAATGAGCTTTTCAGAGCCAGCAGAGGTCAAAATAAGCAGTAATGCAAACTCAGTCAGAGACATAGATTTTCACTTGCAACTTGCTTTAACATGTTTAACAGTGCATGAAATGTTATCTTAAACAAAAAGAATAATGCATTTTAGTGGCTGGAACTGGTTTTATCACATTCTGAATTGAACGTTGAAAATGAGCTTTTCAGAGCCAGCAGAGGTCAAAATAAGCAGTAATGCAAACTCAGTCAGAGACAAAGATTTTCACTTGCAACTTGCTTTAACATGTTTAACAGTGCATGAAATGTTGTCTAAAACAAAAAGAAAATGCTTTTTAGTGGCTGGAACTGGTTTTATCATATTCTGAATTGAACGTTGAAAATGAGCTTTTCAGAGCCAGCAGAGGTCAAAATAAGCAGTAATGCAAACTCAGTCAGAGACATAGATTTTCACTTGCAACTTGCTTTAACATGTTTAACAGTGCATGAAATGTTATCTTAAACAAAAAGATAATGCTTTTTAGTGGCTGGAACTGGTTTTATCACATTCTGAATTGAACGTTGAAAATGAGCTTTTCAGAGCCAGCAGAGGTCAAAATAAGCAGTAATGCAAACTCAGTCAGAGACATAGATTTTCACTTGCAACTTGCTTTAACATGTTTAACAGTGCATGAAATGTTGTCTAAAACAAAAAGAAAATGCTTTTTAGTGGCTGGAACTGGTTTTATCACATTCTGACTTGAACGTTGAAAATGAGCTTTTCAGAGCCAGCAGAGGTCAAAATAAGCAGTAATGCAAACTCAGTCAGAGACAAAGATTTTCACTTGCAACTTGCTTTAACATGTTTAACAGTGCATGAAATGTTGTCTAAAACAAAAAGAAAATGCTTTTTAGTGGCTGGATCTGGTTTTATCACATTCTGAATTGAACGTTGAAAATGAGCTTTTCAGAGCCAGCAGAGGTCAAAATAAGCAGTAATGCAAACTCAGTCATAGACATAGATTTTCACTTGCAACTTGCTTTAACATGTTTAACAGTGCATGAAATGTTATCTAAAACAAAAAGAATAATGCATTTTAGTGGCTGGATCTGGTTTTATCACTTTCTGAATTCAACGTTGAAAATGAGCTGTTCTCAGCCAGCAGAGGTCAAAATAAGCAGTAATGCAAACTCAGTCATAGACATAGATTTTCACTTGCAACTTGCTGTAACATATTTAACAGTGCATGAAATGTTGTCTAAAACAAAAACATAATGCTTTTTAGTGGCTGGAACTGGTTTTATCACATTCTGAATTGAACGTTGAAAATGAGCTTTTCAGAGCCAGCAGAGGTCAAAATAAGCAGTAATGCAAACTCAGTCATAGACATAGATTTTCACTTGCAACTTGCTTTAACATGTTTAACAGTGCATGAAATGTTGTCTAAAACAAAAAGAAAATGCTTTTTAGTGGCTGGAACTGGTTTTATCACATTCTGAATTGAACGTTGAAAATGAGCTTTTCAGAGCCAGCAGAGGTCAAAATAAGCAGTAATGCAAACTCAGTCAGAGACAAAGATTTTCACTTGCAACTTGCTTTAACATATTTAACAGTGCATGAAATGTTGTCTAAAACAAAAAGAAAATGCTTTTTAGTGGCTGGAACTGGTTTTATCACATTCTGAATTGAACGTTGAAAATGAGCTTTTCAGAGCCAGCAGAGGTCAAAATAAGCAGTAATGCAAACTCAGTCATAGACATAGATTTTCACTTGCAACTTTCTTAAACATATTTAACAGTGCATGAAATGTAGTCTAAAACAAAAAGATAATGCTTTTTAGTGGCTGGAACTGGTTTTATCACATTCTGAATTGAACGTTGAAAATGAGCTTTTCAGAGCCAGCAGAGGTCAAAATAAGCAGTAATGCAAACTCAGTCAGAGACAAAGATTTTCACTTGCAACTTGCTTTAACATGTTTAACAGTGCATGAAATGTTGTCTAAAACAAAAAGAAAATGCTTTTTAGTGGCTGGAACTGGTTTTATCACATTCTGAATTGAACGTTGAAAATGAGCTTTTCAGAGCCAGCAGAGGTCAAAATAAGCAGTAATGCAAACTCAGTCATAGACATAGATTTTCACTTGCAACTTGCTTTAACATGTTTAACAGTGCATGAAATGTTATCTAAAACAAAAAGAATAATGCATTTTAGTGGCTGGATCTGGTTTTATCACTTTCTGAATTCAACGTTGAAAATGAGCTGTTCTCAGCCAGCAGAGGTCAAAATAAGCAGTAATGCAAACTCAGTCATAGACATAGATTTTCACTTGCAACTTGCTGTAACATATTTAACAGTGCATGAAATGTTGTCTAAAACAAAAACATAATGCTTTTTAGTGGCTGGAACTGGTTTTATCACATTCTGAATTGAACGTTGAAAATGAGCTTTTCAGAGCCAGCAGAGGTCAAAATAAGCAGTAATGCAAACTCAGTCATAGACATAGATTTTCACTTGCAACTTGCTTTAACATGTTTAACAGTGCATGAAATGTTGTCTAAAACAAAAAGAAAATGCTTTTTAGTGGCTGGAACTGGTTTTATCACATTCTGAATTGAACGTTGAAAATGAGCTTTTCAGAGCCAGCAGAGGTCAAAATAAGCAGTAATGCAAACTCAGTCAGAGACAAAGATTTTCACTTGCAACTTGCTTTAACATGTTTAACAGTGCATGAAATGTTGTCTAAAACAAAAAGAAAATGCTTTTTAGTGGCTGGATCTGGTTTTATCACATTCTGAATTGAACGTTGAAAATGAGCTTTTCAGAGCCAGCAGAGGTCAAAATAAGCAGTAATGCAAACTCAGTCATAGACATAGATTTTCACTTGCAACTTGCTTTAACATGTTTAACAGTGCATGAAATGTTATCTAAAACAAAAAGAATAATGCATTTTAGTGGCTGGATCTGGTTTTATCACTTTCTGAATTCAACGTTGAAAATGAGCTGTTCTCAGCCAGCAGAGGTCAAAATAAGCAGTAATGCAAACTCAGTCATAGACATAGATTTTCACTTGCAACTTGCTGTAACATATTTAACAGTGCATGAAATGTTGTCTAAAACAAAAACATAATGCTTTTTAGTGGCTGGAACTGGTTTTATCACATTCTGAATTGAACGTTGAAAATGAGCTTTTCAGAGCCAGCAGAGGTCAAAATAAGCAGTAATGCAAACTCAGTCATAGACATAGATTTTCACTTGCAACTTGCTTTAACATGTTTAACAGTGCATGAAATGTTGTCTAAAACAAAAAGAAAATGCTTTTTAGTGGCTGGAACTGGTTTTATCACATTCTGAATTGAACGTTGAAAATGAGCTTTTCAGAGCCAGCAGAGGTCAAAATAAGCAGTAATGCAAACTCAGTCAGAGACAAAGATTTTCACTTGCAACTTGCTTTAACATGTTTAACAGTGCATGAAATGTTGTCTAAAACAAAAAGAAAATGCTTTTTAGTGGCTGGAACTGGTTTTATCACATTCTGAATTGAACGTTGAAAATGAGCTTTTCAGAGCCAGCAGAGGTCAAAATAAGCAGTAATGCAAACTCAGTCATAGACATAGATTTTCACTTGCAACTTGCTTTAACATGTTTAACAGTGCATGAAATGTTATCTAAAACAAAAAGAATAATGCATTTTAGTGGCTGGATCTGGTTTTATCACTTTCTGAATTCAACGTTGAAAATGAGCTGTTCTCAGCCAGCAGAGGTCAAAATAAGCAGTAATGCAAACTCAGTCATAGACATAGATTTTCACTTGCAACTTGCTGTAACATATTTAACAGTGCATGAAATGTTGTCTAAATTAAAAACATAATGCTTTTTAGTGGCTGGAACTGGTTTTATCACATTCTGAATTGAACGTTGAAAATGAGCTTTTCAGAGCCAGCAGAGGTCAAAATAAGCAGTAATGCAAACTCAGTCATAGACATAGATTTTCACTTGCAACTTGCTTTAACATGTTTAACAGTGCATGAAATGTTGTCTAAAACAAAAAGAAAATGCTTTTTAGTGGCTGGAACTGGTTTTATCACATTCTGAATTGAACGTTGAAAATGAGCTTTTCAGAGCCAGCAGATGTCAAAATAAGCAGTAATGCAAACTCAGTCAGAGACAAAGATTTTCACTTGCAACTTGCTTTAACATATTTAACAGTGCATGAAATGTTGTCTAAAACAAAAAGAAAATGCTTTTTAGTGGCTGGAACTGGTTTTATCACATTCTGAATTGAACGTTGAAAATGAGCTTTTCAGAGCCAGCAGAGGTCAAAATAAGCAGTAATGCAAACTCAGTCATAGACATAGATTTTCACTTGCAACTTTCTTAAACATTTTTAACAGTGCATGAAATGTTGTCTAAAACAAAAAGATAATGCTTTTTAGTGGCTGGAACTGGTTTTATCACATTCTGAATTGAACGTTGAAAATGAGCTTTTCAGAGCCAGCAGAGGTCAAAATAAGCAGTAATGCAAACTCAGTCAGAGACATAGATTTTCACTTGCAACTTGCTTTAACATGTTTAACAGTGCATGAAATGTTGTCTAAAACAAAAACATAATGCTTTTTAGTGGCTGGAACTGGTTTTATCACATTCTGAATTGAACGTTGAAAATGAGCTTTTCAGAGCCAGCAGAGGTCAAAATAAGCAGTAATGCAAACTCAGTCATAGACATAGATTTTCACTTGCAACTTGCTTTAACATGTTTAACAGTGCATGAAATGTTGTCTAAAACAAAAACATAATGCTTTTTAGTGGCTGGAACTGGTTTTATCACATTCTGAATTGAACGTTGAAAATGAGCTTTTCAGAGCCAGCAGAGGTCAAAATAAGCAGTAATGCAAACTCAGTCAGAGACAAAGATTTTCACTTGCAACTTGCTTTAACATATTTAACAGTGCATGAAATGTTGTCTAAAACAAAAAGAATGATGCATTTTAGTAGCTGGATCTGGTTTTATCACATTCTGTGATGGACGTTGAAAATGAGCTTTTCAGAGCCAGCAGAGGTCAAAATAAGCAGTAATGCAAACTCAGTCAGAGACATAGATTTTCACTTGCAACTTTCTTAAACATATTTAACAGTGCATGAAATGTTGTCTAAAACAAAAAGAAAATGCTTTTTAGTGGCTGGAACTGGTTTTATCACATTCTGAATTGAACGTTGAAAATGAGCTTTTCAGAGCCAGCAGAGGTCAAAATAAGCAGTAATGCAAACTCAGTCAGAGACAAAGATTTTCACTTGCAACTTGCTTTAACATGTTTAACAGTGCATGAAATGTTGTCTAAAACAAAAAGAAAATGCTTTTTAGTGGCTGGAACTGGTTTTATCATATTCTGAATTGAACGTTGAAAATGAGCTTTTCAGAGCCAGCAGAGGTCAAAATAAGCAGTAATGCAAACTCAGTCAGAGACATAGATTTTCACTTGCAACTTGCTTTAACATGTTTAACAGTGCATGAAATGTTATCTTAAACAAAAAGAATAATGCATTTTAGTGGCTGGAACTGGTTTTATCACATTCTGAATTGAACGTTGAAAATGAGCTTTTCAGAGCCAGCAGAGGTCAAAATAAGCAGTAATGCAAACTCAGTCAGAGACATAGATTTTCACTTGCAACTTGCTTTAACATGTTTAACAGTGCATGAAATGTTGTCTAAAACAAAAACATAATGCTTTTTAGTGGCTGGAACTGGTTTTATCACATTCTGAATTGAACGTTGAAAATGAGCTTTTCAGAGCCAGCAGAGGTCAAAATAAGCAGTAATGCAAACTCAGTCATAGACATAGATTTTCACTTGCAACTTGCTTTAACATGTTTAACAGTGCATGAAATGTTGTCTAAAACAAAAAGAAAATGCTTTTTAGTGGCTGGAACTGGTTTTATCACATTCTGAATTGAACGTTGAAAATGAGCTTTTCAGAGCCAGCAGAGGTCAAAATAAGCAGTAATGCAAACTCAGTCAGAGACAAAGATTTTCACTTGCAACTTGCTTTAACATATTTAACAGTGCATGAAATGTTGTCTAAAACAAAAAGAAAATGCTTTTTAGTGGCTGGAACTGGTTTTATCACATTCTGAATTGAACGTTGAAAATGAGCTTTTCAGAGCCAGCAGAGGTCAAAATAAGCAGTAATGCAAACTCAGTCATAGACATAGATTTTCACTTGCAACTTTCTTAAACATGTTTAACAGTGCATGAAATGTTGTCTAAAACAAAAAGAAAATGCTTTTTAGTGGCTGGAACTGGTTTTATCATATTCTGAATTAAACGTTGAAAATGAGCTTTTCAGAGCCAGCAGAGGTCAAAATAAGCAGTAATGCAAACTCAGTCAGAGACATAGATTTTCACTTGCAACTTGCTTTAACATGTTTAACAGTGCATGAAATGTTATCTTAAACAAAAAGATAATGCTTTTTAGTGGCTGGAACTGGTTTTATCACATTCTGAATTGAACGTTGAAAATGAGCTTTTCAGAGCCAGCAGAGGTCAAAATAAGCAGTAATGCAAACTCAGTCAGAGACATAGATTTTCACTTGCAACTTGCTTTAACATGTTTAACAGTGCATGAAATGTTGTCTAAAACAAAAAGAAAATGCTTTTTAGTGGCTGGAACTGGTTTTATCACATTCTGACTTGAACGTTGAAAATGAGCTTTTCAGAGCCAGCAGAGGTCAAAATAAGCAGTAATGCAAACTCAGTCAGAGACAAAGATTTTCACTTGCAACTTGCTTTAACATGTTTAACAGTGCATGAAATGTTGTCTAAAACAAAAAGAAAATGCTTTTTAGTGGCTGGATCTGGTTTTATCACATTCTGAATTGAACGTTGAAAATGAGCTTTTCAGAGCCAGCAGAGGTCAAAATAAGCAGTAATGCAAACTCAGTCATAGACATAGATTTTCACTTGCAACTTGCTTTAACATGTTTAACAGTGCATGAAATGTTATCTAAAACAAAAAGAATAATGCATTTTAGTGGCTGGATCTGGTTTTATCACTTTCTGAATTCAACGTTGAAAATGAGCTGTTCTCAGCCAGCAGAGGTCAAAATAAGCAGTAATGCAAACTCAGTCATAGACATAGATTTTCACTTGCAACTTGCTGTAACATATTTAACAGTGCATGAAATGTTGTCTAAAACAAAAACATAATGCTTTTTAGTGGCTGGAACTGGTTTTATCACATTCTGAATTGAACGTTGAAAATGAGCTTTTCAGAGCCAGCAGAGGTCAAAATAAGCAGTAATGCAAACTCAGTCATAGACATAGATTTTCACTTGCAACTTGCTTTAACATGTTTAACAGTGCATGAAATGTTGTCTAAAACAAAAAGAAAATGCTTTTTAGTGGCTGGAACTGGTTTTATCACATTCTGAATTGAACGTTGAAAATGAGCTTTTCAGAGCCAGCAGAGGTCAAAATAAGCAGTAATGCAAACTCAGTCAGAGACAAAGATTTTCACTTGCAACTTGCTTTAACATATTTAACAGTGCATGAAATGTTGTCTAAAACAAAAAGAAAATGCTTTTTAGTGGCTGGAACTGGTTTTATCACATTCTGAATTGAACGTTGAAAATGAGCTTTTCAGAGCCAGCAGAGGTCAAAATAAGCAGTAATGCAAACTCAGTCATAGACATAGATTTTCACTTGCAACTTTCTTAAACATATTTAACAGTGCATGAAATGTAGTCTAAAACAAAAAGATAATGCTTTTTAGTGGCTGGAACTGGTTTTATCACATTCTGAATTGAACGTTGAAAATGAGCTTTTCAGAGCCAGCAGAGGTCAAAATAAGCAGTAATGCAAACTCAGTCAGAGACAAAGATTTTCACTTGCAACTTGCTTTAACATGTTTAACAGTGCATGAAATGTTGTCTAAAACAAAAAGAAAATGCTTTTTAGTGGCTGGAACTGGTTTTATCACATTCTGAATTGAACGTTGAAAATGAGCTTTTCAGAGCCAGCAGAGGTCAAAATAAGCAGTAATGCAAACTCAGTCATAGACATAGATTTTCACTTGCAACTTGCTTTAACATGTTTAACAGTGCATGAAATGTTATCTAAAACAAAAAGAATAATGCATTTTAGTGGCTGGATCTGGTTTTATCACTTTCTGAATTCAACGTTGAAAATGAGCTGTTCTCAGCCAGCAGAGGTCAAAATAAGCAGTAATGCAAACTCAGTCATAGACATAGATTTTCACTTGCAACTTGCTGTAACATATTTAACAGTGCATGAAATGTTGTCTAAAACAAAAACATAATGCTTTTTAGTGGCTGGAACTGGTTTTATCACATTCTGAATTGAACGTTGAAAATGAGCTTTTCAGAGCCAGCAGAGGTCAAAATAAGCAGTAATGCAAACTCAGTCATAGACATAGATTTTCACTTGCAACTTGCTTTAACATGTTTAACAGTGCATGAAATGTTGTCTAAAACAAAAAGAAAATGCTTTTTAGTGGCTGGAACTGGTTTTATCACATTCTGAATTGAACGTTGAAAATGAGCTTTTCAGAGCCAGCAGAGGTCAAAATAAGCAGTAATGCAAACTCAGTCAGAGACAAAGATTTTCACTTGCAACTTGCTTTAACATGTTTAACAGTGCATGAAATGTTGTCTAAAACAAAAAGAAAATGCTTTTTAGTGGCTGGATCTGGTTTTATCACATTCTGAATTGAACGTTGAAAATGAGCTTTTCAGAGCCAGCAGAGGTCAAAATAAGCAGTAATGCAAACTCAGTCATAGACATAGATTTTCACTTGCAACTTGCTTTAACATGTTTAACAGTGCATGAAATGTTATCTAAAACAAAAAGAATAATGCATTTTAGTGGCTGGATCTGGTTTTATCACTTTCTGAATTCAACGTTGAAAATGAGCTGTTCTCAGCCAGCAGAGGTCAAAATAAGCAGTAATGCAAACTCAGTCATAGACATAGATTTTCACTTGCAACTTGCTGTAACATATTTAACAGTGCATGAAATGTTGTCTAAAACAAAAACATAATGCTTTTTAGTGGCTGGAACTGGTTTTATCACATTCTGAATTGAACGTTGAAAATGAGCTTTTCAGAGCCAGCAGAGGTCAAAATAAGCAGTAATGCAAACTCAGTCATAGACATAGATTTTCACTTGCAACTTGCTTTAACATGTTTAACAGTGCATGAAATGTTGTCTAAAACAAAAAGAAAATGCTTTTTAGTGGCTGGAACTGGTTTTATCACATTCTGAATTGAACGTTGAAAATGAGCTTTTCAGAGCCAGCAGAGGTCAAAATAAGCAGTAATGCAAACTCAGTCAGAGACAAAGATTTTCACTTGCAACTTGCTTTAACATATTTAACAGTGCATGAAATGTTGTCTAAAACAAAAAGAAAATGCTTTTTAGTGGCTGGAACTGGTTTTATCACATTCTGAATTGAACGTTGAAAATGAGCTTTTCAGAGCCAGCAGAGGTCAAAATAAGCAGTAATGCAAACTCAGTCATAGACATAGATTTTCACTTGCAACTTTCTTAAACATATTTAACAGTGCATGAAATGTAGTCTAAAACAAAAAGATAATGCTTTTTAGTGGCTGGAACTGGTTTTATCACATTCTGAATTGAACGTTGAAAATGAGCTTTTCAGAGCCAGCAGAGGTCAAAATAAGCAGTAATGCAAACTCAGTCAGAGACAAAGATTTTCACTTGCAACTTGCTTTAACATGTTTAACAGTGCATGAAATGTTGTCTAAAACAAAAAGAAAATGCTTTTTAGTGGCTGGAACTGGTTTTATCACATTCTGAATTGAACGTTGAAAATGAGCTTTTCAGAGCCAGCAGAGGTCAAAATAAGCAGTAATGCAAACTCAGTCATAGACATAGATTTTCACTTGCAACTTGCTTTAACATGTTTAACAGTGCATGAAATGTTATCTAAAACAAAAAGAATAATGCATTTTAGTGGCTGGATCTGGTTTTATCACTTTCTGAATTCAACGTTGAAAATGAGCTGTTCTCAGCCAGCAGAGGTCAAAATAAGCAGTAATGCAAACTCAGTCATAGACATAGATTTTCACTTGCAACTTGCTGTAACATATTTAACAGTGCATGAAATGTTGTCTAAATTAAAAACATAATGCTTTTTAGTGGCTGGAACTGGTTTTATCACATTCTGAATTGAACGTTGAAAATGAGCTTTTCAGAGCCAGCAGAGGTCAAAATAAGCAGTAATGCAAACTCAGTCATAGACATAGATTTTCACTTGCAACTTGCTTTAACATGTTTAACAGTGCATGAAATGTTGTCTAAAACAAAAAGAAAATGCTTTTTAGTGGCTGGAACTGGTTTTATCACATTCTGAATTGAACGTTGAAAATGAGCTTTTCAGAGCCAGCAGATGTCAAAATAAGCAGTAATGCAAACTCAGTCAGAGACAAAGATTTTCACTTGCAACTTGCTTTAACATATTTAACAGTGCATGAAATGTTGTCTAAAACAAAAAGAAAATGCTTTTTAGTGGCTGGAACTGGTTTTATCACATTCTGAATTGAACGTTGAAAATGAGCTTTTCAGAGCCAGCAGAGGTCAAAATAAGCAGTAATGCAAACTCAGTCATAGACATAGATTTTCACTTGCAACTTTCTTAAACATTTTTAACAGTGCATGAAATGTTGTCTAAAACAAAAAGATAATGCTTTTTAGTGGCTGGAACTGGTTTTATCACATTCTGAATTGAACGTTGAAAATGAGCTTTTCAGAGCCAGCAGAGGTCAAAATAAGCAGTAATGCAAACTCAGTCAGAGACATAGATTTTCACTTGCAACTTGCTTTAACATGTTTAACAGTGCATGAAATGTTGTCTAAAACAAAAACATAATGCTTTTTAGTGGCTGGAACTGGTTTTATCACATTCTGAATTGAACGTTGAAAATGAGCTTTTCAGAGCCAGCAGAGGTCAAAATAAGCAGTAATGCAAACTCAGTCATAGACATAGATTTTCACTTGCAACTTGCTTTAACATGTTTAACAGTGCATGAAATGTTGTCTAAAACAAAAACATAATGCTTTTTAGTGGCTGGAACTGGTTTTATCACATTCTGAATTGAACGTTGAAAATGAGCTTTTCAGAGCCAGCAGAGGTCAAAATAAGCAGTAATGCAAACTCAGTCAGAGACAAAGATTTTCACTTGCAACTTGCTTTAACATATTTAACAGTGCATGAAATGTTGTCTAAAACAAAAAGAATGATGCATTTTAGTAGCTGGATCTGGTTTTATCACATTCTGTGATGGACGTTGAAAATGAGCTTTTCAGAGCCAGCAGAGGTCAAAATAAGCAGTAATGCAAACTCAGTCAGAGACATAGATTTTCACTTGCAACTTTCTTAAACATATTTAACAGTGCATGAAATGTTGTCTAAAACAAAAAGAAAATGCTTTTTAGTGGCTGGAACTGGTTTTATCACATTCTGAATTGAACGTTGAAAATGAGCTTTTCAGAGCCAGCAGAGGTCAAAATAAGCAGTAATGCAAACTCAGTCAGAGACAAAGATTTTCACTTGCAACTTGCTTTAACATGTTTAACAGTGCATGAAATGTTGTCTAAAACAAAAAGAAAATGCTTTTTAGTGGCTGGAACTGGTTTTATCATATTCTGAATTGAACGTTGAAAATGAGCTTTTCAGAGCCAGCAGAGGTCAAAATAAGCAGTAATGCAAACTCAGTCAGAGACATAGATTTTCACTTGCAACTTGCTTTAACATGTTTAACAGTGCATGAAATGTTATCTTAAACAAAAAGAATAATGCATTTTAGTGGCTGGAACTGGTTTTATCACATTCTGAATTGAACGTTGAAAATGAGCTTTTCAGAGCCAGCAGAGGTCAAAATAAGCAGTAATGCAAACTCAGTCAGAGACATAGATTTTCACTTGCAACTTGCTTTAACATGTTTAACAGTGCATGAAATGTTGTCTAAAACAAAAACATAATGCTTTTTAGTGGCTGGAACTGGTTTTATCACATTCTGAATTGAACGTTGAAAATGAGCTTTTCAGAGCCAGCAGAGGTCAAAATAAGCAGTAATGCAAACTCAGTCATAGACATAGATTTTCACTTGCAACTTGCTTTAACATGTTTAACAGTGCATGAAATGTTGTCTAAAACAAAAAGAAAATGCTTTTTAGTGGCTGGAACTGGTTTTATCACATTCTGAATTGAACGTTGAAAATGAGCTTTTCAGAGCCAGCAGAGGTCAAAATAAGCAGTAATGCAAACTCAGTCAGAGACAAAGATTTTCACTTGCAACTTGCTTTAACATATTTAACAGTGCATGAAATGTTGTCTAAAACAAAAAGAAAATGCTTTTTAGTGGCTGGAACTGGTTTTATCACATTCTGAATTGAACGTTGAAAATGAGCTTTTCAGAGCCAGCAGAGGTCAAAATAAGCAGTAATGCAAACTCAGTCATAGACATAGATTTTCACTTGCAACTTTCTTAAACATATTTAACAGTGCATGAAATGTTGTCTAAAACAAAAAGATAATGCTTTTTAGTGGCTGGAACTGGTTTTATCACATTCTGAATTAAACGTTGAAAATGAGCTTTTCAGAGCCAGCAGAGGTCAAAATAAGCAGTAATGCAAACTCAGTCAGAGACATAGATTTTCACTTGCAACTTGCTTTAACATGTTTAACAGTGCATGAAATGTTGTCTAAAACAAAAAGAAAATGCTTTTTAGTGGCTGGAACTGGTTTTATCACATTCTGAATTGAACGTTGAAAATGAGCTTTTCAGAGCCAGCAGAGGTCAAAATAAGCAGTAATGCAAACTCAGTCATAGACATAGATTTTCACTTGCAACTTGCTTTAACATGTTTAACAGTGCATGAAATGTTGTCTAAAACAAAAAGAAAATGCTTTTTAGTGGCTGGAACTGGTTTTATCACATTCTGAATTGAACGTTGAAAATGAGCTTTTCAGAGCCAGCAGAGGTCAAAATAAGCAGTAATGCAAACTCAGTCAGAGACAAAGATTTTCACTTGCAACTTGCTTTAACATGTTTAACAGTGCATGAAATGTTGTCTAAAACAAAAAGAAAATGCTTTTTAGTGGCTGGAACTGGTTTTATCATATTCTGAATTGAACGTTGAAAATGAGCTTTTCAGAGCCAGCAGAGGTCAAAATAAGCAGTAATGCAAACTCAGTCAGAGACATAGATTTTCACTTGCAACTTGCTTTAACATGTTTAACAGTGCATAAAATGTTATCTTAAACAAAAAGAATAATGCATTTTAGTGGCTGGAACTGGTTTTATCACATTCTGAATTGAACGTTGAAAATGAGCTTTTCAGAGCCAGCAGAGGTCAAAATAAGCAGTAATGCAAACTCAGTCAGAGACATAGATTTTCACTTGCAACTTGCTTTAACATGTTTAACAGTGCATGAAATGTTGTCTAAAACAAAAACATAATGCTTTTTAGTGAATGGAACTGGTTTTATCACATTCTGAATTGAACGTTGAAAATGAGCTTTTCAGAGCCAGCAGAGGTCAAAATAAGCAGTAATGCAAACTCAGTCAGAGACATAGATTTTCACTTGCAACTTGCTTTAACATGTTTAACAGTGCATGAAATGTTGTCTAAAACAAAAACATAATGCTTTTTAGTGGCTGGAACTGGTTTTATCACATTCTGAATTGAACGTTGAAAATGAGCTTTTCAGAGCCAGCAGAGGTCAAAATAAGCAGTAATGCAAACTCAGTCATAGACATAGATTTTCACTTGCAACTTGCTTTAACATGTTTAACAGTGCATGAAATGTTGTCTAAAACAAAAACATAATGCTTTTTAGTGGCTGGAACTGGTTTTATCACATTCTGAATTGAACGTTGAAAATGAGCTTTTCAGAGCCAGCAGAGGTCAAAATAAGCAGTAATGCAAACTCAGTCAGAGACAAAGATTTTCACTTGCAACTTGCTTTAACATATTTAACAGTGCATGAAATGTTGTCTAAAACAAAAAGAATGATGCATTTTAGTAGCTGGATCTGGTTTTATCACATTCTGTGATGGACGTTGAAAATGAGCTTTTCAGAGCCAGCAGAGGTCAAAATAAGCAGTAATGCAAACTCAGTCAGAGACATAGATTTTCACTTGCAACTTTCTTAAACATATTTAACAGTGCATGAAATGTTGTCTAAAACAAAAAGAAAATGCTTTTTAGTGGCTGGAACTGGTTTTATCACATTCTGAATTGAACGTTGAAAATGAGCTTTTCAGAGCCAGCAGAGGTCAAAATAAGCAGTAATGCAAACTCAGTCAGAGACAAAGATTTTCACTTGCAACTTGCTTTAACATGTTTAACAGTGCATGAAATGTTGTCTAAAACAAAAAGAAAATGCTTTTTAGTGGCTGGAACTGGTTTTATCATATTCTGAATTGAACGTTGAAAATGAGCTTTACAGAGCCAGCAGAGGTCAAAATAAGCAGTAATGCAAACTCAGTCAGAGACATAGATTTTCACTTGCAACTTGCTTTAACATGTTTAACAGTGCATGAAATGTTATCTTAAACAAAAAGAATAATGCATTTTAGTGGCTGGAACTGGTTTTATCACATTCTGAATTGAACGTTGAAAATGAGCTTTTCAGAGCCAGCAGAGGTCAAAATAAGCAGTAATGCAAACTCAGTCAGAGACATAGATTTTCACTTGCAACTTGCTTTAACATGTTTAACAGTGCATGAAATGTTGTCTAAAACAAAAACATAATGCTTTTTAGTGGCTGGAACTGGTTTTATCACATTCTGAATTGAACGTTGAAAATGAGCTTTTCAGAGCCAGCAGAGGTCAAAATAAGCAGTAATGCAAACTCAGTCATAGACATAGATTTTCACTTGCAACTTGCTTTAACATGTTTAACAGTGCATGAAATGTTGTCTAAAACAAAAAGAAAATGCTTTTTAGTGGCTGGAACTGGTTTTATCACATTCTGAATTGAACGTTGAAAATGAGCTTTTCAGAGCCAGCAGAGGTCAAAATAAGCAGTAATGCAAACTCAGTCAGAGACATAGATTTTCACTTGCAACTTGCTTTAACATGTTTAACAGTGCATGAAATGTTGTCTAAAACAAAAACATAATGCTTTTTAGTGGCTGGAACTGGTTTTATCACATTCTGAATTGAACGTTGAAAATGAGCTTTTCAGAGCCAGCAGAGGTCAAAATAAGCAGTAATGCAAACTCAGTCATAGACATAGATTTTCACTTGCAACTTGCTTTAACATGTTTAACAGTGCATGAAATGTTGTCTAAAACAAAAAGAAAATGCTTTTTAGTGGCTGGAACTGGTTTTATCACATTCTGAATTGAACGTTGAAAATGAGCTTTTCAGAGCCAGCAGAGGTCAAAATAAGCAGTAATGCAAACTCAGTCAGAGACAAAGATTTTCACTTGCAACTTGCTTTAACATATTTAACAGTGCATGAAATGTTGTCTAAAACAAAAAGAAAATGCTTTTTAGTGGCTGGAACTGGTTTTATCACATTCTGAATTGAACGTTGAAAATGAGCTTTTCAGAGCCAGCAGAGGTCAAAATAAGCAGTAATGCAAACTCAGTCATAGACATAGATTTTCACTTGCAACTTGCTTTAACATGTTTAACAGTGCATGAAATGTTATCTAAAACAAAAAGAATAATGCATTTTAGTGGCTGGATCTGGTTTTATCACTTTCTGAATTCAACGTTGAAAATGAGCTGTTCTCAGCCAGCAGAGGTCAAAATAAGCAGTAATGCAAACTCAGTCATAGACATAGATTTTCACTTGCAACTTGCTGTAACATATTTAACAGTGCATGAAATGTTGTCTAAAACAAAAACATAATGCTTTTTAGTGGCTGGAACTGGTTTTATCACATTCTGAATTGAACGTTGAAAATGAGCTTTTCAGAGCCAGCAGAGGTCAAAATAAGCAGTAATGCAAACTCAGTCATAGACATAGATTTTCACTTGCAACTTGCTTTAACATGTTTAACAGTGCATGAAATGTTGTCTAAAACAAAAAGAAAATGCTTTTTAGTGGCTGGAACTGGTTTTATCACATTCTGAATTGAACATTGAAAATGAGCTTTTCAGAGCCAGCAGAGGTCAAAATAAGCAGTAATGCAAACTCAGTCAGAGACAAAGATTTTCACTTGCAACTTGCTTTAACATATTTAACAGTGCATGAAATGTTGTCTAAAACAAAAAGAAAATGCTTTTTAGTGGCTGGAACTGGTTTTATCACATTCTGAATTGAACGTTGAAAATGAGCTTTTCAGAGCCAGCAGAGGTCAAAATAAGCAGTAATGCAAACTCAGTCATAGACATAGATTTTCACTTGCAACTTTCTTAAACATATTTAACAGTGCATGAAATGTAGTCTAAAACAAAAAGATAATGCTTTTTAGTGGCTGGAACTGGTTTTATCACATTCTGAATTGAACGTTGAAAATGAGCTTTTCAGAGCCAGCAGAGGTCAAAATAAGCAGTAATGCAAACTCAGTCAGAGACATAGATTTTCACTTGCAACTTGCTTTAACATGTTTAACAGTGCATGAAATGTTGTCTAAAACAAAAAGAAAATGCTTTTTAGTGGCTGGAACTGGTTTTATCACATTCTGAATTGAACGTTGAAAATGAGCTTTTCAGAGCCAGCAGAGGTCAAAATAAGCAGTAATGCAAACTCAGTCAGAGACAAAGATTTTCACTTGCAACTTGCTTTAACATGTTTAACAGTGCATGAAATGTTGTCTAAAACAAAAAGAAAATGCTTTTTAGTGGCTGGATCTGGTTTTATCACATTCTGAATTGAACGTTGAAAATGAGCTTTTCAGAGCCAGCAGAGGTCAAAATAAGCAGTAATGCAAACTCAGTCATAGACATAGATTTTCACTTGCAACTTGCTTTAACATGTTTAACAGTGCATGAAATGTTATCTAAAACAAAAAGAATAATGCATTTTAGTGGCTGGATCTGGTTTTATCACTTTCTGAATTCAACGTTGAAAATGAGCTGTTCTCAGCCAGCAGAGGTCAAAATAAGCAGTAATGCAAACTCAGTCATAGACATAGATTTTCACTTGCAACTTGCTGTAACATATTTAACAGTGCATGAAATGTTGTCTAAAACAAAAACATAATGCTTTTTAGTGGCTGGAACTGGTTTTATCACATTCTGAATTGAACGTTGAAAATGAGCTTTTCAGAGCCAGCAGAGGTCAAAATA
Organism: Danio rerio; assembly: GCF_052040795.2. Taxonomy (NCBI): domain Eukaryota; kingdom Metazoa; phylum Chordata; class Actinopteri; order Cypriniformes; family Danionidae; genus Danio; species Danio rerio. The sequence goes on along the minus strand of NC_141036.1, from coordinate 19,364,813 downwards.
AGCAGTAATGCAAACTCAGTCATAGACATAGATTTTCACTTGCAACTTGCTTTAACATGTTTAACAGTGCATGAAATGTTGTCTAAAACAAAAAGAAAATGCTTTTTAGTGGCTGGAACTGGTTTTATCACATTCTGAATTGAACGTTGAAAATGAGCTTTTCAGAGCCAGCAGAGGTCAAAATAAGCAGTAATGCAAACTCAGTCAGAGACAAAGATTTTCACTTGCAACTTGCTTTAACATATTTAACAGTGCATGAAATGTTGTCTAAAACAAAAAGAAAATGCTTTTTAGTGGCTGGAACTGGTTTTATCACATTCTGAATTGAACGTTGAAAATGAGCTTTTCAGAGCCAGCAGAGGTCAAAATAAGCAGTAATGCAAACTCAGTCATAGACATAGATTTTCACTTGCAACTTTCTTAAACATATTTAACAGTGCATGAAATGTTGTCTAAAACAAAAAGATAATGCTTTTTAGTGGCTGGAACTGGTTTTATCACATTCTGAATTGAACGTTGAAAATGAGCTTTTCAGAGCCAGCAGAGGTCAAAATAAGCAGTAATGCAAACTCAGTCAGAGACATAGATTTTCACTTGCAACTTGCTTTAACATGTTTAACAGTGCATGAAATGTTGTCTAAAACAAAAACATAATGCTTTTTAGTGGCTGGAACTGGTTTTATCACATTCTGAATTGAACGTTGAAAATGAGCTTTTCAGAGCCAGCAGAGGTCAAAATAAGCAGTAATGCAAACTCAGTCATAGACATAGATTTTCACTTGCAACTTGCTTTAACATGTTTAACAGTGCATGAAATGTTGTCTAAAACAAAAACATAATGCTTTTTAGTGGCTGGAACTGGTTTTATCACATTCTGAATTGAACGTTGAAAATGAGCTTTTCAGAGCCAGCAGAGGTCAAAATAAGCAGTAATGCAAACTCAGTCAGAGACAAAGATTTTCACTTGCAACTTGCTTTAACATATTTAACAGTGCATGAAATGTTGTCTAAAACAAAAAGAATGATGCATTTTAGTAGCTGGATCTGGTTTTATCACATTCTGTGATGGACGTTGAAAATGAGCTTTTCAGAGCCAGCAGAGGTCAAAATAAGCAGTAATGCAAACTCAGTCAGAGACATAGATTTTCACTTGCAACTTTCTTAAACATATTTAACAGTGCATGAAATGTTGTCTAAAACAAAAAGAAAATGCTTTTTAGTGGCTGGAACTGGTTTTATCACATTCTGAATTGAACGTTGAAAATGAGCTTTTCAGAGCCAGCAGAGGTCAAAATAAGCAGTAATGCAAACTCAGTCAGAGACAAAGATTTTCACTTGCAACTTGCTTTAACATGTTTAACAGTGCATGAAATGTTGTCTAAAACAAAAAGAAAATGCTTTTTAGTGGCTGGAACTGGTTTTATCATATTCTGAATTGAACGTTGAAAATGAGCTTTTCAGAGCCAGCAGAGGTCAAAATAAGCAGTAATGCAAACTCAGTCAGAGACATAGATTTTCACTTGCAACTTGCTTTAACATGTTTAACAGTGCATGAAATGTTATCTTAAACAAAAAGAATAATGCATTTTAGTGGCTGGAACTGGTTTTATCACATTCTGAATTGAACGTTGAAAATGAGCTTTTCAGAGCCAGCAGAGGTCAAAATAAGCAGTAATGCAAACTCAGTCAGAGACATAGATTTTCACTTGCAACTTGCTTTAACATGTTTAACAGTGCATGAAATGTTGTCTAAAACAAAAACATAATGCTTTTTAGTGGCTGGAACTGGTTTTATCACATTCTGAATTGAACGTTGAAAATGAGCTTTTCAGAGCCAGCAGAGGTCAAAATAAGCAGTAATGCAAACTCAGTCATAGACATAGATTTTCACTTGCAACTTGCTTTAACATATTTAACAGTGCATGAAATGTTGTCTAAAACAAAAAGAAAATGCTTTTTAGTGGCTGGAACTGGTTTTATCACATTCTGAATTGAACGTTGAAAATGAGCTTTTCAGAGCCAGCAGAGGTCAAAATAAGCAGTAATGCAAACTCAGTCATAGACATAGATTTTCACTTGCAACTTTCTTAAACATATTTAACAGTGCATGAAATGTTGTCTAAAACAAAAAGATAATGCTTTTTAGTGGCTGGAACTGGTTTTATCACATTCTGAATTGAACGTTGAAAATGAGCTTTTCAGAGCCAGCAGAGGTCAAAATAAGCAGTAATGCAAACTCAGTCAGAGACATAGATTTTCACTTGCAACTTGCTTTAACATGTTTAACAGTGCATGAAATGTTGTCTAAAACAAAAAGAAAATGCTTTTTAGTGGCTGGAACTGGTTTTATCACATTCTGAATTGAACGTTGAAAATGAGCTTTTCAGAGCCAGCAGAGGTCAAAATAAGCAGTAATGCAAACTCAGTCATAGACATAGATTTTCACTTGCAACTTGCTTTAACATGTTTAACAGTGCATGAAATGTTGTCTAAAACAAAAAGAAAATGCTTTTTAGTGGCTGGAACTGGTTTTATCACATTCTGAATTGAACGTTGAAAATGAGCTTTTCAGAGCCAGCAGAGGTCAAAATAAGCAGTAATGCAAACTCAGTCAGAGACAAAGATTTTTACTTGCAACTTGCTTTAACATATTTAACAGTGCATGAAATGTTATCTAAAACAAAAAGAATAATGCATTTTAGTGGCTGGATCTGGTTTTATCACTTTCTGAATTCAACGTTGAAAATGAGCTGTTCTCAGCCAGCAGAGGTCAAAATAAGCAGTAATGCAAACTCAGTCATAGACATTGATTTTCACTTGCAACTTGCTGTAACATATTTAACAGTGCATGAAATGTTGTCTAAAACAAAAAGAAAATGCTTTTTAGTGGCTGGAACTGGTTTTATCACATTCTGAATTGAACGTTGAAAATGAGCTTTTCAGAGCCAGCAGAGGTCAAAATAAGCAGTAATGCAAACTCAGTCATAGACATAGATTTTCACTTGCAACTTGCTTTAACATGTTTAACAGTGCATGAAATGTTGTCTAAAACAAAAAGAAAATGCTTTTTAGTGGCTGGAACTGGTTTTATCACATTCTGAATTGAACGTTGAAAATGAGCTTTTCAGAGCCAGCAGAGGTCAAAATAAGCAGTAATGCAAACTCAGTCAGAGACAAAGATTTTCACTTGCAACTTGCTTTAACATATTTAACAGTGCATGAAATGTTGTCTAAAACAAAAAGAATGATGCATTTTAGTAGCTGGATCTGGTTTTATCACATTCTGTGATGGACGTTGAAAATGAGCTTTTCAGAGCCAGCAGAGGTCAAAATAAGCAGTAATGCAAACTCAGTCAGAGACATAGATTTTCACTTGCAACTTTCTTAAACATATTTAACAGTGCATGAAATGTTGTCTAAAACAAAAAGAAAATGCTTTTTAGTGGCTGGAACTGGTTTTATCACATTCTGAATTGAACGTTGAAAATGAGCTTTTCAGAGCCAGCAGAGGTCAAAATAAGCAGTAATGCAAACTCAGTCAGAGACAAAGATTTTCACTTGCAACTTGCTTTAACATGTTTAACAGTGCATGAAATGTTGTCTAAAACAAAAAGAAAATGCTTTTTAGTGGCTGGAACTGGTTTTATCATATTCTGAATTGAACGTTGAAAATGAGCTTTTCAGAGCCAGCAGAGGTCAAAATAAGCAGTAATGCAAACTCAGTCAGAGACAAAGATTTTCACTTGCAACTTGCTTTAACATGTTTAACAGTGCATGAAATGTTGTCTAAAACAAAAAGAAAATGCTTTTTAGTGGCTGGAACTGGTTTTATCACATTCTGAATTGAACGTTGAAAATGAGCTTTTCAGAGCCAGCAGAGGTCAAAATAAGCAGTAATGCAAACTCAGTCATAGACATAGATTTTCACTTGCAACTTGCTTTAACATGTTTAACAGTGCATGAAATGTTATCTTAAACAAAAAGAATAATGCATTTTAGTGGCTGGAACTGGTTTTATCACATTCTGAATTAATTGTTGAAAATGAGCTTTTCAGAGCCAGCAGAGGTCAAAATAAGCAGTAATGCAAACTCAGTCATAGACATAGATTTTCACTTGCAACTTGCTTTAACATATTTAACAGTGCATGAAATGTTGTCTAAAACAAAAAGCTAATTCTTTTTAGTGGCTGGAACTGGTTTTATCACATTCTGAATTGAACGTTGAAAATGAGCTTTTCAGAGCCAGCAGAGGTCAAAATAAGCAGTAATGCAAACTCAGTCAGAGACATAGATTTTCACTTGCAACTTGCTTTAACATGTTTAACAGTGCATGAAATGTTGTCTAAAACAAAAACATAATGCTTTTTAGTGGCTGGAACTGGTTTAATCATATTCTGAATTGAACGTTGAAAATGAGCTTTTCAGAGCCAGCAGAGGTCAAAATAAGCAGTAATGCAAACTCAGTCATAGACATAGATTTTCACTTGCAACTTGCTTTAACATGTTTAACAGTGCATGAAATGTTGTCTAAAACAAAAAGAAAATGCTTTTTAGTGGCTGGAACTGGTTTTATCACATTCTGAATTGAACGTTGAAAATGAGCTTTTCAGAGCCAGCAGAGGTCAAAATAAGCAGTAATGCAAACTCAGTCAGAGACAAAGATTTTCACTTGCAACTTGCTTTAACATATTTAACAGTGCATGAAATGTTGTCTAAAACAAAAAGAAAATGCTTTTTAGTGGCTGGAACTGGTTTTATCACATTCTGAATTGAACGTTGAAAATGAGCTTTTCAGAGCCAGCAGAGGTCAAAATAAGCAGTAATGCAAACTCAGTCAGAGACAAAGATTTTCACTTGCAACTTGCTTTAACATGTTTAACAGTGCATGAAATGTTGTCTAAAACAAAAAGAAAATGCTTTTTAGTGGCTGGAACTGGTTTTATCATATTCTGAATTGAACGTTGAAAATGAGCTTTTCAGAGCCAGCAGAGGTCAAAATAAGCAGTAATGCAAACTCAGTCAGAGACAAAGATTTTCACTTGCAACTTGCTTTAACATGTTTAACAGTGCATGAAATGTTGTCTAAAACAAAAAGAAAATGCTTTTTAGTGGCTGGAACTGGTTTTATCACATTCTGAATTGAACGTTGAAAATGAGCTTTTCAGAGCCAGCAGAGGTCAAAATAAGCAGTAATGCAAACTCAGTCATAGACATAGATTTTCACTTGCAACTTGCTTTAACATGTTTAACAGTGCATGAAATGTTATCTTAAACAAAAAGAATAATGCATTTTAGTGGCTGGAACTGGTTTTATCACATTCTGAATTAAACGTTGAAAATGAGCTTTTCAGAGCCAGCAGAGGTCAAAATAAGCAGTAATGCAAACTCAGTCATAGACATAGATTTTCACTTGCAACTTGCTTTAACATATTTAACAGTGCATGAAATGTTGTCTAAAACAAAAAGCTAATTCTTTTTAGTGGCTGGAACTGGTTTTATCACATTCTGAATTGAACGTTGAAAATGAGCTTTTCAGAGCCAGCAGAGTTCAAAATAAGCAGTAATGCAAACTCAGTCAGAGACATAGATTTTCACTTGCAACTTGCTTTAACATGTTTAACAGTGCATGAAATGTTGTCTAAAACAAAAACATAATGCTTTTTAGTGGCTGGAACTGGTTTAATCATATTCTGAATTGAACGTTGAAAATGAGCTTTTCAGAGCCAGCAGAGGTCAAAATAAGCAGTAATGCAAACTCAGTCATAGACATAGATTTTCACTTGCAACTTGCTTTAACATGTTTAACAGTGCATGAAATGTTGTCTAAAACAAAAAGAAAATGCTTTTTAGTGGCTGGAACTGGTTTTATCACATTCTGAATTGAACGTTGAAAATGAGCTTTTCAGAGCCAGCAGAGGTCAAAATAAGCAGTAATGCAAACTCAGTCAGAGACAAAGATTTTCACTTGCAACTTGCTTTAACATATTTAACAGTGCATGAAATGTTGTCTAAAACAAAAAGAAAATGCTTTTTAGTGGCTGGAACTGGTTTTATCACATTCTGAATTGAACGTTGAAAATGAGCTTTTCAGAGCCAGCAGAGGTCAAAATAAGCAGTAATGCAAACTCAGTCATAGACATAGATTTTCACTTGCAACTTTCTTAAACATATTTAACAGTGCATGAAATGTTGTCTAAAACAAAAAGATAATGCTTTTTAGTGGCTGGAACTGGTTTTATCACATTCTGAATTGAACGTTGAAAATGAGCTTTTCAGAGCCAGCAGAGGTCAAAATAAGCAGTAATGCAAACTCAGTCAGAGACATAGATTTTCACTTGCAACTTGCTTTAACATGTTTAACAGTGCATGAAATGTTGTCTAAAACAAAAAGAAAATGCTTTTTAGTGGCTGGAACTGGTTTTATCACATTCTGAATTGAACGTTGAAAATGAGCTTTTCAGAGCCAGCAGAGGTCAAAATAAGCAGTAATGCAAACTCAGTCAGAGACAAAGATTTTCACTTGCAACTTGCTTTAACATGTTTAACAGTGCATGAAATGTTGTCTAAAACAAAAAGAAAATGCTTTTTAGTGGCTGGATCTGGTTTTATCACATTCTGAATTCAACGTTGAAAATGAGCTTTTCAGAGCCAGCAGAGGTCAAAATAAGCAGTAATGCAAACTCAGTCATAGACATAGATTTTCACTTGCAACTTGCTTTAACATGTTTAACAGTGCATGAAATGTTATCTAAAACAAAAAGAATAATGCATTTTAGTGGCTGGATCTGGTTTTATCACTTTCTGAATTCAACGTTGAAAATGAGCTTTTCAGAGCCAGCAGAGGTCAAAATAAGCAGTAATGCAAACTCAGTCATAGACATAAATTTTCACTTGCAACTTGCTTTAACATGTTTAACAGTGCATGAAATGTTGTCTAAAACAAAAAGAAAATGCTTTTTAGTGGCTGGAACTGGTTTTATCACATTCTGAATTGAACGTTGAAAATGAGCTTTTCAGAGTCAGCAGAGGTCAAAATAAGCAGTGATGCAAACTCAGTCATATACATAGATTTTCACTTGCAACTTGCTTTAACATGTTTAACAGTGCATGAAATGTTGTCTAAAACAAAAAGAAAATGCTTTTTAGTGGCTGGAACTGGTTTTATCACATTCTGAATTGAACGTTGAAAATGAGCTTTTCAGAGCCAGCAGAGGTCAAAATAAGCAGTAATGCAAACTCAGTCAGAGACAAAGATTTTCACTTGCAACTTGCTTTAACATATTTAACAGTGCATGAAATGTTGTCTAAAACAAAAAGAAAATGCTTTTTAGTGGCTGGATCTGGTTTTATCACATTCTGAATTGAACGTTGAAAATGAGCTTTTCAGAGCCAGCAGAGGTCAAAATAAGCAGTAATGCAAACTCAGTCATAGACATAGATTTTCACTTGCAACTTGCTTTAACATGTTTAACAGTGCATGAAATGTTATCTAAAACAAAAAGAATAATGCATTTTAGTGGCTGGAACTGGTTTTATCACATTCTGAATTGAACGTTGAAAATGAGCTTTTCAGAGCCAGCAGAGGTCAAAATAAGCAGTAATGCAAACTCAGTCATAGACATAGATTTTCACTTGCAACTTGCTTTAACATGTTTAACAGTGCATGAAATGTTATCTTAAACAAAAAGAATAATGCATTTTAGTGGCTGGAACTGGTTTTATCACATTCTGAATTGAACGTTGAAAATGAGCTTTTCAGAGCCAGCAGAGGTCAAAATAAGCAGTAATGCAAACTCAGTCATAGAGATAGATTTTCACTTGCAACTTTCTTAAACATATTTAACAGTGCATGAAATGTTGTCTAAAACAAAAAGCTAATGCTTTTTAGTGGCTGGAACTGGTTTTATCACATTCTAAATTGAACGTTGAAAATGAGCTTTTCAGAGCCAGCAGAGGTCAAAATAAGCAGTAATGCAAACTCAGTCATAGACATAGATTTTCACTTGCAACTTGCTTTAACATGTTTAACAGTGCATGAAATGTTGTCTAAAACAAAAAGAAAATGCTTTTTAGTGGCTGGAACTGGTTTTATCACATTCTGAATTGAACGTTGAAAATGAGCTTTTCAGAGCCAGCAGAGGTCAAAATAAGCAGTAATGCAAACTCAGTCAGAGACAAAGATTTTCACTTGCAACTTGCTTTAACATGTTTAACAGTGCATGAAATGTTGTCTAAAACAAAAAGAAAATGCTTTTTAGTGGCTGGATCTGGTTTTATCACATTCTGAATTGAACGTTGAAAATGAGCTTTTCAGAGCCAGCAGAGGTCAAAATAAGCAGTAATGCAAACTCAGTCATAGACATAGATTTTCACTTGCAACTTGCTTTAACATGTTTAACAGTGCATGAAATGTTATCTAAAACAAAAAGAATAATGCATTTTAGTGGCTGGATCTGGTTTTATCACTTTCTGAATTCAACGTTGAAAATGAGCTGTTCTCAGCCAGCAGAGGTCAAAATAAGCAGTAATGCAAACTCAGTCATAGACATAGATTTTCACTTGCAACTTGCTTTAACATATTTAACAGTGCATGAAATGTTGTCTAAAACAAAAAGAAAATGCTTTTTAGTGGCTGGATCTGGTTTTATCACATTCTGAATTGAACGTTGAAAATGAGCTTTTCAGAGCCAGCAGAGGTCAAAATAAGCAGTAATGCAAACTCAGTCAGAGACATAGATTTTCACTTGCAACTTGCTTTAACATGTTTAACAGTGCATGAAATGTCTAAAACAAAAAGATAATGCTTTTTAGTGGCTGGAACTGGTTTTATCACATTCTGAATTGAACGTTGAAAATGAGCTTTTCAGAGCCAGCAGAGGTCAAAATAAGCAGTGATGCAAACTCAGTCATAGACATAGATTTTCACTTGCAACTTGCTTTAACATATTTAACAGTGCATGAAATGTTATCTTAAACAAAAAGAATAATGCATTTTAGTGGCTGGAACTGGTTTTATCACATTCTGAATTAAACGTTGAAAATGAGCTTTTCAGAGCCAGCAGAGGTCAAAATAAGCAGTAATGCAAACTCAGTCATAGACATAGATTTTCACTTGCAACTTGCTTTAACATATTTAACAGTGCATGAAATGTTGTCTAAAACAAAAAGCTAATTCTTTTTAGTGGCTGGAACTGGTTTTATCACATTCTGAATTGAACGTTGAAAATGAGCTTTTCAGAGCCAGCAGAGTTCAAAATAAGCAGTAATGCAAACTCAGTCAGAGACATAGATTTTCACTTGCAACTTGCTTTAACATGTTTAACAGTGCATGAAATGTTGTCTAAAACAAAAACATAATGCTTTTTAGTGGCTGGAACTGGTTTAATCATATTCTGAATTGAACGTTGAAAATGAGCTTTTCAGAGCCAGCAGAGGTCAAAATAAGCAGTAATGCAAACTCAGTCATAGACATAGATTTTCACTTGCAACTTGCTTTAACATGTTTAACAGTGCATGAAATGTTGTCTAAAACAAAAAGAAAATGCTTTTTAGTGGCTGGAACTGGTTTTATCACATTCTGAATTGAACGTTGAAAATGAGCTTTTCAGAGCCAGCAGAGGTCAAAATAAGCAGTAATGCAAACTCAGTCAGAGACAAAGATTTTCACTTGCAACTTGCTTTAACATATTTAACAGTGCATGAAATGTTGTCTAAAACAAAAAGAAAATGCTTTTTAGTGGCTGGAACTGGTTTTATCACATTCTGAATTGAACGTTGAAAATGAGCTTTTCAGAGCCAGCAGAGGTCAAAATAAGCAGTAATGCAAACTCAGTCATAGACATAGATTTTCACTTGCAACTTTCTTAAACATATTTAACAGTGCATGAAATGTTGTCTAAAACAAAAAGATAATGCTTTTTAGTGGCTGGAACTGGTTTTATCACATTCTGAATTGAACGTTGAAAATGAGCTTTTCAGAGCCAGCAGAGGTCAAAATAAGCAGTAATGCAAACTCAGTCAGAGACATAGATTTTCACTTGCAACTTGCTTTAACATGTTTAACAGTGCATGAAATGTTGTCTAAAACAAAAAGAAAATGCTTTTTAGTGGCTGGAACTGGTTTTATCACATTCTGAATTGAACGTTGAAAATGAGCTTTTCAGAGCCAGCAGAGGTCAAAATAAGCAGTAATGCAAACTCAGTCAGAGACAAAGATTTTCACTTGCAACTTGCTTTAACATGTTTAACAGTGCATGAAATGTTGTCTAAAACAAAAAGAAAATGCTTTTTAGTGGCTGGATCTGGTTTTATCACATTCTGAATTCAACGTTGAAAATGAGCTTTTCAGAGCCAGCAGAGGTCAAAATAAGCAGTAATGCAAACTCAGTCATAGACATAGATTTTCACTTGCAACTTGCTTTAACATGTTTAACAGTGCATGAAATGTTATCTAAAACAAAAAGAATAATGCATTTTAGTGGCTGGATCTGGTTTTATCACTTTCTGAATTCAACGTTGAAAATGAGCTTTTCAGAGCCAGCAGAGGTCAAAATAAGCAGTAATGCAAACTCAGTCATAGACATAAATTTTCACTTGCAACTTGCTTTAACATGTTTAACAGTGCATGAAATGTTGTCTAAAACAAAAAGAAAATGCTTTTTAGTGGCTGGAACTGGTTTTATCACATTCTGAATTGAACGTTGAAAATGAGCTTTTCAGAGTCAGCAGAGGTCAAAATAAGCAGTGATGCAAACTCAGTCATATACATAGATTTTCACTTGCAACTTGCTTTAACATGTTTAACAGTGCATGAAATGTTGTCTAAAACAAAAAGAAAATGCTTTTTAGTGGCTGGAACTGGTTTTATCACATTCTGAATTGAACGTTGAAAATGAGCTTTTCAGAGCCAGCAGAGGTCAAAATAAGCAGTAATGCAAACTCAGTCAGAGACAAAGATTTTCACTTGCAACTTGCTTTAACATATTTAACAGTGCATGAAATGTTGTCTAAAACAAAAAGAAAATGCTTTTTAGTGGCTGGATCTGGTTTTATCACATTCTGAATTGAACGTTGAAAATGAGCTTTTCAGAGCCAGCAGAGGTCAAAATAAGCAGTAATGCAAACTCAGTCATAGACATAGATTTTCACTTGCAACTTGCTTTAACATGTTTAACAGTGCATGAAATGTTATCTAAAACAAAAAGAATAATGCATTTTAGTGGCTGGAACTGGTTTTATCACATTCTGAATTGAACGTTGAAAATGAGCTTTTCAGAGCCAGCAGAGGTCAAAATAAGCAGTAATGCAAACTCAGTCATAGACATAGATTTTCACTTGCAACTTGCTTTAACATGTTTAACAGTGCATGAAATGTTATCTTAAACAAAAAGAATAATGCATTTTAGTGGCTGGAACTGGTTTTATCACATTCTGAATTGAACGTTGAAAATGAGCTTTTCAGAGCCAGCAGAGGTCAAAATAAGCAGTAATGCAAACTCAGTCATAGAGATAGATTTTCACTTGCAACTTTCTTAAACATATTTAACAGTGCATGAAATGTTGTCTAAAACAAAAAGCTAATGCTTTTTAGTGGCTGGAACTGGTTTTATCACATTCTAAATTGAACGTTGAAAATGAGCTTTTCAGAGCCAGCAGAGGTCAAAATAAGCAGTAATGCAAACTCAGTCATAGACATAGATTTTCACTTGCAACTTGCTTTAACATGTTTAACAGTGCATGAAATGTTGTCTAAAACAAAAAGAAAATGCTTTTTAGTGGCTGGAACTGGTTTTATCACATTCTGAATTGAACGTTGAAAATGAGCTTTTCAGAGCCAGCAGAGGTCAAAATAAGCAGTAATGCAAACTCAGTCAGAGACAAAGATTTTCACTTGCAACTTGCTTTAACATGTTTAACAGTGCATGAAATGTTGTCTAAAACAAAAAGAAAATGCTTTTTAGTGGCTGGATCTGGTTTTATCACATTCTGAATTGAACGTTGAAAATGAGCTTTTCAGAGCCAGCAGAGGTCAAAATAAGCAGTAATGCAAACTCAGTCATAGACATAGATTTTCACTTGCAACTTGCTTTAACATGTTTAACAGTGCATGAAATGTTATCTAAAACAAAAAGAATAATGCATTTTAGTGGCTGGATCTGGTTTTATCACTTTCTGAATTCAACGTTGAAAATGAGCTGTTCTCAGCCAGCAGAGGTCAAAATAAGCAGTAATGCAAACTCAGTCATAGACATAGATTTTCACTTGCAACTTGCTTTAACATATTTAACAGTGCATGAAATGTTGTCTAAAACAAAAAGAAAATGCTTTTTAGTGGCTGGATCTGGTTTTATCACATTCTGAATTGAACGTTGAAAATGAGCTTTTCAGAGCCAGCAGAGGTCAAAATAAGCAGTAATGCAAACTCAGTCAGAGACATAGATTTTCACTTGCAACTTGCTTTAACATGTTTAACAGTGCATGAAATGTCTAAAACAAAAAGATAATGCTTTTTAGTGGCTGGAACTGGTTTTATCACATTCTGAATTGAACGTTGAAAATGAGCTTTTCAGAGCCAGCAGAGGTCAAAATAAGCAGTAATGCAAACTCAGTCAGAGACAAAGATTTTCACTTGCAACTTGCTTTAACATGTTTAACAGTGCATGAAATGTTGTCTAAAACAAAAAGATAATGCTTTTTAGTGGCTGGAACTGGTTTTATCACATTCTGAATTGAACGTTGAAAATGAGCTTTTTAGAGCCAGCAGAGGTCAAAATAAGCAGTAATGCAAACTCAGTCATAGACATAGATTTTCACTTGCAACTTGCTTTAACATGTTTAACAGTGCATGAAATGTTGTCTAAAACAAAAAGAAAATGCTTTTTAGTGGCTGGAACTGGTTTTATCACATTCTGAATTGAACGTTGAAAATGAGCTTTTCAGAGCCAGCAGAGGTCAAAATAAGCAGTAATGCAAACTCAGTCAGAGACAAAGAATTTCACTTGCAACTTGCTTTAACATGTTTAACAGTGCATGAAATGTTGTCTAAAACAAAAAGAAAATGCTTTTTAGTGGCTGGATCTGGTTTTATCACATTCTGAATTGAACGTTGAAAATGAGCTTTTCAGAGCCAGCAGAGGTCAAAATAAGCAGTAATGCAAACTCAGTCATAGACATAGATTTTCACTTGCAACTTGCTTTAACATGTTTAACAGTGCATGAAATGTTATCTAAAACAAAAAGAATAATGCATTTTAGTGGCTGGATCTGGTTTTATCACTTTCTGAATTCAACGTTGAAAATGAGCTTTTCAGAGCCAGCAGAGGTCAAAATAAGCAGTAAATCAAACTCAGTCATAGACATAGATTTTCACTTGCAACTTGCTTTAACATGTTTAACAGTGCATGAAATGTTGTCTAAAACAAAAAGAAAATGCTTTTTAGTGGCTGGAACTGGTTTTATCACATTCTGAATTGAACGTTGAAAATGAGCTTTTCAGAGCCAGCAGAGGTCAAAATAAGAAGTGATGCAAACTCAGTCATAGACATAGATTTCACTTGCAACTTGCTTTAACATATTTAACAGTGCATGAAATGTTGTCTAAAACAAAAAGAAAATGCTTTTTAGTGGCTGGATCTGGTTTTATCACATTCTGAATTGAACGTTGAAAATGAGCTTTTCAGAGCCAGCAGAGGTCAAAATAAGCAGTAATGCAAACTCAGTCATAGACATAGATTTTCACTTGCAACTTGCTTTAACATGTTTAACAGTGCATGAAATGTTATCTAAAACAAAAAGAATAATGCATTTTAGTGGCTGGAACTGGTTTTATCACATTCTGAATTGAACGTTGAAAATGAGCTTTTCAGAGCCAGCAGAGGTCAAAATAAGCAGTAATGCAAACTCAGTCATAGACATAGATTTTCACTTGCAACTTGCTTTAACATGTTTAACAGTGCATGAAATGTTATCTTAAACAAAAAGAATAATGCATTTTAGTGGCTGGAACTGGTTTTATCACATTCTGAATTGAACGTTGAAAATGAGCTTTTCAGAGCCAGCAGAGGTCAAAATAAGCAGTAATGCAAACTCAGTCATAGACATAGATTTTCACTTGCAACTTTCTTAAACATATTTAACAGTGCATGAAATGTTGTCTAAAACAAAAAGCTAATGCTTTTTAGTGGCTGGAACTGGTTTTATCACATTCTGAATTGAACGTTGAAAATGAGCTTTTCAGAGCCAGCAGAGGTCAAAATAAGCAGTAATGCAAACTCAGTCAGAGACATAGATTTTCACTTGCAACTTGCTTTAACATGTTTAACAGTGCATGAAATGTTGTCTAAAACAAAAACATAATGCTTTTTAGTGGCTGGAACTGGTTTTATCACATTCTGAATTGAACGTTGAAAATGAGCTTTTCAGAGCCAGCAGAGGTCAAAATAAGCAGTAATGCAAACTCAGTCATAGACATAGATTTTCACTTGCAACTTGCTTTAACATGTTTAACAGTGCATGAAATGTTGTCTAAAACAAAAAGAAAATGCTTTTTAGTGGCTGGAACTGGTTTTATCACATTCTGAATTGAACGTTGAAAATGAGCTTTTCAGAGCCAGCAGAGGTCAAAATAAGCAGTAATGCAAACTCAGTCAGAGACAAAGATTTTCACTTGCAACTTGCTTTAACATATTTAACAGTGCATGAAATGTTGTCTAAAACAAAAAGAAAATGCTTTTTAGTGGCTGGAACTGGTTTTATCACATTCTGAATTGAACGTTGAAAATGAGCTTTTCAGAGCCAGCAGAGGTCAAAATAAGCAGTAATGCAAACTCAGTCATAGACATAGAGTTTCACTTGCAACTTTCTTAAACATATTTAACAGTGCATGAAATGTTGTCTAAAACAAAAAGATAATGCTTTTTAGTGGCTGGAACTGGTTTTATCACATTCTGAATTGAACGTTGAAAATGAGCTTTTCAGAGCCAGCAGAGGTCAAAATAAGCAGTAATGCAAACTCAGTCATAGACATAGATTTTCACTTGCAACTTGCTTTAACATGTTTAACAGTGCATGAAATGTTATCTTAAACAAAAAGAATAATGCATTTTAGTGGCTGGAACTGGTTTTATCACATTCTGAATTGAACGTTGAAAATGAGCTTTTCAGAGCCAGCAGAGGTCAAAATAAGCAGTAATGCAAACTCAGTCATAGACATAGATTTTCACTTGCAACTTGCTTTAACATGTTTAACAGTGCATGAAATGTTGTCTAAAACAAAAAGCTAATGCTTTTTAGTGGCTGGAACTGGTTTTATCACATTCTGAATTGAACGTTGAAAATGAGCTTTTCAGAGCCAGCAGAGGTCAAAATAAGCAGTAATGCAAACTCAGTCAGAGACATAGATTTTCACTTGCAACTTGCTTTAACATGTTTAACAGTGCATGAAATGTTGTCTAAAACAAAAACATAATGCTTTTTAGTGGCTGGAACTGGTTTTATCACATTCTGAATTGAACGTTGAAAATGAGCTTTTCAGAGCCAGCAGAGGTCAAAATAAGCAGTAATGCAAACTCAGTCATAGACATAGATTTTCACTTGCAACTTGCTTTAACATGTTTAACAGTGCATGAAATGTTGTCTAAAACAAAAAGAAAATGCTTTTTAGTGGCTGGAACTGGTTTTATCACATTCTGAATTGAACGTTGAAAATGAGCTTTTCAGAGCCAGCAGAGGTCAAAATAAGCAGTAATGCAAACTCAGTCAGAGACAAAGATTTTCACTTGCAACTTGCTTTAACATATTTAACAGTGCATGAAATGTTGTCTAAAACAAAAAGAAAATGCTTTTTAGTGGCTGGAACTGGTTTTATCACATTCTGAATTGAACGTTGAAAATGAGCTTTTCAGAGCCAGCAGAGGTCAAAATAAGCAGTAATGCAAACTCAGTCATAGACATAGAGTTTCACTTGCAACTTTCTTAAACATATTTAACAGTGCATGAAATGTTGTCTAAAACAAAAAGATAATGCTTTTTAGTGGCTGGAACTGGTTTTATCACATTCTGAATTGAACGTTGAAAATGAGCTTTTCAGAGCCAGCAGAGGTCAAAATAAGCAGTAATGCAAACTCAGTCAGAGACATAGATTTTCACTTGCAACTTGCTTTAACATGTTTAACAGTGCATGAAATGTTGTCTAAAACAAAAACATAATGCTTTTTAGTGGCTGGAACTGGTTTTATCACATTCTGAATTGAACGTTGAAAATGAGCTTTTCAGAGCCAGCAGAGGTCAAAATAAAGCAGTAATGCAAACTCAGTCATAGACATAGATTTTCACTTGCAACTTGCTTTAACATGTTTAACAGTGCATGAAATGTTGTCTAAAACAAAAAGAAATTGCTTTTTAGTGGCTGGAACTGGTTTTATCACATTCTGAATTGAACGTTGAAAATGAGCTTTTCAGAGCCAGCAGAGGTCAAAATAAGCAGTAATGCAAACTCAGTCAGAGACAAAGATTTTCACTTGCAACTTGCTTTAACATATTTAACAGTGCATGAAATGTTGTCTAAAACAAAAAGAAAATGCTTTTTAGTGGCTGGATCTGGTTTTATCACATTCTGAATTGAACGTTGAAAATGAGCTTTTCAGAGCCAGCAGAGGTCAAAATAAGCAGTAATGCAAACTCAGTCATAGACATAGATTTTCACTTGCAACTTGCTTTAACATGTTTAACAGTGCATGAAATGTTATCTAAAACAAAAAGAAAATGCTTTTTAGTGGCTGGATCTGGTTTTATCACATTCTGAATTGAACGTTGAAAATGAGCTTTTCAGAGCCAGCAGAGGTCAAAATAAGCAGTAATGCAAACTCAGTCATAGACATAGATTTTCACTTGCAACTTGCTTTAACATGTTTAACAGTGCATGAAATGTTATCTTAAACAAAAAGAATAATGCATTTTAGTGGCTGGAACTGGTTTTATCACATTCTGAATTGAACGTTGAAAATGAGCTTTTCAGAGCCAGCAGAGGTCAAAATAAGCAGTAATGCAAACTCAGTCATAGACATAGATTTTCACTTGCAACTTTCTTAAACATATTTAACAGTGCATGAAATGTTGTCTAAAACAAAAAGCTAATGCTTTTTAGTGGCTGGAACTGGTTTTATCACATTCTAAATTGAACGTTGAAAATGAGCTTTTCAGAGCCAGCAGAGGTCAAAATAAGCAGTAATGCAAACTCAGTCATAGACATAGATTTTCACTTGCAACTTGCTTTAACATGTTTAACAGTGCATGAAATGTTGTCTAAAACAAAAAGAAAATGCTTTTTAGTGGCTGGAACTGGTTTTATCACATTCTGAATTGAACGATGAAAATGAGCTTTTCAGAGCCAGCAGAGGTCAAAATAAGCAGTAATGCAAACTCAGTCAGAGACATAGATTTTCACTTGCAACTTGCTTTAACATGTTTAACAGTGCATGAAATGTTGTCTAAAACAAAAAGAAAATGCTTTTTAGTGGCTGGATCTGGTTTTATCACATTCTGAATTGAACGTTGAAAATGAGCTTTTCAGAGCCAGCAGAGGTCAAAATAAGCAGTAATGCAAACTCAGTCATAGACATAGATTTTCACTTGCAACTTGCTTTAACATGTTTAACAGTGCATGAAATGTTATCTAAAACAAAAAGAATAATGCATTTTAGTGGCTGGATCTGGTTTTATCACTTTCTGAATTCAACGTTGAAAATGAGCTGTTCTCAGCCAGCAGAGGTCAAAATAAGCAGTAATGCAAACTCAGTCATAGACATAGATTTTCACTTGCAACTTGCTTTAACATATTTAACAGTGCATGAAATGTTGTCTAAAACAAAAAGAAAATGCTTTTTAGTGGCTGGATCTGGTTTTATCACATTCTGAATTGAACGTTGAAAATGAGCTTTTCAGAGCCAGCAGAGGTCAAAATAAGCAGTAATGCAAACTCAGTCAGAGACATAGATTTTCACTTGCAACTTGCTTTAACATGTTTAACAGTGCATGAAATGTCTAAAACAAAAAGATAATGCTTTTTAGTGGCTGGAACTGGTTTTATCACATTCTGAATTGAACGTTGAAAATGAGCTTTTCAGAGCCAGCAGAGGTCAAAATAAGCAGTAATGCAAACTCAGTCAGAGACATAGATTTTCACTTGCAACTTGCTTTAACATGTTTAACAGTGCATGAAATGTTGTCTAAAACAAAAAGATAATGCTTTTTAGTGGCTGGAACTGGTTTTATCACATTCTGAATTGAACGTTGAAAATGAGCTTTTTAGAGCCAGCAGAGGTCAAAATAAGCAGTAATGCAAACTCAGTCATAGACATAGATTTTCACTTGCAACTTGCTTTAACATGTTTAACAGTGCATGAAATGTTGTCTAAAACAAAAAGAAAATGCTTTTTAGTGGCTGGAACTGGTTTTATCACATTCTGAATTGAACGTTGAAAATGAGCTTTTCAGAGCCAGCAGAGGTCAAAATAAGCAGTAATGCAAACTCAGTCAGAGACAAAGAATTTCACTTGCAACTTGCTTTAACATGTTTAACAGTGCATGAAATGTTGTCTAAAACAAAAAGAAAATGCTTTTTAGTGGCTGGATCTGGTTTTATCACATTCTGAATTGAACGTTGAAAATGAGCTTTTCAGAGCCAGCAGAGGTCAAAATAAGCAGTAATGCAAACTCAGTCATAGACATAGATTTTCACTTGCAACTTGCTTTAACATGTTTAACAGTGCATGAAATGTTATCTAAAACAAAAAGAATAATGCATTTTAGTGGCTGGATCTGGTTTTATCACTTTCTGAATTCAACGTTGAAAATGAGCTTTTCAGAGCCAGCAGAGGTCAAAATAAGCAGTAAATCAAACTCAGTCATAGACATAGATTTTCACTTGCAACTTGCTTTAACATGTTTAACAGTGCATGAAATGTTGTCTAAAACAAAAAGAAAATGCTTTTTAGTGGCTGGAACTGGTTTTATCACATTCTGAATTGAACGTTGAAAATGAGCTTTTCAGAGCCAGCAGAGGTCAAAATAAGCAGTGATGCAAACTCAGTCATAGACATAGATTTTCACTTGCAACTTGCTTTAACATATTTAACAGTGCATGAAATGTTATCTAAAACAAAAGATAATGCTTTTTAGTGGCTGGAACTGGTTTTATCACATTCTGAATTGAACGTTGAAAATGAGCTTTTCAGAGCCAGCAGAGGTCAAAATAAGCAGTAATGCAAACTCAGTCAGAGACATAGATTTTCACTTGCAACTTGCTTTAACATGTTTAGCAGTGCATGAAATGTTGTCTAAAACAAAAACATAATGCTTTTTAGTGGCTGGAACTGGTTTTATCACATTCTGAATTGAACGTTGAAAATGAGCTTTTCAGAGCCAGCAGAAGTCAAAATAAAGCAGTAATGCAAACTCAGTCATAGACATAGATTTTCACTTGCAACTTGCTTTAACATGTTTAACAGTGCATGAAATGTTGTCTAAAACAAAAAGAAAATGCTTTTTAGTGGCTGGAACTGGTTTTATCACATTCTGAATTGAACGTTGAAAATGAGCTTTTCAGAGCCAGCAGAGGTCAAAATAAGCAGTAATGCAAACTCAGTCATAGACATAGATTTTCACTTGCAACTTGCTTTAACATGTTTAACAGTGCATGAAATGTTATCTAAAACAAAAAGAATAATGCATTTTAGTGGCTGGATCTGGTTTTATCACTTTCTGAATTCAACGTTGAAAATGAGCTGTTCTCAGCCAGCAGAGGTCAAAATAAGCAGTAATGCAAACTCAGTCATAGACATAGATTTTCACTTGCAACTTGCTTTAACATATTTAACAGTGCATGAAATGTTGTCTAAAACAAAAAGAAAATGCTTTTTAGTGGCTGGATCTGGTTTTATCACATTCTGAATTGAACGTTGAAAATGAGCTTTTCAGAGCCAGCAGAGGTCAAAATAAGCAGTAATGCAAACTCAGTCAGAGACATAGATTTTCACTTGCAACTTGCTTTAACATGTTTAACAGTGCATGAAATGTCTAAAACAAAAAGATAATGCTTTTTAGTGGCTGGAACTGGTTTTATCACATTCTGAATTGAACGTTGAAAATGAGCTTTTCAGAGCCAGCAGAGGTCAAAATAAGCAGTAATGCAAACTCAGTCAGAGACATAGATTTTCACTTGCAACTTGCTTTAACATGTTTAACAGTGCATGAAATGTTGTCTAAAACAAAAAGATAATGCTTTTTAGTGGCTGGAACTGGTTTTATCACATTCTGAATTGAACGTTGAAAATGAGCTTTTTAGAGCCAGCAGAGGTCAAAATAAGCAGTAATGCAAACTCAGTCATAGACATAGATTTTCACTTGCAACTTGCTTTAACATGTTTAACAGTGCATGAAATGTTGTCTAAAACAAAAAGAAAATGCTTTTTAGTGGCTGGAACTGGTTTTATCACATTCTGAATTGAACGTTGAAAATGAGCTTTTCAGAGCCAGCAGAGGTCAAAATAAGCAGTAATGCAAACTCAGTCAGAGACAAAGAATTTCACTTGCAACTTGCTTTAACATGTTTAACAGTGCATGAAATGTTGTCTAAAACAAAAAGAAAATGCTTTTTAGTGGCTGGATCTGGTTTTATCACATTCTGAATTGAACGTTGAAAATGAGCTTTTCAGAGCCAGCAGAGGTCAAAATAAGCAGTAATGCAAACTCAGTCATAGACATAGATTTTCACTTGCAACTTGCTTTAACATGTTTAACAGTGCATGAAATGTTATCTAAAACAAAAAGAATAATGCATTTTAGTGGCTGGATCTGGTTTTATCACTTTCTGAATTCAACGTTGAAAATGAGCTTTTCAGAGCCAGCAGAGGTCAAAATAAGCAGTAAATCAAACTCAGTCATAGACATAGATTTTCACTTGCAACTTGCTTTAACATGTTTAACAGTGCATGAAATGTTGTCTAAAACAAAAAGAAAATGCTTTTTAGTGGCTGGAACTGGTTTTATCACATTCTGAATTGAACGTTGAAAATGAGCTTTTCAGAGCCAGCAGAGGTCAAAATAAGCAGTGATGCAAACTCAGTCATAGACATAGATTTTCACTTGCAACTTGCTTTAACATATTTAACAGTGCATGAAATGTTATCTAAAACAAAAGATAATGCTTTTTAGTGGCTGGAACTGGTTTTATCACATTCTGAATTGAACGTTGAAAATGAGCTTTTCAGAGCCAGCAGAGGTCAAAATAAGCAGTAATGCAAACTCAGTCAGAGACATAGATTTTCACTTGCAACTTGCTTTAACATGTTTAGCAGTGCATGAAATGTTGTCTAAAACAAAAACATAATGCTTTTTAGTGGCTGGAACTGGTTTTATCACATTCTGAATTGAACGTTGAAAATGAGCTTTTCAGAGCCAGCAGAAGTCAAAATAAAGCAGTAATGCAAACTCAGTCATAGACATAGATTTTCACTTGCAACTTGCTTTAACATGTTTAACAGTGCATGAAATGTTGTCTAAAACAAAAAGAAAATGCTTTTTAGTGGCTGGAACTGGTTTTATCACATTCTGAATTGAACGTTGAAAATGAGCTTTTCAGAGCCAGCAGAGGTCAAAATAAACAGTAATGCAAACTCAGTCATAGACATAGATTTTCACTTGCAACTTGCTTTATCATGTTTAACAGTGCATGAAATGTTATCTAAAACAAAAAGAATAATGCATTTTAGTGGCTGGATCTGGTTTTATCACTTTCTGAATTCAACGTTGAAAATGAGCTTTTCAGAGCCAGCAGAGGTCAAAATAAGCAGTAATGCAAACTCAGTCATAGACATAGATTTTCACTTGCAACTTTCTTAAACATATTTAACAGTGCATGAAATGTTGTCTAAAACAAAAAGCTAATGCTTTTTAGTGGCTGGAACTGGTTTTATCACATTCTGAATTGAACGTTGAAAATGAGCTTTTCAGAGCCAGCAGAGGTCAAAATAAGCAGTAATGCAAACTCAGTCATAGACATAGATTTTCACTTGCAACTTGCTTTAACATGTTTAACAGTGCATGAAATGTTGTCTAAAACAAAAAGATAATGCTTTTTAGTGGCTGGAACTGGTTTTATCACATTCTGAATTGAACGTTGAAAATGAGCTTTTCAGAGCCAGCAGAGGTCAAAATAAGCAGTAATGCAAACTCAGTCATAGACATAGATTTTCACTTGCAACTTGCTTTAACATGTTTAACAGTGCATGAAATGTTATCTAAAACAAAAAGAATAATGCATTTTAGTATCTGGATCTGGTTTTATCACTTTCTGAATTCAACGTTGAAAATGAGCTTTTCAGAGTCAGCAGAGGTCAAAATAAGCAGTGATGCAAACTCAGTCATATACATAGATTTTCACTTGCAACTTGCTTTAACATGTTTAACAGTGCATGAAATGTTGTCTAAAACAAAAAGAAAATGCTTTTTAGTGGCTGGAACTGGTTTTATCACATTCTGAATTGAACGTTGAAAATGAGCTTTTCAGAGTCAGCAGAGGTCAAAATAAGCAGTGATGCAAACTCAGTCATATACATAGATTTTCACTTGCAACTTGCTTTAACATGTTTAACAGTGCATGAAATGTTATCTAAAACAAAAAGAATAATGCATTTTAGTATCTGGATCTGGTTTTATCACTTTCTGAATTCAACGTTGAAAATGAGCTTTTCAGAGTCAGCAGAGGTCAAAATAAGCAGTGATGCAAACTCAGTCATATACATAGATTTTCACTTGCAACTTGCTTTAACATGTTTAACAGTGCATGAAATGTTGTCTAAAACAAAAAGAAAATGCTTTTTAGTGGCTGGAACTGGTTTTATCACATTCTGAATTGAACGTTGAAAATGAGCTTTTCAGAGTCAGCAGAGGTCAAAATAAGCAGTGATGCAAACTCAGTCATATACATAGATTTTCACTTGCAACTTGCTTTAACATGTTTAACAGTGCATGAAATGTTGTCTAAAACAAAAAGAAAATGCTTTTTAGTGGCTGGAACTGGTTTTATCACATTCTGAATTGAACGTTGAAAATGAGCTTTTCAGAGCCAGCAGAGGTCAAAATAAGCAGTAATGCAAACTCAGTCAGAGACAAAGATTTTCACTTGCAACTTGCTTTAACATATTTAACAGTGCATGAAATGTTGTCTAAAACAAAAAGAAAATGCTTTTTAGTGGCTGGATCTGGTTTTATCACATTCTGAATTGAACGTTGAAAATGAGCTTTTCAGAGCCAGCAGAGGTCAAAATAAGCAGTAATGCAAACTCAGTCATAGACATAGATTTTCACTTGCAACTTGCTTTAACATGTTTAACAGTGCATGAAATGTTATCTAAAACAAAAAGAATAATGCATTTTAGTGGCTGGAACTGGTTTTATCACATTCTGAATTGAACGTTGAAAATGAGCTTTTCAGAGCCAGCAGAGGTCAAAATAAGCAGTAATGCAAACTCAGTCATAGACATAGATTTTCATTTGCAACTTGCTTTAACATGTTTAACAGTGCATGAAATGTTATCTTAAACAAAAAGAATAATGCATTTTAGTGGCTGGAACTGGTTTTATCACATTCTGAATTGAACGTTGAAAATGAGCTTTTCAGAGCCAGCAGAGGTCAAAATAAGCAGTAATGCAAACTCAGTCATAGACATAGATTTTCACTTGCAACTTTCTTAAACATATTTAACAGTGCATGAAATGTTGTCTAAAACAAAAAGCTAATGCTTTTTAGTGGCTGGAACTGGTTTTATCACATTCTAAATTGAACGTTGAAAATGAGCTTTTCAGAGCCAGCAGAGGTCAAAATAAGCAGTAATGCAAACTCAGTCATAGACATAGATTTTCACTTGCAACTTGCTTTAACATGTTTAACAGTGCATGAAATGTTGTCTAAAACAAAAAGAAAATGCTTTTTAGTGGCTGGAACTGGTTTTATCACATTCTGAATTGAACGATGAAAATGAGCTTTTCAGAGCCAGCAGAGGTCAAAATAAGCAGTAATGCAAACTCAGTCAGAGACATAGATTTTCACTTGCAACTTGCTTTAACATGTTTAACAGTGCATGAAATGTTGTCTAAAACAAAAAGAAAATGCTTTTTAGTGGCTGGATCTGGTTTTATCACATTCTGAATTGAACGTTGAATATGAGCTTTTCAGAGCCAGCAGAGGTCAAAATAAGCAGTAATGCAAACTCAGTCAGAGACAAAGAATTTCACTTGCAACTTGCTTTAACATGTTTAACAGTGCATGAAATGTTGTCTAAAACAAAAAGAAAATGCTTTTTAGTGGCTGGATCTGGTTTTATCACATTCTGAATTGAACGTTGAAAATGAGCTTTTCAGAGCCAGCAGAGGTCAAAATAAGCAGTAATGCAAACTCAGTCATAGACATAGATTTTCACTTGCAACTTGCTTTAACATGTTTAACAGTGCATGAAATGTTATCTAAAACAAAAAGAATAATGCATTTTAGTGGCTGGATCTGGTTTTATCACTTTCTGAATTCAACGTTGAAAATGAGCTTTTCAGAGCCAGCAGAGGTCAAAATAAGCAGTAAATCAAACTCAGTCATAGACATAGATTTTCACTTGCAACTTGCTTTAACATGTTTAACAGTGCATGAAATGTTGTCTAAAACAAAAACATAATGCTTTTTAGTGGCTGGAACTGGTTTTATCACATTCTGAATTGAACGTTGAAAATGAGCTTTTCAGAGCCAGCAGAGGTCAAAATAAGCAGTGATGCAAACTCAGTCATAGACATAGATTTTCACTTGCAACTTGCTTTAACATATTTAACAGTGCATGAAATGTTATCTAAAACAAAAGATAATGCTTTTTAGTGGCTGGAACTGGTTTTATCACATTCTGAATTGAACGTTGAAAATGAGCTTTTCAGAGCCAGCAGAGGTCAAAATAAGCAGTAATGCAAACTCAGTCAGAGACATAGATTTTCACTTGCAACTTGCTTTAACATGTTTAGCAGTGCATGAAATGTTGTCTAAAACAAAAACATAATGCTTTTTAGTGGCTGGAACTGGTTTTATCACATTCTGAATTGAACGTTGAAAATGAGCTTTTCAGAGCCAGCAGAAGTCAAAATAAAGCAGTAATGCAAACTCAGTCATAGACATAGATTTTCACTTGCAACTTGCTTTAACATGTTTAACAGTGCATGAAATGTTGTCTAAAACAAAAAGAAAATGCTTTTTAGTGGCTGGAACTGGTTTTATCACATTCTGAATTGAACGTTGAAAATGAGCTTTTCAGAGCCAGCAGAGGTCAAAATAAACAGTAATGCAAACTCAGTCATAGACATAGATTTTCACTTGCAACTTGCTTTATCATGTTTAACAGTGCATGAAATGTTATCTAAAACAAAAAGAATAATGCATTTTAGTGGCTGGATCTGGTTTTATCACTTTCTGAATTCAACGTTGAAAATGAGCTTTTCAGAGCCAGCAGAGGTCAAAATAAGCAGTAATGCAAACTCAGTCATAGACATAGATTTTCACTTGCAACTTTCTTAAACATATTTAACAGTGCATGAAATGTTGTCTAAAACAAAAAGCTAATGCTTTTTAGTGGCTGGAACTGGTTTTATCACATTCTGAATTGAACGTTGAAAATGAGCTTTTCAGAGCCAGCAGAGGTCAAAATAAGCAGTAATGCAAACTCAGTCATAGACATAGATTTTCACTTGCAACTTGCTTTAACATGTTTAACAGTGCATGAAATGTTGTCTAAAACAAAAAGATAATGCTTTTTAGTGGCTGGAACTGGTTTTATCACATTCTGAATTGAACGTTGAAAATGAGCTTTTCAGAGCCAGCAGAGGTCAAAATAAGCAGTAATGCAAACTCAGTCATAGACATAGATTTTCACTTGCAACTTGCTTTAACATGTTTAACAGTGCATGAAATGTTATCTAAAACAAAAAGAATAATGCATTTTAGTATCTGGATCTGGTTTTATCACTTTCTGAATTCAACGTTGAAAATGAGCTTTTCAGAGTCAGCAGAGGTCAAAATAAGCAGTGATGCAAACTCAGTCATATACATAGATTTTCACTTGCAACTTGCTTTAACATGTTTAACAGTGCATGAAATGTTGTCTAAAACAAAAAGAAAATGCTTTTTAGTGGCTGGAACTGGTTTTATCACATTCTGAATTGAACGTTGAAAATGAGCTTTTCAGAGTCAGCAGAGGTCAAAATAAGCAGTGATGCAAACTCAGTCATATACATAGATTTTCACTTGCAACTTGCTTTAACATGTTTAACAGTGCATGAAATGTTATCTAAAACAAAAAGAATAATGCATTTTAGTATCTGGATCTGGTTTTATCACTTTCTGAATTCAACGTTGAAAATGAGCTTTTCAGAGTCAGCAGAGGTCAAAATAAGCAGTGATGCAAACTCAGTCATATACATAGATTTTCACTTGCAACTTGCTTTAACATGTTTAACAGTGCATGAAATGTTGTCTAAAACAAAAAGAAAATGCTTTTTAGTGGCTGGAACTGGTTTTATCACATTCTGAATTGAACGTTGAAAATGAGCTTTTCAGAGTCAGCAGAGGTCAAAATAAGCAGTGATGCAAACTCAGTCATATACATAGATTTTCACTTGCAACTTGCTTTAACATGTTTAACAGTGCATGAAATGTTGTCTAAAACAAAAAGAAAATGCTTTTTAGTGGCTGGAACTGGTTTTATCACATTCTGAATTGAACGTTGAAAATGAGCTTTTCAGAGCCAGCAGAGGTCAAAATAAGCAGTAATGCAAACTCAGTCAGAGACAAAGATTTTCACTTGCAACTTGCTTTAACATATTTAACAGTGCATGAAATGTTGTCTAAAACAAAAAGAAAATGCTTTTTAGTGGCTGGATCTGGTTTTATCACATTCTGAATTGAACGTTGAAAATGAGCTTTTCAGAGCCAGCAGAGGTCAAAATAAGCAGTAATGCAAACTCAGTCATAGACATAGATTTTCACTTGCAACTTGCTTTAACATGTTTAACAGTGCATGAAATGTTATCTAAAACAAAAAGAATAATGCATTTTAGTGGCTGGAACTGGTTTTATCACATTCTGAATTGAACGTTGAAAATGAGCTTTTCAGAGCCAGCAGAGGTCAAAATAAGCAGTAATGCAAACTCAGTCATAGACATAGATTTTCATTTGCAACTTGCTTTAACATGTTTAACAGTGCATGAAATGTTATCTTAAACAAAAAGAATAATGCATTTTAGTGGCTGGAACTGGTTTTATCACATTCTGAATTGAACGTTGAAAATGAGCTTTTCAGAGCCAGCAGAGGTCAAAATAAGCAGTAATGCAAACTCAGTCATAGACATAGATTTTCACTTGCAACTTTCTTAAACATATTTAACAGTGCATGAAATGTTGTCTAAAACAAAAAGCTAATGCTTTTTAGTGGCTGGAACTGGTTTTATCACATTCTAAATTGAACGTTGAAAATGAGCTTTTCAGAGCCAGCAGAGGTCAAAATAAGCAGTAATGCAAACTCAGTCATAGACATAGATTTTCACTTGCAACTTGCTTTAACATGTTTAACAGTGCATGAAATGTTGTCTAAAACAAAAAGAAAATGCTTTTTAGTGGCTGGAACTGGTTTTATCACATTCTGAATTGAACGATGAAAATGAGCTTTTCAGAGCCAGCAGAGGTCAAAATAAGCAGTAATGCAAACTCAGTCAGAGACATAGATTTTCACTTGCAACTTGCTTTAACATGTTTAACAGTGCATGAAATGTTGTCTAAAACAAAAAGAAAATGCTTTTTAGTGGCTGGAACTATTTTTATCACATTCTGAATTGAACGTTGAAAATGAGCTTTTCAGAGCCAGCAGAGGTCAAAATAAGCAGTAATGCAAACTCAGTCAGAGACAAAGAATTTCACTTGCAACTTGCTTTAACATGTTTAACAGTGCATGAAATGTTGTCTAAAACAAAAAGAAAATGCTTTTTAGTGGCTGGATCTGGTTTTATCACATTCTGAATTGAACGTTGAAAATGAGCTTTTCAGAGCCAGCAGAGGTCAAAATAAGCAGTAAATCAAACTCAGTCATAGACATAGATTTTCACTTGCAACTTGCTTTAACATGTTTAACAGTGCATGAAATGTTGTCTAAAACAAAAAGAAAATGCTTTTTAGTGGCTGGAACTGGTTTTATCACATTCTGAATTGAACGTTGAAAATGAGCTTTTCAGAGCCAGCAGAGGTCAAAATAAGCAGTGATGCAAACTCAGTCATAGACATAGATTTTCACTTGCAACTTGCTTTAACATATTTAACAGTGCATGAAATGTTGTCTAAAACAAAAGATAATGCTTTTTAGTGGCTGGAACTGGTTTTATCACATTCTGAATTGAACGTTGAAAATGAGCTTTTCAGAGCCAGCAGAGGTCAAAATAAGCAGTAATGCAAACTCAGTCAGAGACATAGATTTTCACTTGCAACTTGCTTTAACATGTTTAGCAGTGCATGAAATGTTGTCTAAAACAAAAACATAATGCTTTTTAGTGGCTGGAACTGGTTTTATCACATTCTGAATTGAACGTTGAAAATGAGCTTTTCAGAGCCAGCAGAAGTCAAAATAAAGCAGTAATGCAAACTCAGTCATAGACATAGATTTTCACTTGCAACTTGCTTTAACATGTTTAACAGTGCATGAAATGTTGTCTAAAACAAAAAGAAAATGCTTTTTAGTGGCTGGAACTGGTTTTATCACATTCTGAATTGAACGTTGAAAATGAGCTTTTCAGAGCCAGCAGAGGTCAAAATAAACAGTAATGCAAACTCAGTCATAGACATAGATTTTCACTTGCAACTTGCTTTATCATGTTTAACAGTGCATGAAATGTTATCTAAAACAAAAAGAATAATGCATTTTAGTGGCTGGATCTGGTTTTATCACTTTCTGAATTCAGCGTTGAAAATGAGCTTTTCAGAGCCAGCAGAGGTCAAAATAAGCAGTAATGCAAACTCAGTCAGAGACAAAGATTTTCACTTGCAACTTGCTTTAACATATTTAACAGTGCATGAAATGTTGTCTAAAACAAAAAGAATGATGCATTTTAGTAGCTGGAACTGGTTTTATCACATTCTGAATTGAACGTTGAAAATGAGCTTTTCAGAGCCAGCAGAGGTCAAAATAAGCAGTAATGCAAACTCAGTCAGAGACATAGATTTTCACTTGCAACTTGCTTTAACATGTTTAACAGTGCATGAAATGTTGTCTAAAACAAAAACATAATGCTTTTTAGTGGCTGGAACTGGTTTTATCACATTCTGAATTGAACGTTGAAAATGAGCTTTTCAGAGCCAGCAGAGGTCAAAATAAGCAGTAATGCAAACTCAGTCAGAGACAAAGATTTTCACTTGCAACTTGCTTTAACATATTTAACAGTGCATGAAATGTTGTCTAAAACAAAAAGAAAATGCTTTTTAGTGGCTGGAACTGGTTTTATCACATTCTGAATTGAACGTTGAAAATGAGCTTTTCAGAGCCAGCAGAGGTCAAAATAAGCAGTAATGCAAACTCAGTCATAGACATAGAGTTTCACTTGCAACTTTCTTAAACATATTTAACAGTGCATGAAATGTTGTCTAAAACAAAAAGATAATGCTTTTTAGTGGCTGGAACTGGTTTTATCACATTCTGAATTGAACGTTGAAAATGAGCTTTTCAGAGCCAGCAGAGGTCAAAATAAGCAGTAATGCAAACTCAGTCAGAGACATAGATTTTCACTTGCAACTTGCTTTAACATGTTTAACAGTGCATGAAATGTTGTCTAAAACAAAAACATAATGCTTTTTAGTGGCTGGAACTGGTTTTATCACATTCTGAATTGAACGTTGAAAATGAGCTTTTCAGAGCCAGCAGAGGTCAAAATAAAGCAGTAATGCAAACTCAGTCATAGACATAGATTTTCACTTGCAACTTGCTTTAACATGTTTAACAGTGCATGAAATGTTGTCTAAAACAAAAAGAAATTGCTTTTTAGTGGCTGGAACTGGTTTTATCACATTCTGAATTGAACGTTGAAAATGAGCTTTTCAGAGCCAGCAGAGGTCAAAATAAGCAGTAATGCAAACTCAGTCAGAGACAAAGATTTTCACTTGCAACTTGCTTTAACATATTTAACAGTGCATGAAATGTTGTCTAAAACAAAAAGAAAATGCTTTTTAGTGGCTGGATCTGGTTTTATCACATTCTGAATTGAACGTTGAAAATGAGCTTTTCAGAGCCAGCAGAGGTCAAAATAAGCAGTAATGCAAACTCAGTCATAGACATAGATTTTCACTTGCAACTTGCTTTAACATGTTTAACAGTGCATGAAATGTTATCTAAAACAAAAAGAAAATGCTTTTTAGTGGCTGGATCTGGTTTTATCACATTCTGAATTGAACGTTGAAAATGAGCTTTTCAGAGCCAGCAGAGGTCAAAATAAGCAGTAATGCAAACTCAGTCATAGACATAGATTTTCACTTGCAACTTGCTTTAACATGTTTAACAGTGCATGAAATGTTATCTTAAACAAAAAGAATAATGCATTTTAGTGGCTGGAACTGGTTTTATCACATTCTGAATTGAACGTTGAAAATGAGCTTTTCAGAGCCAGCAGAGGTCAAAATAAGCAGTAATGCAAACTCAGTCATAGACATAGATTTTCACTTGCAACTTTCTTAAACATATTTAACAGTGCATGAAATGTTGTCTAAAACAAAAAGCTAATGCTTTTTAGTGGCTGGAACTGGTTTTATCACATTCTAAATTGAACGTTGAAAATGAGCTTTTCAGAGCCAGCAGAGGTCAAAATAAGCAGTAATGCAAACTCAGTCATAGACATAGATTTTCACTTGCAACTTGCTTTAACATGTTTAACAGTGCATGAAATGTTGTCTAAAACAAAAAGAAAATGCTTTTTAGTGGCTGGAACTGGTTTTATCACATTCTGAATTGAACGATGAAAATGAGCTTTTCAGAGCCAGCAGAGGTCAAAATAAGCAGTAATGCAAACTCAGTCAGAGACATAGATTTTCACTTGCAACTTGCTTTAACATGTTTAACAGTGCATGAAATGTTGTCTAAAACAAAAAGAAAATGCTTTTTAGTGGCTGGATCTGGTTTTATCACATTCTGAATTGAACGTTGAAAATGAGCTTTTCAGAGCCAGCAGAGGTCAAAATAAGCAGTAATGCAAACTCAGTCATAGACATAGATTTTCACTTGCAACTTGCTTTAACATGTTTAACAGTGCATGAAATGTTATCTAAAACAAAAAGAATAATGCATTTTAGTGGCTGGATCTGGTTTTATCACTTTCTGAATTCAACGTTGAAAATGAGCTGTTCTCAGCCAGCAGAGGTCAAAATAAGCAGTAATGCAAACTCAGTCATAGACATAGATTTTCACTTGCAACTTGCTTTAACATATTTAACAGTGCATGAAATGTTGTCTAAAACAAAAAGAAAATGCTTTTTAGTGGCTGGATCTGGTTTTATCACATTCTGAATTGAACGTTGAAAATGAGCTTTTCAGAGCCAGCAGAGGTCAAAATAAGCAGTAATGCAAACTCAGTCAGAGACATAGATTTTCACTTGCAACTTGCTTTAACATGTTTAACAGTGCATGAAATGTCTAAAACAAAAAGATAATGCTTTTTAGTGGCTGGAACTGGTTTTATCACATTCTGAATTGAACGTTGAAAATGAGCTTTTCAGAGCCAGCAGAGGTCAAAATAAGCAGTAATGCAAACTCAGTCAGAGACATAGATTTTCACTTGCAACTTGCTTTAACATGTTTAACAGTGCATGAAATGTTGTCTAAAACAAAAAGATAATGCTTTTTAGTGGCTGGAACTGGTTTTATCACATTCTGAATTGAACGTTGAAAATGAGCTTTTTAGAGCCAGCAGAGGTCAAAATAAGCAGTAATGCAAACTCAGTCATAGACATAGATTTTCACTTGCAACTTGCTTTAACATGTTTAACAGTGCATGAAATGTTGTCTAAAACAAAAAGAAAATGCTTTTTAGTGGCTGGAACTGGTTTTATCACATTCTGAATTGAACGTTGAAAATGAGCTTTTCAGAGCCAGCAGAGGTCAAAATAAGCAGTAATGCAAACTCAGTCAGAGACATAGATTTTCACTTGCAACTTGCTTTAACATGTTTAGCAGTGCATGAAATGTTGTCTAAAACAAAAACATAATGCTTTTTAGTGGCTGGAACTGGTTTTATCACATTCTGAATTGAACGTTGAAAATGAGCTTTTCAGAGCCAGCAGAGGTCAAAATAAACAGTAATGCAAACTCAGTCATAGACATAGATTTTCACTTGCAACTTGCTTTATCATGTTTAACAGTGCATGAAATGTTATCTAAAACAAAAAGAATAATGCATTTTAGTGGCTGGATCTGGTTTTATCACTTTCTGAATTCAACGTTGAAAATGAGCTTTTCAGAGCCAGCAGAGGTCAAAATAAGCAGTAATGCAAACTCAGTCATAGACATAGATTTTCACTTGCAACTTTCTTAAACATATTTAACAGTGCATGAAATGTTGTCTAAAACAAAAAGCTAATGCTTTTTAGTGGCTGGAACTGGTTTTATCACATTCTGAATTGAACGTTGAAAATGAGCTTTTCAGAGCCAGCAGAGGTCAAAATAAGCAGTAATGCAAACTCAGTCATAGACATAGATTTTCACTTGCAACTTGCTTTAACATGTTTAACAGTGCATGAAATGTTGTCTAAAACAAAAAGATAATGCTTTTTAGTGGCTGGAACTGGTTTTATCACATTCTGAATTGAACGTTGAAAATGAGCTTTTCAGAGCCAGCAGAGGTCAAAATAAGCAGTAATGCAAACTCAGTCATAGACATAGATTTTCACTTGCAACTTGCTTTAACATGTTTAACAGTGCATGAAATGTTATCTAAAACAAAAAGAATAATGCATTTTAGTATCTGGATCTGGTTTTATCACTTTCTGAATTCAACGTTGAAAATGAGCTTTTCAGAGCCAGCAGAGGTCAAAATAAGCAGTAATGCAAACTCAGTCATAGACATAGATTTTCACTTGCAACTTGCTTTAACATGTTTAACAGTGCATGAAATGTTGTCTAAAACAAAAAGAAAATGCTTTTTAGTGGCTGGAACTGGTTTTATCACATTCTGAATTGAACGTTGAAAATGAGCTTTTCAGAGTCAGCAGAGGTCAAAATAAGCAGTGATGCAAACTCAGTCATATACATAGATTTTCACTTGCAACTTGCTTTAACATGTTTAACAGTGCATGAAATGTTATCTAAAACAAAAAGAATAATGCATTTTAGTGGCTGGAACTGGTTTTATCACATTCTGAATTGAACGTTGAAAATGAGCTTTTCAGAGCCAGCAGAGGTCAAAATAAGCAGTAATGCAAACTCAGTCATAGACATAGATTTTCATTTGCAACTTGCTTTAACATGTTTAACAGTGCATGAAATGTTATCTTAAACAAAAAGAATAATGAATTTTAGTGGCTGGAACTGGTTTTATCACATTCTGAATTGAACGTTGAAAATGAGCTTTTCAGAGCCAGCAGAGGTCAAAATAAGCAGTAATGCAAACTCAGTCATAGACATAGATTTTCACTTGCAACTTTCTTAAACATATTTAACAGTGCATGAAATGTTGTCTAAAACAAAAAGCTAATGCTTTTTAGTGGCTGGAACTGGTTTTATCACATTCTAAATTGAACGTTGAAAATGAGCTTTTCAGAGCCAGCAGAGGTCAAAATAAGCAGTAATGCAAACTCAGTCATAGACATAGATTTTCACTTGCAACTTGCTTTAACATGTTTAACAGTGCATGAAATGTTGGCTAAAACAAAAAGAAAATGCTTTTTAGTGGCTGGAACTGGTTTTATCACATTCTGAATTGAACGATGAAAATGAGCTTTTCAGAGCCAGCAGAGGTCAAAATAAGCAGTAATGCAAACTCAGTCAGAGACATAGATTTTCACTTGCAACTTGCTTTAACATGTTTAACAGTGCATGAAATGTTGTCTAAAACAAAAAGAAAATGCTTTTTAGTGGCTGGATCTGGTTTTATCACATTCTGAATTGAACGTTGAAAATGAGCTTTTCAGAGCCAGCAGAGGTCAAAATAAGCAGTAATGCAAACTCAGTCATAGACATAGATTTTCACTTGCAACTTGCTTTAACATGTTTAACAGTGCATGAAATGTTATCTAAAACAAAAAGAATAATGCATTTTAGTGGCTGGATCTGGTTTTATCACTTTCTGAATTCAACGTTGAAAATGAGCTGTTCTCAGCCAGCAGAGGTCAAAATAAGCAGTAATGCAAACTCAGTCATAGACATAGATTTTCACTTGCAACTTGCTTTAACATATTTAACAGTGCATGAAATGTTGTCTAAAACAAAAAGAAAATGCTTTTTAGTGGCTGGATCTGGTTTTATCACATTCTGAATTGAACGTTGAAAATGAGCTTTTCAGAGCCAGCAGAGGTCAAAATAAGCAGTAATGCAAACTCAGTCAGAGACATAGATTTTCACTTGCAACTTGCTTTAACATGTTTAACAGTGCATGAAATGTCTAAAACAAAAAGATAATGCTTTTTAGTGGCTGGAACTGGTTTTATCACATTCTGAATTGAACGTTGAAAATGAGCTTTTCAGAGCCAGCAGAGGTCAAAATAAGCAGTAATGCAAACTCAGTCAGAGACATAGATTTTCACTTGCAACTTGCTTTAACATGTTTAACAGTGCATGAAATGTTGTCTAAAACAAAAACATAATGCTTTTTAGTGGCTGGAACTGGTTTTATCACATTCTGAATTGAACGTTGAAAATGAGCTTTTTAGAGCCAGCAGAGGTCAAAATAAGCAGTAATGCAAACTCAGTCATAGACATAGATTTTCACTTGCAACTTGCTTTAACATGTTTAACAGTGCATGAAATGTTGTCTAAAACAAAAAGAAAATGCTTTTTAGTGGCTGGAACTGGTTTTATCACATTCTGAATTGAACGTTGAAAATGAGCTTTTCAGAGCCAGCAGAGGTCAAAATAAGCAGTAATGCAAACTCAGTCAGAGACATAGATTTTCACTTGCAACTTGCTTTAACATGTTTAGCAGTGCATGAAATGTTGTCTAAAACAAAAACATAATGCTTTTTAGTGGCTGGAACTGGTTTTATCACATTCTGAATTGAACGTTGAAAATGAGCTTTTCAGAGCCAGCAGAAGTCAAAATAAAGCAGTAATGCAAACTCAGTCATAGACATAGATTTTCACTTGCAACTTGCTTTAACATGTTTAACAGTGCATGAAATGTTGTCTAAAACAAAAAGAAAATGCTTTTTAGTGGCTGGAACTGGTTTTATCACATTCTGAATTGAACGTTGAAAATGAGCTTTTCAGAGCCAGCAGAGGTCAAAATAAACAGTAATGCAAACTCAGTCATAGACATAGATTTTCACTTGCAACTTGCTTTATCATGTTTAACAGTGCATGAAATGTTATCTAAAACAAAAAGAATAATGCATTTTAGTGGCTGGATCTGGTTTTATCACTTTCTGAATTCAACGTTGAAAATGAGCTTTTCAGAGCCAGCAGAGGTCAAAATAAGCAGTAATGCAAACTCAGTCATAGACATAGATTTTCACTTGCAACTTTCTTAAACATATTTAACAGTGCATGAAATGTTGTCTAAAACAAAAAGCTAATGCTTTTTAGTGGCTGGAACTGGTTTTATCACATTCTGAATTGAACGTTGAAAATGAGCTTTTCAGAGCCAGCAGAGGTCAAAATAAGCAGTAATGCAAACTCAGTCATAGACATAGATTTTCACTTGCAACTTGCTTTAACATGTTTAACAGTGCATGAAATGTTGTCTAAAACAAAAAGATAATGCTTTTTAGTGGCTGGAACTGGTTTTATCACATTCTGAATTGAACGTTGAAAATGAGCTTTTCAGAGCCAGCAGAGGTCAAAATAAGCAGTAATGCAAACTCAGTCATAGACATAGATTTTCACTTGCAACTTGCTTTAACATGTTTAACAGTGCATGAAATGTTATCTAAAACAAAAAGAATAATGCATTTTAGTATCTGGATCTGGTTTTATCACTTTCTGAATTCAACGTTGAAAATGAGCTTTTCAGAGCCAGCAGAGGTCAAAATAAGCAGTAATGCAAACTCAGTCATAGACATAGATTTTCACTTGCAACTTGCTTTAACATGTTTAACAGTGCATGAAATGTTGTCTAAAACAAAAAGAAAATGCTTTTTAGTGGCTGGAACTGGTTTTATCACATTCTGAATTGAACGTTGAAAATGAGCTTTTCAGAGTCAGCAGAGGTCAAAATAAGCAGTGATGCAAACTCAGTCATATACATAGATTTTCACTTGCAACTTGCTTTAACATGTTTAACAGTGCATGAAATGTTGTCTAAAACAAAAAGAAAATGCTTTTTAGTGGCTGGAACTGGTTTTATCACATTCTGAATTGAACGTTGAAAATGAGCTTTTCAGAGCCAGCAGAGGTCAAAATAAGCAGTAATGCAAACTCAGTCAGAGACAAAGATTTTCACTTGCAACTTGCTTTAACATATTTAACAGTGCATGAAATGTTGTCTAAAACAAAAAGAAAATGCTTTTTAGTGGCTGGATCTGGTTTTATCACATTCTGAATTGAACGTTGAAAATGAGCTTTTCAGAGCCAGCAGAGGTCAAAATAAGCAGTAATGCAAACTCAGTCATAGACATAGATTTTCACTTGCAACTTGCTTTAACATGTTTAACAGTGCATGAAATGTTATCTAAAACAAAAAGAATAATGCATTTTAGTGGCTGGAACTGGTTTTATCACATTCTGAATTGAACGTTGAAAATGAGCTTTTCAGAGCCAGCAGAGGTCAAAATAAGCAGTAATGCAAACTCAGTCATAGACATAGATTTTCACTTGCAACTTTCTTAAACATATTTAACAGTGCATGAAATGTTGTCTAAAACAAAAAGCTAATGCTTTTTAGTGGCTGGAACTGGTTTTATCACATTCTAAATTGAACGTTGAAAATGAGCTTTTCAGAGCCAGCAGAGGTCAAAATAAGCAGTAATGCAAACTCAGTCATAGACATAGATTTTCACTTGCAACTTGCTTTAACATGTTTAACAGTGCATGAAATGTTGGCTAAAACAAAAAGAAAATGCTTTTTAGTGGCTGGAACTGGTTTTATCACATTCTGAATTGAACGATGAAAATGAGCTTTTCAGAGCCAGCAGAGGTCAAAATAAGCAGTAATGCAAACTCAGTCAGAGACATAGATTTTCACTTGCAACTTGCTTTAACATGTTTAACAGTGCATGAAATGTTGTCTAAAACAAAAAGAAAATGCTTTTTAGTGGCTGGATCTGGTTTTATCACATTCTGAATTGAACGTTGAAAATGAGCTTTTCAGAGCCAGCAGAGGTCAAAATAAGCAGTAATGCAAACTCAGTCATAGACATAGATTTTCACTTGCAACTTGCTTTAACATGTTTAACAGTGCATGAAATGTTATCTAAAACAAAAAGAATAATGCATTTTAGTGGCTGGATCTGGTTTTATCACTTTCTGAATTCAACGTTGAAAATGAGCTGTTCTCAGCCAGCAGAGGTCAAAATAAGCAGTAATGCAAACTCAGTCATAGACATAGATTTTCACTTGCAACTTGCTTTAACATATTTAACAGTGCATGAAATGTTGTCTAAAACAAAAAGAAAATGCTTTTTAGTGGCTGGATCTGGTTTTATCACATTCTGAATTGAACGTTGAAAATGAGCTTTTCAGAGCCAGCAGAGGTCAAAATAAGCAGTAATGCAAACTCAGTCAGAGACATAGATTTTCACTTGCAACTTGCTTTAACATGTTTAACAGTGCATGAAATGTCTAAAACAAAAAGATAATGCTTTTTAGTGGCTGGAACTGGTTTTATCACATTCTGAATTGAACGTTGAAAATGAGCTTTTCAGAGCCAGCAGAGGTCAAAATAAGCAGTAATGCAAACTCAGTCAGAGACATAGATTTTCACTTGCAACTTGCTTTAACATGTTTAACAGTGCATGAAATGTTGTCTAAAACAAAAAGATAATGCTTTTTAGTGGCTGGAACTGGTTTTATCACATTCTGAATTGAACGTTGAAAATGAGCTTTTTAGAGCCAGCAGAGGTCAAAATAAGCAGTAATGCAAACTCAGTCATAGACATAGATTTTCACTTGCAACTTGCTTTAACATGTTTAACAGTGCATGAAATGTTGTCTAAAACAAAAAGAAAATGCTTTTTAGTGGCTGGAACTGGTTTTATCACATTCTGAATTGAACGTTGAAAATGAGCTTTTCAGAGCCAGCAGAGGTCAAAATAAGCAGTAATGCAAACTCAGTCAGAGACAAAGATTTTCACTTGCAACTTGCTTTAACATATTTAACAGTGCATGAAATGTTGTCTAAAACAAAAAGAAAATGCTTTTTAGTGGCTGGATCTGGTTTTATCACATTCTGAATTGAACGTTGAAAATGAGCTTTTCAGAGCCAGCAGAGGTCAAAATAAGCAGTAATGCAAACTCAGTCATAGACATAGATTTTCACTTGCAACTTGCTTTAACATGTTTAACAGTGCATGAAATGTTATCTAAAACAAAAAGAATAATGCATTTTAGTGGCTGGAACTGGTTTTATCACATTCTGAATTGAACGTTGAAAATGAGCTTTTCAGAGCCAGCAGAGGTCAAAATAAGCAGTAATGCAAACTCAGTCATAGACATAGATTTTCACTTGCAACTTTCTTAAACATATTTAACAGTGCATGAAATGTTGTCTAAAACAAAAAGCTAATGCTTTTTAGTGGCTGGAACTGGTTTTATCACATTCTAAATTGAACGTTGAAAATGAGCTTTTCAGAGCCAGCAGAGGTCAAAATAAGCAGTAATGCAAACTCAGTCATAGACATAGATTTTCACTTGCAACTTGCTTTAACATGTTTAACAGTGCATGAAATGTTGGCTAAAACAAAAAGAAAATGCTTTTTAGTGGCTGGAACTGGTTTTATCACATTCTGAATTGAACGATGAAAATGAGCTTTTCAGAGCCAGCAGAGGTCAAAATAAGCAGTAATGCAAACTCAGTCAGAGACATAGATTTTCACTTGCAACTTGCTTTAACATGTTTAACAGTGCATGAAATGTTGTCTAAAACAAAAAGAAAATGCTTTTTAGTGGCTGGATCTGGTTTTATCACATTCTGAATTGAACGTTGAAAATGAGCTTTTCAGAGCCAGCAGAGGTCAAAATAAGCAGTAATGCAAACTCAGTCATAGACATAGATTTTCACTTGCAACTTGCTTTAACATGTTTAACAGTGCATGAAATGTTATCTAAAACAAAAAGAATAATGCATTTTAGTGGCTGGATCTGGTTTTATCACTTTCTGAATTCAACGTTGAAAATGAGCTGTTCTCAGCCAGCAGAGGTCAAAATAAGCAGTAATGCAAACTCAGTCATAGACATAGATTTTCACTTGCAACTTGCTTTAACATATTTAACAGTGCATGAAATGTTGTCTAAAACAAAAAGAAAATGCTTTTTAGTGGCTGGATCTGGTTTTATCACATTCTGAATTGAACGTTGAAAATGAGCTTTTCAGAGCCAGCAGAGGTCAAAATAAGCAGTAATGCAAACTCAGTCAGAGACATAGATTTTCACTTGCAACTTGCTTTAACATGTTTAACAGTGCATGAAATGTCTAAAACAAAAAGATAATGCTTTTTAGTGGCTGGAACTGGTTTTATCACATTCTGAATTGAACGTTGAAAATGAGCTTTTCAGAGCCAGCAGAGGTCAAAATAAGCAGTAATGCAAACTCAGTCAGAGACATAGATTTTCACTTGCAACTTGCTTTAACATGTTTAACAGTGCATGAAATGTTGTCTAAAACAAAAAGATAATGCTTTTTAGTGGCTGGAACTGGTTTTATCACATTCTGAATTGAACGTTGAAAATGAGCTTTTTAGAGCCAGCAGAGGTCAAAATAAGCAGTAATGCAAACTCAGTCATAGACATAGATTTTCACTTGCAACTTGCTTTAACATGTTTAACAGTGCATGAAATGTTGTCTAAAACAAAAAGAAAATGCTTTTTAGTGGCTGGAACTGGTTTTATCACATTCTGAATTGAACGTTGAAAATGAGCTTTTCAGAGCCAGCAGAGGTCAAAATAAGCAGTAATGCAAACTCAGTCAGAGACAAAGAATTTCACTTGCAACTTGCTTTAACATGTTTAACAGTGCATGAAATGTTGTCTAAAACAAAAAGAAAATGCTTTTTAGTGGCTGGATCTGGTTTTATCACATTCTGAATTGAACGTTGAAAATGAGCTTTTCAGAGCCAGCAGAGGTCAAAATAAGCAGTAATGCAAACTCAGTCATAGACATAGATTTTCACTTGCAACTTGCTTTAACATGTTTAACAGTGCATGAAATGTTATCTAAAACAAAAAGAATAATGCATTTTAGTGGCTGGATCTGGTTTTATCACTTTCTGAATTCAACGTTGAAAATGAGCTTTTCAGAGCCAGCAGAGGTCAAAATAAGCAGTAAATCAAACTCAGTCATAGACATAGATTTTCACTTGCAACTTGCTTTAACATGTTTAACAGTGCATGAAATGTTGTCTAAAACAAAAAGAAAATGCTTTTTAGTGGCTGGAACTGGTTTTATCACATTCTGAATTGAACGTTGAAAATGAGCTTTTCAGAGCCAGCAGAGGTCAAAATAAGCAGTGATGCAAACTCAGTCATAGACATAGATTTTCACTTGCAACTTGCTTTAACATATTTAACAGTGCATGAAATGTTGTCTAAAACAAAAGATAATGCTTTTTAGTGGCTGGAACTGGTTTTATCACATTCTGAATTGAACGTTGAAAATGAGCTTTTCAGAGCCAGCAGAGGTCAAAATAAGCAGTAATGCAAACTCAGTCAGAGACATAGATTTTCACTTGCAACTTGCTTTAACATGTTTAACAGTGCATGAAATGTTGTCTAAAACAAAAAGATAATGCTTTTTAGTGGCTGGAACTATTTTTATCACATTCTGAATTGAACGTTGAAAATGAGCTTTTTAGAGCCAGCAGAGGTCAAAATAAGCAGTAATGCAAACTCAGTCATAGACATAGATTTTCACTTGCAACTTGCTTTAACATGTTTAACAGTGCATGAAATGTTGTCTAAAACAAAAAGAAAATGCTTTTTAGTGGCTGGAACTGGTTTTATCACATTCTGAATTGAACGTTGAAAATGAGCTTTTCAGAGCCAGCAGAGGTCAAAATAAGCAGTAATGCAAACTCAGTCAGAGACAAAGAATTTCACTTGCAACTTGCTTTAACATGTTTAACAGTGCATGAAATGTTGTCTAAAACAAAAAGAAAATGCTTTTTAGTGGCTGGATCTGGTTTTATCACATTCTGAATTGAACGTTGAAAATGAGCTTTTCAGAGCCAGCAGAGGTCAAAATAAGCAGTAAATCAAACTCAGTCATAGACATAGATTTTCACTTGCAACTTGCTTTAACATGTTTAACAGTGCATGAAATGTTGTCTAAAACAAAAAGAAAATGCTTTTTAGTGGCTGGAACTGGTTTTATCACATTCTGAATTGAACGTTGAAAATGAGCTTTTCAGAGCCAGCAGAGGTCAAAATAAGCAGTGATGCAAACTCAGTCATAGACATAGATTTTCACTTGCAACTTGCTTTAACATATTTAACAGTGCATGAAATGTTGTCTAAAACAAAAGATAATGCTTTTTAGTGGCTGGAACTGGTTTTATCACATTCTGAATTGAACGTTGAAAATGAGCTTTTCAGAGCCAGCAGAGGTCAAAATAAGCAGTAATGCAAACTCAGTCAGAGACATAGATTTTCACTTGCAACTTGCTTTAACATGTTTAGCAGTGCATGAAATGTTGTCTAAAACAAAAACATAATGCTTTTTAGTGGCTGGAACTGGTTTTATCACATTCTGAATTGAACGTTGAAAATGAGCTTTTCAGAGCCAGCAGAAGTCAAAATAAAGCAGTAATGCAAACTCAGTCATAGACATAGATTTTCACTTGCAACTTGCTTTAACATGTTTAACAGTGCATGAAATGTTGTCTAAAACAAAAAGAAAATGCTTTTTAGTGGCTGGAACTGGTTTTATCACATTCTGAATTGAACGTTGAAAATGAGCTTTTCAGAGCCAGCAGAGGTCAAAATAAACAGTAATGCAAACTCAGTCATAGACATAGATTTTCACTTGCAACTTGCTTTATCATGTTTAACAGTGCATGAAATGTTATCTAAAACAAAAAGAATAATGCATTTTAGTGGCTGGATCTGGTTTTATCACTTTCTGAATTCAACGTTGAAAATGAGCTTTTCAGAGCCAGCAGAGGTCAAAATAAGCAGTAATGCAAACTCAGTCAGAGACAAAGATTTTCACTTGCAACTTGCTTTAACATATTTAACAGTGCATGAAATGTTGTCTAAAACAAAAAGAATGATGCATTTTAGTAGCTGGATCTGGTTTTATCACATTCTGTGATGGACGTTGAAAATGAGCTTTTCAGAGCCAGCAGAGGTCAAAATAAGCAGTAATGCAAACTCAGTCAGAGACATAGATTTTCACTTGCAACTTTCTTAAACATATTTAACAGTGCATGAAATGTTGTCTAAAACAAAAAGAAAATGCTTTTTAGTGGCTGGAACTGGTTTTATCACATTCTGAATTGAACGTTGAAAATGAGCTTTTCAGAGCCAGCAGAGGTCAAAATAAGCAGTAATGCAAACTCAGTCAGAGACAAAGATTTTC
Source organism: Danio rerio (assembly GCF_052040795.2). Lineage (NCBI taxonomy): Eukaryota > Metazoa > Chordata > Actinopteri > Cypriniformes > Danionidae > Danio > Danio rerio. Next base: position 19,321,826 of record NC_141036.1, on the reverse strand, counting down.
ACTTGCAACTTGCTTTAACATGTTTAACAGTGCATGAAATGTTGTCTAAAACAAAAAGAAAATGCTTTTTAGTGGCTGGAACTGGTTTTATCATATTCTGAATTGAACGTTGAAAATGAGCTTTTCAGAGCCAGCAGAGGTCAAAATAAGCAGTAATGCAAACTCAGTCAGAGACATAGATTTTCACTTGCAACTTGCTTTAACATGTTTAACAGTGCATGAAATGTTATCTTAAACAAAAAGAATAATGCATTTTAGTGGCTGGAACTGGTTTTATCACATTCTGAATTGAACGTTGAAAATTAGCTTTTCAGAGCCAGCAGAGGTCAAAATAAGCAGTAATGCAAACTCAGTCAGAGACATAGATTTTCACTTGCAACTTGCTTTAACATGTTTAACAGTGCATGAAATGTTGTCTAAAACAAAAACATAATGCTTTTTAGTGGCTGGAACTGGTTTTATCACATTCTGAATTGAACGTTGAAAATGAGCTTTTCAGAGCCAGCAGAGGTCAAAATAAGCAGTAATGCAAACTCAGTCATAGACATAGATTTTCACTTGCAACTTGCTTTAACATGTTTAACAGTGCATGAAATGTTGTCTAAAACAAAAAGAAAATGCTTTTTAGTGGCTGGAACTGGTTTTATCACATTCTGAATTGAACGTTGAAAATGAGCTTTTCAGAGCCAGCAGAGGTCAAAATAAGCAGTAATGCAAACTCAGTCAGAGACAAAGATTTTCACTTGCAACTTGCTTTAACATGTTTAACAGTGCATGAAATGTTGTCTAAAACAAAAAGAAAATGCTTTTTAGTGGCTGGAACTGGTTTTATCATATTCTGAATTGAACGTTGAAAATGAGCTTTTCAGAGCCAGCAGAGGTCAAAATAAGCAGTAATGCAAACTCAGTCAGAGACATAGATTTTCACTTGCAACTTGCTTTAACATGTTTAACAGTGCATGAAATGTTATCTTAAACAAAAAGAATAATGCATTTTAGTGGCTGGAACTGGTTTTATCACATTCTGAATTGAACGTTGAAAATGAGCTTTTCAGAGCCAGCAGAGGTCAAAATAAGCAGTAATGCAAACTCAGTCAGAGACATAGATTTTCACTTGCAACTTGCTTTAACATGTTTAACAGTGCATGAAATGTTGTCTAAAACAAAAACATAATGCTTTTTAGTGGCTGGAACTGGTTTTATCACATTCTGAATTGAACGTTGAAAATGAGCTTTTCAGAGCCAGCAGAGGTCAAAATAAGCAGTAATGCAAACTCAGTCATAGACATAGATTTTCACTTGCAACTTGCTTTAACATGTTTAACAGTGCATGAAATGTTGTCTAAAACAAAAAGAAAATGCTTTTTAGTGGCTGGAACTGGTTTTATCACATTCTGAATTGAACGTTGAAAATGAGCTTTTCAGAGCCAGCAGAGGTCAAAATAAGCAGTAATGCAAACTCAGTCAGAGACAAAGATTTTCACTTGCAACTTGCTTTAACATATTTAACAGTGCATGAAATGTTGTCTAAAACAAAAAGAAAATGCTTTTTAGTGGCTGGAACTGGTTTTATCACATTCTGAATTGAACGTTGAAAATGAGCTTTTCAGAGCCAGCAGAGGTCAAAATAAGCAGTAATGCAAACTCAGTCATAGACATAGATTTTCACTTGCAACTTTCTTAAACATATTTAACAGTGCATGAAATGTTGTCTAAAACAAAAAGATAATGCTTTTTAGTGGCTGGAACTGGTTTTATCACATTCTGAATTGAACGTTGAAAATGAGCTTTTCAGAGCCAGCAGAGGTCAAAATAAGCAGTAATGCAAACTCAGTCAGAGACATAGATTTTCACTTGCAACTTGCTTTAACATGTTTAACAGTGCATGAAATGTTATCTTAAACAAAAAGAATAATGCATTTTAGTGGCTGGAACTGGTTTTATCACATTCTGAATTGAACGTTGAAAATGAGCTTTTCAGAGCCAGCAGAGGTCAAAATAAGCAGTAATGCAAACTCAGTCAGAGACATAGATTTTCACTTGCAACTTGCTTTAACATGTTTAACAGTGCATGAAATGTTGTCTAAAACAAAAACATAATGCTTTTTAGTGGCTGGAACTGGTTTTATCACATTCTGAATTGAACGTTGAAAATGAGCTTTTCAGAGCCTGCAGAGGTCAAAATAAGCAGTAATGCAAACTCAGTCATAGACATAGATTTTCACTTGCAACTTGCTTTAACATGTTTAACAGTGCATGAAATGTTGTCTAAAACAAAAAGAAAATGCTTTTTAGTGGCTGGAACTGGTTTTATCACATTCTGAATTGAACGTTGAAAATGAGCTTTTCAGAGCCAGCAGAGGTCAAAATAAGCAGTAATGCAAACTCAGTCATAGACATAGATTTTCACTTGCAACTTGCTTTAACATGTTTAACAGTGCATGAAATGTTGTCTAAAACAAAAACATAATGCTTTTTAGTGGCTGGAACTGGTTTTATCACATTCTGAATTGAACGTTGAAAATGAGCTTTTCAGAGCCAGCAGAAGTCAAAATAAAGCAGTAATGCAAACTCAGTCATAGACATAGATTTTCACTTGCAACTTGCTTTAACATGTTTAACAGTGCATGAAATGTTGTCTAAAACAAAAAGAAAATGCTTTTTAGTGGCTGGAACTGGTTTTATCACATTCTGAATTGAACGTTGAAAATGAGCTTTTCAGAGCCAGCAGAGGTCAAAATAAACAGTAATGCAAACTCAGTCATAGACATAGATTTTCACTTGCAACTTGCTTTATCATGTTTAACAGTGCATGAAATGTTATCTAAAACAAAAAGAATAATGCATTTTAGTGGCTGGATCTGGTTTTATCACTTTCTGAATTCAACGTTAAAAATGAGCTTTTCAGAGCCAGCAGAGGTCAAAATAAGCAGTAATGCAAACTCAGTCATAGACATAGATTTTCACTTGCAACTTTCTTAAACATATTTAACAGTGCATGAAATGTTGTCTAAAACAAAAAGCTAATGCTTTTTAGTGGCTGGAACTGGTTTTATCACATTCTGAATTGAACGTTGAAAATGAGCTTTTCAGAGCCAGCAGAGGTCAAAATAAGCAGTAATGCAAACTCAGTCATAGACATAGATTTTCACTTGCAACTTGCTTTAACATGTTTAACAGTGCATGAAATGTTGTCTAAAACAAAAAGATAATGCTTTTTAGTGGCTGGAACTGGTTTTATCACATTCTGAATTGAACGTTGAAAATGAGCTTTTCAGAGCCAGCAGAGGTCAAAATAAGCAGTAATGCAAACTCAGTCATAGACATAGATTTTCACTTGCAACTTGCTTTAACATGTTTAACAGTGCATGAAATGTTATCTAAAACAAAAAGAATAATGCATTTTAGTATCTGGATCTGGTTTTATCACTTTCTGAATTCAACGTTGAAAATGAGCTTTTCAGAGCCAGCAGAGGTCAAAATAAGCAGTAATGCAAACTCAGTCATAGACATAGATTTTCACTTGCAACTTGCTTTAACATGTTTAACAGTGCATGAAATGTTGTCTAAAACAAAAAGAAAATGCTTTTTAGTGGCTGGAACTGGTTTTATCACATTCTGAATTGAACGTTGAAAATGAGCTTTTCAGAGTCAGCAGAGGTCAAAATAAGCAGTGATGCAAACTCAGTCATATACATAGATTTTCACTTGCAACTTGCTTTAACATGTTTAACAGTGCATGAAATGTTGTCTAAAACAAAAAGAAAATGCTTTTTAGTGGCTGGAACTGGTTTTATCACATTCTGAATTGAACGTTGAAAATGAGCTTTTCAGAGCCAGCAGAGGTCAAAATAAGCAGTAATGCAAACTCAGTCAGAGACAAAGATTTTCACTTGCAACTTGCTTTAACATATTTAACAGTGCATGAAATGTTGTCTAAAACAAAAAGAAAATGCTTTTTAGTGGCTGGATCTGGTTTTATCACATTCTGAATTGAACGTTGAAAATGAGCTTGTCAGAGCCAGCAGAGGTCAAAATAAGCAGTAATGCAAACTCAGTCATAGACATAGATTTTCACTTGCAACTTGCTTTAACATGTTTAACAGTGCATGAAATGTTATCTAAAACAAAAAGAATAATGCATTTTAGTGGCTGGAACTGGTTTTATCACATTCTGAATTGAACGTTGAAAATGAGCTTTTCAGAGCCAGCAGAGGTCAAAATAAGCAGTAATGCAAACTCAGTCATAGACATAGATTTTCATTTGCAACTTGCTTTAACATGTTTAACAGTGCATGAAATGTTATCTTAAACAAAAAGAATAATGCATTTTAGTGGCTGGAACTGGTTTTATCACATTCTGAATTGAACGTTGAAAATGAGCTTTTCAGAGCCAGCAGAGGTCAAAATAAGCAGTAATGCAAACTCAGTCATAGACATAGATTTTCACTTGCAACTTTCTTAAACATATTTAACAGTGCATGAAATGTTGTCTAAAACAAAAAGCTAATGCTTTTTAGTGGCTGGAACTGGTTTTATCACATTCTAAATTGAACGTTGAAAATGAGCTTTTCAGAGCCAGCAGAGGTCAAAATAAGCAGTAATGCAAACTCAGTCATAGACATAGATTTTCACTTGCAACTTGCTTTAACATGTTTAACAGTGCATGAAATGTTGGCTAAAACAAAAAGAAAATGCTTTTTAGTGGCTGGAACTGGTTTTATCACATTCTGAATTGAACGATGAAAATGAGCTTTTCAGAGCCAGCAGAGGTCAAAATAAGCAGTAATGCAAACTCAGTCAGAGACATAGATTTTCACTTGCAACTTGCTTTAACATGTTTAACAGTGCATGAAATGTTGTCTAAAACAAAAAGAAAATGCTTTTTAGTGGCTGGATCTGGTTTTATCACATTCTGAATTGAACGTTGAAAATGAGCTTTTCAGAGCCAGCAGAGGTCAAAATAAGCAGTAATGCAAACTCAGTCATAGACATAGATTTTCACTTGCAACTTGCTTTAACATGTTTAACAGTGCATGAAATGTTATCTAAAACAAAAAGAATAATGCATTTTAGTGGCTGGAACTGGTTTTATCACTTTCTGAATTCAACGTTGAAAATGAGCTGTTCTCAGCCAGCAGAGGTCAAAATAAGCAGTAATGCAAACTCAGTCATAGACATAGATTTTCACTTGCAACTTGCTTTAACATATTTAACAGTGCATGAAATGTTGTCTAAAACAAAAAGAAAATGCTTTTTAGTGGCTGGATCTGGTTTTATCACATTCTGAATTGAACGTTGAAAATGAGCTTTTCAGAGCCAGCAGAGGTCAAAATAAGCAGTAATGCAAACTCAGTCAGAGACATAGATTTTCACTTGCAACTTGCTTTAACATGTTTAACAGTGCATGAAATGTCTAAAACAAAAAGATAATGCTTTTTAGTGGCTGGAACTGGTTTTATCACATTCTGAATTGAACGTTGAAAATGAGCTTTTCAGAGCCAGCAGAGGTCAAAATAAGCAGTAATGCAAACTCAGTCAGAGACATAGATTTTCACTTGCAACTTGCTTTAACATGTTTAACAGTGCATGAAATGTTGTCTAAAACAAAAAGATAATGCTTTTTAGTGGCTGGAACTGGTTTTATCATATTCTGAATTGAACGTTGAAAATGAGCTTTTCAGAGCCAGCAGAGGTCAAAATAAGCAGTAATGCAAACTCAGTCAGAGACATAGATTTTCACTTGCAACTTGCTTTAACATGTTTAACAGTGCATGAAATGTTATCTTAAACAAAAAGAATAATGCATTTTAGTGGCTGGAACTGGTTTTATCACATTCTGAATTGAACGTTGAAAATGAGCTTTTCAGAGCCAGCAGAGGTCAAAATAAGCAGTAATGCAAACTCAGTCAGAGACATAGATTTTCACTTGCAACTTGCTTTAACATGTTTAACAGTGCATGAAATGTTGTCTAAAACAAAAACATAATGCTTTTTAGTGGCTGGAACTGGTTTTATCACATTCTGAATTGAACGTTGAAAATGAGCTTTTCAGAGCCAGCAGAGGTCAAAATAAGCAGTAATGCAAACTCAGTCAGAGACATAGATTTTCACTTGCAACTTTCTTAAACATATTTAACAGTGCATGAAATGTTGTCTAAAACAAAAAGAAAATGCTTTTTAGTGGCTGGAACTGGTTTTATCACATTCTGAATTGAACGTTGAAAATGAGCTTTTCAGAGCCAGCAGAGGTCAAAATAAGCAGTAATGCAAACTCAGTCAGAGACAAAGATTTTCACTTGCAACTTGCTTTAACATGTTTAACAGTGCATGAAATGTTGTCTAAAACAAAAAGAAAATGCTTTTTAGTGGCTGGAACTGGTTTTATCATATTCTGAATTGAACGTTGAAAATGAGCTTTTCAGAGCCAGCAGAGGTCAAAATAAGCAGTAATGCAAACTCAGTCAGAGACATAGATTTTCACTTGCAACTTGCTTTAACATGTTTAACAGTGCATGAAATGTTATCTTAAACAAAAAGAATAATGCATTTTAGTGGCTGGAACTGGTTTTATCACATTCTGAATTGAACGTTGAAAATTAGCTTTTCAGAGCCAGCAGAGGTCAAAATAAGCAGTAATGCAAACTCAGTCAGAGACATAGATTTTCACTTGCAACTTGCTTTAACATGTTTAACAGTGCATGAAATGTTGTCTAAAACAAAAACATAATGCTTTTTAGTGGCTGGAACTGGTTTTATCACATTCTGAATTGAACGTTGAAAATGAGCTTTTCAGAGCCAGCAGAGGTCAAAATAAGCAGTAATGCAAACTCAGTCATAGACATAGATTTTCACTTGCAACTTGCTTTAACATGTTTAACAGTGCATGAAATGTTGTCTAAAACAAAAAGAAAATGCTTTTTAGTGGCTGGAACTGGTTTTATCACATTCTGAATTGAACGTTGAAAATGAGCTTTTCAGAGCCAGCAGAGGTCAAAATAAGCAGTAATGCAAACTCAGTCAGAGACAAAGATTTTCACTTGCAACTTGCTTTAACATGTTTAACAGTGCATGAAATGTTGTCTAAAACAAAAAGAAAATGCTTTTTAGTGGCTGGAACTGGTTTTATCATATTCTGAATTGAACGTTGAAAATGAGCTTTTCAGAGCCAGCAGAGGTCAAAATAAGCAGTAATGCAAACTCAGTCAGAGACATAGATTTTCACTTGCAACTTGCTTTAACATGTTTAACAGTGCATGAAATGTTATCTTAAACAAAAAGAATAATGCATTTTAGTGGCTGGAACTGGTTTTATCACATTCTGAATTGAACGTTGAAAATGAGCTTTTCAGAGCCAGCAGAGGTCAAAATAAGCAGTAATGCAAACTCAGTCAGAGACATAGATTTTCACTTGCAACTTGCTTTAACATGTTTAACAGTGCATGAAATGTTGTCTAAAACAAAAACATAATGCTTTTTAGTGGCTGGAACTGGTTTTATCACATTCTGAATTGAACGTTGAAAATGAGCTTTTCAGAGCCAGCAGAGGTCAAAATAAGCAGTAATGCAAACTCAGTCATAGACATAGATTTTCACTTGCAACTTGCTTTAACATGTTTAACAGTGCATGAAATGTTGTCTAAAACAAAAAGAAAATGCTTTTTAGTGGCTGGAACTGGTTTTATCACATTCTGAATTGAACGTTGAAAATGAGCTTTTCAGAGCCAGCAGAGGTCAAAATAAGCAGTAATGCAAACTCAGTCAGAGACAAAGATTTTCACTTGCAACTTGCTTTAACATATTTAACAGTGCATGAAATGTTGTCTAAAACAAAAAGAAAATGCTTTTTAGTGGCTGGAACTGGTTTTATCACATTCTGAATTGAACGTTGAAAATGAGCTTTTCAGAGCCAGCAGAGGTCAAAATAAGCAGTAATGCAAACTCAGTCATAGACATAGATTTTCACTTGCAACTTTCTTAAACATATTTAACAGTGCATGAAATGTTGTCTAAAACAAAAAGATAATGCTTTTTAGTGGCTGGAACTGGTTTTATCACATTCTGAATTGAACGTTGAAAATGAGCTTTTCAGAGCCAGCAGAGGTCAAAATAAGCAGTAATGCAAACTCAGTCAGAGACATAGATTTTCACTTGCAACTTGCTTTAACATGTTTAACAGTGCATGAAATGTTATCTAAAACAAAAAGAATAATGCATTTTAGTGGCTGGATCTGGTTTTATCACTTTCTGAATTCAACGTTGAAAATGAGCTGTTCTCAGCCAGCAGAGGTCAAAATAAGCAGTAATGCAAACTCAGTCATAGACATAGATTTTCACTTGCAACTTGCTTTAACATATTTAACAGTGCATGAAATGTTGTCTAAAACAAAAAGAAAATGCTTTTTAGTGGCTGGATCTGGTTTTATCACATTCTGAATTGAACGTTGAAAATGAGCTTTTCAGAGCCAGCAGAGGTCAAAATAAGCAGTAATGCAAACTCAGTCAGAGACATAGATTTTCACTTGCAACTTGCTTTAACATGTTTAACAGTGCATGAAATGTCTAAAACAAAAAGATAATGCTTTTTAGTGGCTGGAACTGGTTTTATCACATTCTGAATTGAACGTTGAAAATGAGCTTTTCAGAGCCAGCAGAGGTCAAAATAAGCAGTAATGCAAACTCAGTCAGAGACATAGATTTTCACTTGCAACTTGCTTTAACATGTTTAACAGTGCATGAAATGTTGTCTAAAACAAAAACATAATGCTTTTTAGTGGCTGGAACTGGTTTTATCACATTCTGAATTGAACGTTGAAAATGAGCTTTTTAGAGCCAGCAGAGGTCAAAATAAGCAGTAATGCAAACTCAGTCATAGACATAGATTTTCACTTGCAACTTGCTTTAACATGTTTAACAGTGCATGAAATGTTGTCTAAAACAAAAAGAAAATGCTTTTTAGTGGCTGGAACTGGTTTTATCACATTCTGAATTGAACGTTGAAAATGAGCTTTTCAGAGCCAGCAGAGGTCAAAATAAGCAGTAATGCAAACTCAGTCAGAGACATAGATTTTCACTTGCAACTTGCTTTAACATGTTTAGCAGTGCATGAAATGTTGTCTAAAACAAAAACATAATGCTTTTTAGTGGCTGGAACTGGTTTTATCACATTCTGAATTGAACGTTGAAAATGAGCTTTTCAGAGCCAGCAGAAGTCAAAATAAAGCAGTAATGCAAACTCAGTCATAGACATAGATTTTCACTTGCAACTTGCTTTAACATGTTTAACAGTGCATGAAATGTTGTCTAAAACAAAAAGAAAATGCTTTTTAGTGGCTGGAACTGGTTTTATCACATTCTGAATTGAACGTTGAAAATGAGCTTTTCAGAGCCAGCAGAGGTCAAAATAAACAGTAATGCAAACTCAGTCATAGACATAGATTTTCACTTGCAACTTGCTTTATCATGTTTAACAGTGCATGAAATGTTATCTAAAACAAAAAGAATAATGCATTTTAGTGGCTGGATCTGGTTTTATCACTTTCTGAATTCAACGTTGAAAATGAGCTTTTCAGAGCCAGCAGAGGTCAAAATAAGCAGTAATGCAAACTCAGTCATAGACATAGATTTTCACTTGCAACTTTCTTAAACATATTTAACAGTGCATGAAATGTTGTCTAAAACAAAAAGCTAATGCTTTTTAGTGGCTGGAACTGGTTTTATCACATTCTGAATTGAACGTTGAAAATGAGCTTTTCAGAGCCAGCAGAGGTCAAAATAAGCAGTAATGCAAACTCAGTCATAGACATAGATTTTCACTTGCAACTTGCTTTAACATGTTTAACAGTGCATGAAATGTTGTCTAAAACAAAAAGATAATGCTTTTTAGTGGCTGGAACTGGTTTTATCACATTCTGAATTGAACGTTGAAAATGAGCTTTTCAGAGCCAGCAGAGGTCAAAATAAGCAGTAATGCAAACTCAGTCATAGACATAGATTTTCACTTGCAACTTGCTTTAACATGTTTAACAGTGCATGAAATGTTATCTAAAACAAAAAGAATAATGCATTTTAGTATCTGGATCTGGTTTTATCACTTTCTGAATTCAACGTTGAAAATGAGCTTTTCAGAGCCAGCAGAGGTCAAAATAAGCAGTAATGCAAACTCAGTCATAGACATAGATTTTCACTTGCAACTTGCTTTAACATGTTTAACAGTGCATGAAATGTTGTCTAAAACAAAAAGAAAATGCTTTTTAGTGGCTGGAACTGGTTTTATCACATTCTGAATTGAACGTTGAAAATGAGCTTTTCAGAGTCAGCAGAGGTCAAAATAAGCAGTGATGCAAACTCAGTCATATACATAGATTTTCACTTGCAACTTGCTTTAACATGTTTAACAGTGCATGAAATGTTGTCTAAAACAAAAAGAAAATGCTTTTTAGTGGCTGGAACTGGTTTTATCACATTCTGAATTGAACGTTGAAAATGAGCTTTTCAGAGCCAGCAGAGGTCAAAATAAGCAGTAATGCAAACTCAGTCAGAGACAAAGATTTTCACTTGCAACTTGCTTTAACATATTTAACAGTGCATGAAATGTTGTCTAAAACAAAAAGAAAATGCTTTTTAGTGGCTGGATCTGGTTTTATCACATTCTGAATTGAACGTTGAAAATGAGCTTTTCAGAGCCAGCAGAGGTCAAAATAAGCAGTAATGCAAACTCAGTCATAGACATAGATTTTCACTTGCAACTTGCTTTAACATGTTTAACAGTGCATGAAATGTTATCTAAAACAAAAAGAATAATGCATTTTAGTGGCTGGAACTGGTTTTATCACATTCTGAATTGAACGTTGAAAATGAGCTTTTCAGAGCCAGCAGAGGTCAAAATAAGCAGTAATGCAAACTCAGTCATAGACATAGATTTTCACTTGCAACTTTCTTAAACATATTTAACAGTGCATGAAATGTTGTCTAAAACAAAAAGCTAATGCTTTTTAGTGGCTGGAACTGGTTTTATCACATTCTAAATTGAACGTTGAAAATGAGCTTTTCAGAGCCAGCAGAGGTCAAAATAAGCAGTAATGCAAACTCAGTCATAGACATAGATTTTCACTTGCAACTTGCTTTAACATGTTTAACAGTGCATGAAATGTTGGCTAAAACAAAAAGAAAATGCTTTTTAGTGGCTGGAACTGGTTTTATCACATTCTGAATTGAACGATGAAAATGAGCTTTTCAGAGCCAGCAGAGGTCAAAATAAGCAGTAATGCAAACTCAGTCAGAGACATAGATTTTCACTTGCAACTTGCTTTAACATGTTTAACAGTGCATGAAATGTTGTCTAAAACAAAAAGAAAATGCTTTTTAGTGGCTGGATCTGGTTTTATCACATTCTGAATTGAACGTTGAAAATGAGCTTTTCAGAGCCAGCAGAGGTCAAAATAAGCAGTAATGCAAACTCAGTCATAGACATAGATTTTCACTTGCAACTTGCTTTAACATGTTTAACAGTGCATGAAATGTTATCTAAAACAAAAAGAATAATGCATTTTAGTGGCTGGATCTGGTTTTATCACTTTCTGAATTCAACGTTGAAAATGAGCTGTTCTCAGCCAGCAGAGGTCAAAATAAGCAGTAATGCAAACTCAGTCATAGACATAGATTTTCACTTGCAACTTGCTTTAACATATTTAACAGTGCATGAAATGTTGTCTAAAACAAAAAGAAAATGCTTTTTAGTGGCTGGATCTGGTTTTATCACATTCTGAATTGAACGTTGAAAATGAGCTTTTCAGAGCCAGCAGAGGTCAAAATAAGCAGTAATGCAAACTCAGTCAGAGACATAGATTTTCACTTGCAACTTGCTTTAACATGTTTAACAGTGCATGAAATGTCTAAAACAAAAAGATAATGCTTTTTAGTGGCTGGAACTGGTTTTATCACATTCTGAATTGAACGTTGAAAATGAGCTTTTCAGAGCCAGCAGAGGTCAAAATAAGCAGTAATGCAAACTCAGTCAGAGACATAGATTTTCACTTGCAACTTGCTTTAACATGTTTAACAGTGCATGAAATGTTGTCTAAAACAAAAAGATAATGCTTTTTAGTGGCTGGAACTGGTTTTATCACATTCTGAATTGAACGTTGAAAATGAGCTTTTTAGAGCCAGCAGAGGTCAAAATAAGCAGTAATGCAAACTCAGTCATAGACATAGATTTTCACTTGCAACTTGCTTTAACATGTTTAACAGTGCATGAAATGTTGTCTAAAACAAAAAGAAAATGCTTTTTAGTGGCTGGAACTGGTTTTATCACATTCTGAATTGAACGTTGAAAATGAGCTTTTCAGAGCCAGCAGAGGTCAAAATAAGCAGTAATGCAAACTCAGTCAGAGACAAAGAATTTCACTTGCAACTTGCTTTAACATGTTTAACAGTGCATGAAATGTTGTCTAAAACAAAAAGAAAATGCTTTTTAGTGGCTGGATCTGGTTTTATCACATTCTGAATTGAACGTTGAAAATGAGCTTTTCAGAGCCAGCAGAGGTCAAAATAAGCAGTAATGCAAACTCAGTCATAGACATAGATTTTCACTTGCAACTTGCTTTAACATGTTTAACAGTGCATGAAATGTTATCTAAAACAAAAAGAATAATGCATTTTAGTGGCTGGATCTGGTTTTATCACTTTCTGAATTCAACGTTGAAAATGAGCTTTTCAGAGCCAGCAGAGGTCAAAATAAGCAGTAAATCAAACTCAGTCATAGACATAGATTTTCACTTGCAACTTGCTTTAACATGTTTAACAGTGCATGAAATGTTGTCTAAAACAAAAAGAAAATGCTTTTTAGTGGCTGGAACTGGTTTTATCACATTCTGAATTGAACGTTGAAAATGAGCTTTTCAGAGCCAGCAGAGGTCAAAATAAGCAGTGATGCAAACTCAGTCATAGACATAGATTTTCACTTGCAACTTGCTTTAACATATTTAACAGTGCATGAAATGTTGTCTAAAACAAAAGATAATGCTTTTTAGTGGCTGGAACTGGTTTTATCACATTCTGAATTGAACGTTGAAAATGAGCTTTTCAGAGCCAGCAGAGGTCAAAATAAGCAGTAATGCAAACTCAGTCAGAGACATAGATTTTCACTTGCAACTTGCTTTAACATGTTTAACAGTGCATGAAATGTTGTCTAAAACAAAAAGATAATGCTTTTTAGTGGCTGGAACTATTTTTATCACATTCTGAATTGAACGTTGAAAATGAGCTTTTTAGAGCCAGCAGAGGTCAAAATAAGCAGTAATGCAAACTCAGTCATAGACATAGATTTTCACTTGCAACTTGCTTTAACATGTTTAACAGTGCATGAAATGTTGTCTAAAACAAAAAGAAAATGCTTTTTAGTGGCTGGAACTGGTTTTATCACATTCTGAATTGAACGTTGAAAATGAGCTTTTCAGAGCCAGCAGAGGTCAAAATAAGCAGTAATGCAAACTCAGTCAGAGACAAAGAATTTCACTTGCAACTTGCTTTAACATGTTTAACAGTGCATGAAATGTTGTCTAAAACAAAAAGAAAATGCTTTTTAGTGGCTGGATCTGGTTTTATCACATTCTGAATTGAACGTTGAAAATGAGCTTTTCAGAGCCAGCAGAGGTCAAAATAAGCAGTAAATCAAACTCAGTCATAGACATAGATTTTCACTTGCAACTTGCTTTAACATGTTTAACAGTGCATGAAATGTTGTCTAAAACAAAAAGAAAATGCTTTTTAGTGGCTGGAACTGGTTTTATCACATTCTGAATTGAACGTTGAAAATGAGCTTTTCAGAGCCAGCAGAGGTCAAAATAAGCAGTGATGCAAACTCAGTCATAGACATAGATTTTCACTTGCAACTTGCTTTAACATATTTAACAGTGCATGAAATGTTGTCTAAAACAAAAGATAATGCTTTTTAGTGGCTGGAACTGGTTTTATCACATTCTGAATTGAACGTTGAAAATGAGCTTTTCAGAGCCAGCAGAGGTCAAAATAAGCAGTAATGCAAACTCAGTCAGAGACATAGATTTTCACTTGCAACTTGCTTTAACATGTTTAGCAGTGCATGAAATGTTGTCTAAAACAAAAACATAATGCTTTTTAGTGGCTGGAACTGGTTTTATCACATTCTGAATTGAACGTTGAAAATGAGCTTTTCAGAGCCAGCAGAAGTCAAAATAAAGCAGTAATGCAAACTCAGTCATAGACATAGATTTTCACTTGCAACTTGCTTTAACATGTTTAACAGTGCATGAAATGTTGTCTAAAACAAAAAGAAAATGCTTTTTAGTGGCTGGAACTGGTTTTATCACATTCTGAATTGAACGTTGAAAATGAGCTTTTCAGAGCCAGCAGAGGTCAAAATAAACAGTAATGCAAACTCAGTCATAGACATAGATTTTCACTTGCAACTTGCTTTATCATGTTTAACAGTGCATGAAATGTTATCTAAAACAAAAAGAATAATGCATTTTAGTGGCTGGATCTGGTTTTATCACTTTCTGAATTCAACGTTGAAAATGAGCTTTTCAGAGCCAGCAGAGGTCAAAATAAGCAGTAATGCAAACTCAGTCAGAGACAAAGATTTTCACTTGCAACTTGCTTTAACATATTTAACAGTGCATGAAATGTTGTCTAAAACAAAAAGAATGATGCATTTTAGTAGCTGGATCTGGTTTTATCACATTCTGTGATGGACGTTGAAAATGAGCTTTTCAGAGCCAGCAGAGGTCAAAATAAGCAGTAATGCAAACTCAGTCAGAGACATAGATTTTCACTTGCAACTTTCTTAAACATATTTAACAGTGCATGAAATGTTGTCTAAAACAAAAAGAAAATGCTTTTTAGTGGCTGGAACTGGTTTTATCACATTCTGAATTGAACGTTGAAAATGAGCTTTTCAGAGCCAGCAGAGGTCAAAATAAGCAGTAATGCAAACTCAGTCAGAGACAAAGATTTTCACTTGCAACTTGCTTTAACATGTTTAACAGTGCATGAAATGTTGTCTAAAACAAAAAGAAAATGCTTTTTAGTGGCTGGAACTGGTTTTATCATATTCTGAATTGAACGTTGAAAATGAGCTTTTCAGAGCCAGCAGAGGTCAAAATAAGCAGTAATGCAAACTCAGTCAGAGACATAGATTTTCACTTGCAACTTGCTTTAACATGTTTAACAGTGCATGAAATGTTATCTTAAACAAAAAGAATAATGCATTTTAGTGGCTGGAACTGGTTTTATCACATTCTGAATTGAACGTTGAAAATTAGCTTTTCAGAGCCAGCAGAGGTCAAAATAAGCAGTAATGCAAACTCAGTCAGAGACATAGATTTTCACTTGCAACTTGCTTTAACATGTTTAACAGTGCATGAAATGTTGTCTAAAACAAAAACATAATGCTTTTTAGTGGCTGGAACTGGTTTTATCACATTCTGAATTGAACGTTGAAAATGAGCTTTTCAGAGCCAGCAGAGGTCAAAATAAGCAGTAATGCAAACTCAGTCATAGACATAGATTTTCACTTGCAACTTGCTTTAACATGTTTAACAGTGCATGAAATGTTGTCTAAAACAAAAAGAAAATGCTTTTTAGTGGCTGGAACTGGTTTTATCACATTCTGAATTGAACGTTGAAAATGAGCTTTTCAGAGCCAGCAGAGGTCAAAATAAGCAGTAATGCAAACTCAGTCAGAGACAAAGATTTTCACTTGCAACTTGCTTTAACATGTTTAACAGTGCATGAAATGTTGTCTAAAACAAAAAGAAAATGCTTTTTAGTGGCTGGAACTGGTTTTATCATATTCTGAATTGAACGTTGAAAATGAGCTTTTCAGAGCCAGCAGAGGTCAAAATAAGCAGTAATGCAAACTCAGTCAGAGACATAGATTTTCACTTGCAACTTGCTTTAACATGTTTAACAGTGCATGAAATGTTATCTTAAACAAAAAGAATAATGCATTTTAGTGGCTGGAACTGGTTTTATCACATTCTGAATTGAACGTTGAAAATGAGCTTTTCAGAGCCAGCAGAGGTCAAAATAAGCAGTAATGCAAACTCAGTCAGAGACATAGATTTTCACTTGCAACTTGCTTTAACATGTTTAACAGTGCATGAAATGTTGTCTAAAACAAAAACATAATGCTTTTTAGTGGCTGGAACTGGTTTTATCACATTCTGAATTGAACGTTGAAAATGAGCTTTTCAGAGCCAGCAGAGGTCAAAATAAGCAGTAATGCAAACTCAGTCATAGACATAGATTTTCACTTGCAACTTGCTTTAACATGTTTAACAGTGCATGAAATGTTGTCTAAAACAAAAAGAAAATGCTTTTTAGTGGCTGGAACTGGTTTTATCACATTCTGAATTGAACGTTGAAAATGAGCTTTTCAGAGCCAGCAGAGGTCAAAATAAGCAGTAATGCAAACTCAGTCAGAGACAAAGATTTTCACTTGCAACTTGCTTTAACATATTTAACAGTGCATGAAATGTTGTCTAAAACAAAAAGAAAATGCTTTTTAGTGGCTGGAACTGGTTTTATCACATTCTGAATTGAACGTTGAAAATGAGCTTTTCAGAGCCAGCAGAGGTCAAAATAAGCAGTAATGCAAACTCAGTCATAGACATAGATTTTCACTTGCAACTTTCTTAAACATATTTAACAGTGCATGAAATGTTGTCTAAAACAAAAAGATAATGCTTTTTAGTGGCTGGAACTGGTTTTATCACATTCTGAATTGAACGTTGAAAATGAGCTTTTCAGAGCCAGCAGAGGTCAAAATAAGCAGTAATGCAAACTCAGTCAGAGACATAGATTTTCACTTGCAACTTGCTTTAACATGTTTAACAGTGCATGAAATGTTATCTTAAACAAAAAGAATAATGCATTTTAGTGGCTGGAACTGGTTTTATCACATTCTGAATTGAACGTTGAAAATGAGCTTTTCAGAGCCAGCAGAGGTCAAAATAAGCAGTAATGCAAACTCAGTCAGAGACATAGATTTTCACTTGCAACTTGCTTTAACATGTTTAACAGTGCATGAAATGTTGTCTAAAACAAAAACATAATGCTTTTTAGTGGCTGGAACTGGTTTTATCACATTCTGAATTGAACGTTGAAAATGAGCTTTTCAGAGCCTGCAGAGGTCAAAATAAGCAGTAATGCAAACTCAGTCATAGACATAGATTTTCACTTGCAACTTGCTTTAACATGTTTAACAGTGCATGAAATGTTGTCTAAAACAAAAAGAAAATGCTTTTTAGTGGCTGGAACTGGTTTTATCACATTCTGAATTGAACGTTGAAAATGAGCTTTTCAGAGCCAGCAGAGGTCAAAATAAGCAGTAATGCAAACTCAGTCATAGACATAGATTTTCACTTGCAACTTGCTTTAACATGTTTAACAGTGCATGAAATGTTGTCTAAAACAAAAACATAATGCTTTTTAGTGGCTGGAACTGGTTTTATCACATTCTGAATTGAACGTTGAAAATGAGCTTTTCAGAGCCAGCAGAAGTCAAAATAAAGCAGTAATGCAAACTCAGTCATAGACATAGATTTTCACTTGCAACTTGCTTTAACATGTTTAACAGTGCATGAAATGTTGTCTAAAACAAAAAGAAAATGCTTTTTAGTGGCTGGAACTGGTTTTATCACATTCTGAATTGAACGTTGAAAATGAGCTTTTCAGAGCCAGCAGAGGTCAAAATAAACAGTAATGCAAACTCAGTCATAGACATAGATTTTCACTTGCAACTTGCTTTATCATGTTTAACAGTGCATGAAATGTTATCTAAAACAAAAAGAATAATGCATTTTAGTGGCTGGATCTGGTTTTATCACTTTCTGAATTCAACGTTAAAAATGAGCTTTTCAGAGCCAGCAGAGGTCAAAATAAGCAGTAATGCAAACTCAGTCATAGACATAGATTTTCACTTGCAACTTTCTTAAACATATTTAACAGTGCATGAAATGTTGTCTAAAACAAAAAGCTAATGCTTTTTAGTGGCTGGAACTGGTTTTATCACATTCTGAATTGAACGTTGAAAATGAGCTTTTCAGAGCCAGCAGAGGTCAAAATAAGCAGTAATGCAAACTCAGTCATAGACATAGATTTTCACTTGCAACTTGCTTTAACATGTTTAACAGTGCATGAAATGTTGTCTAAAACAAAAAGATAATGCTTTTTAGTGGCTGGAACTGGTTTTATCACATTCTGAATTGAACGTTGAAAATGAGCTTTTCAGAGCCAGCAGAGGTCAAAATAAGCAGTAATGCAAACTCAGTCATAGACATAGATTTTCACTTGCAACTTGCTTTAACATGTTTAACAGTGCATGAAATGTTATCTAAAACAAAAAGAATAATGCATTTTAGTATCTGGATCTGGTTTTATCACTTTCTGAATTCAACGTTGAAAATGAGCTTTTCAGAGCCAGCAGAGGTCAAAATAAGCAGTAATGCAAACTCAGTCATAGACATAGATTTTCACTTGCAACTTGCTTTAACATGTTTAACAGTGCATGAAATGTTGTCTAAAACAAAAAGAAAATGCTTTTTAGTGGCTGGAACTGGTTTTATCACATTCTGAATTGAACGTTGAAAATGAGCTTTTCAGAGTCAGCAGAGGTCAAAATAAGCAGTGATGCAAACTCAGTCATATACATAGATTTTCACTTGCAACTTGCTTTAACATGTTTAACAGTGCATGAAATGTTGTCTAAAACAAAAAGAAAATGCTTTTTAGTGGCTGGAACTGGTTTTATCACATTCTGAATTGAACGTTGAAAATGAGCTTTTCAGAGCCAGCAGAGGTCAAAATAAGCAGTAATGCAAACTCAGTCAGAGACAAAGATTTTCACTTGCAACTTGCTTTAACATATTTAACAGTGCATGAAATGTTGTCTAAAACAAAAAGAAAATGCTTTTTAGTGGCTGGATCTGGTTTTATCACATTCTGAATTGAACGTTGAAAATGAGCTTGTCAGAGCCAGCAGAGGTCAAAATAAGCAGTAATGCAAACTCAGTCATAGACATAGATTTTCACTTGCAACTTGCTTTAACATGTTTAACAGTGCATGAAATGTTATCTAAAACAAAAAGAATAATGCATTTTAGTGGCTGGAACTGGTTTTATCACATTCTGAATTGAACGTTGAAAATGAGCTTTTCAGAGCCAGCAGAGGTCAAAATAAGCAGTAATGCAAACTCAGTCATAGACATAGATTTTCATTTGCAACTTGCTTTAACATGTTTAACAGTGCATGAAATGTTATCTTAAACAAAAAGAATAATGCATTTTAGTGGCTGGAACTGGTTTTATCACATTCTGAATTGAACGTTGAAAATGAGCTTTTCAGAGCCAGCAGAGGTCAAAATAAGCAGTAATGCAAACTCAGTCATAGACATAGATTTTCACTTGCAACTTTCTTAAACATATTTAACAGTGCATGAAATGTTGTCTAAAACAAAAAGCTAATGCTTTTTAGTGGCTGGAACTGGTTTTATCACATTCTAAATTGAACGTTGAAAATGAGCTTTTCAGAGCCAGCAGAGGTCAAAATAAGCAGTAATGCAAACTCAGTCATAGACATAGATTTTCACTTGCAACTTGCTTTAACATGTTTAACAGTGCATGAAATGTTGGCTAAAACAAAAAGAAAATGCTTTTTAGTGGCTGGAACTGGTTTTATCACATTCTGAATTGAACGATGAAAATGAGCTTTTCAGAGCCAGCAGAGGTCAAAATAAGCAGTAATGCAAACTCAGTCAGAGACATAGATTTTCACTTGCAACTTGCTTTAACATGTTTAACAGTGCATGAAATGTTGTCTAAAACAAAAAGAAAATGCTTTTTAGTGGCTGGATCTGGTTTTATCACATTCTGAATTGAACGTTGAAAATGAGCTTTTCAGAGCCAGCAGAGGTCAAAATAAGCAGTAATGCAAACTCAGTCATAGACATAGATTTTCACTTGCAACTTGCTTTAACATGTTTAACAGTGCATGAAATGTTATCTAAAACAAAAAGAATAATGCATTTTAGTGGCTGGAACTGGTTTTATCACTTTCTGAATTCAACGTTGAAAATGAGCTGTTCTCAGCCAGCAGAGGTCAAAATAAGCAGTAATGCAAACTCAGTCATAGACATAGATTTTCACTTGCAACTTGCTTTAACATATTTAACAGTGCATGAAATGTTGTCTAAAACAAAAAGAAAATGCTTTTTAGTGGCTGGATCTGGTTTTATCACATTCTGAATTGAACGTTGAAAATGAGCTTTTCAGAGCCAGCAGAGGTCAAAATAAGCAGTAATGCAAACTCAGTCAGAGACATAGATTTTCACTTGCAACTTGCTTTAACATGTTTAACAGTGCATGAAATGTCTAAAACAAAAAGATAATGCTTTTTAGTGGCTGGAACTGGTTTTATCACATTCTGAATTGAACGTTGAAAATGAGCTTTTCAGAGCCAGCAGAGGTCAAAATAAGCAGTAATGCAAACTCAGTCAGAGACATAGATTTTCACTTGCAACTTGCTTTAACATGTTTAACAGTGCATGAAATGTTGTCTAAAACAAAAAGATAATGCTTTTTAGTGGCTGGAACTGGTTTTATCATATTCTGAATTGAACGTTGAAAATGAGCTTTTCAGAGCCAGCAGAGGTCAAAATAAGCAGTAATGCAAACTCAGTCAGAGACATAGATTTTCACTTGCAACTTGCTTTAACATGTTTAACAGTGCATGAAATGTTATCTTAAACAAAAAGAATAATGCATTTTAGTGGCTGGAACTGGTTTTATCACATTCTGAATTGAACGTTGAAAATGAGCTTTTCAGAGCCAGCAGAGGTCAAAATAAGCAGTAATGCAAACTCAGTCAGAGACATAGATTTTCACTTGCAACTTGCTTTAACATGTTTAACAGTGCATGAAATGTTGTCTAAAACAAAAACATAATGCTTTTTAGTGGCTGGAACTGGTTTTATCACATTCTGAATTGAACGTTGAAAATGAGCTTTTCAGAGCCAGCAGAGGTCAAAATAAGCAGTAATGCAAACTCAGTCAGAGACATAGATTTTCACTTGCAACTTTCTTAAACATATTTAACAGTGCATGAAATGTTGTCTAAAACAAAAAGAAAATGCTTTTTAGTGGCTGGAACTGGTTTTATCACATTCTGAATTGAACGTTGAAAATGAGCTTTTCAGAGCCAGCAGAGGTCAAAATAAGCAGTAATGCAAACTCAGTCAGAGACAAAGATTTTCACTTGCAACTTGCTTTAACATGTTTAACAGTGCATGAAATGTTGTCTAAAACAAAAAGAAAATGCTTTTTAGTGGCTGGAACTGGTTTTATCATATTCTGAATTGAACGTTGAAAATGAGCTTTTCAGAGCCAGCAGAGGTCAAAATAAGCAGTAATGCAAACTCAGTCAGAGACATAGATTTTCACTTGCAACTTGCTTTAACATGTTTAACAGTGCATGAAATGTTATCTTAAACAAAAAGAATAATGCATTTTAGTGGCTGGAACTGGTTTTATCACATTCTGAATTGAACGTTGAAAATTAGCTTTTCAGAGCCAGCAGAGGTCAAAATAAGCAGTAATGCAAACTCAGTCAGAGACATAGATTTTCACTTGCAACTTGCTTTAACATGTTTAACAGTGCATGAAATGTTGTCTAAAACAAAAACATAATGCTTTTTAGTGGCTGGAACTGGTTTTATCACATTCTGAATTGAACGTTGAAAATGAGCTTTTCAGAGCCAGCAGAGGTCAAAATAAGCAGTAATGCAAACTCAGTCATAGACATAGATTTTCACTTGCAACTTGCTTTAACATGTTTAACAGTGCATGAAATGTTGTCTAAAACAAAAAGAAAATGCTTTTTAGTGGCTGGAACTGGTTTTATCACATTCTGAATTGAACGTTGAAAATGAGCTTTTCAGAGCCAGCAGAGGTCAAAATAAGCAGTAATGCAAACTCAGTCAGAGACAAAGATTTTCACTTGCAACTTGCTTTAACATGTTTAACAGTGCATGAAATGTTGTCTAAAACAAAAAGAAAATGCTTTTTAGTGGCTGGAACTGGTTTTATCATATTCTGAATTGAACGTTGAAAATGAGCTTTTCAGAGCCAGCAGAGGTCAAAATAAGCAGTAATGCAAACTCAGTCAGAGACATAGATTTTCACTTGCAACTTGCTTTAACATGTTTAACAGTGCATGAAATGTTATCTTAAACAAAAAGAATAATGCATTTTAGTGGCTGGAACTGGTTTTATCACATTCTGAATTGAACGTTGAAAATGAGCTTTTCAGAGCCAGCAGAGGTCAAAATAAGCAGTAATGCAAACTCAGTCAGAGACATAGATTTTCACTTGCAACTTGCTTTAACATGTTTAACAGTGCATGAAATGTTGTCTAAAACAAAAACATAATGCTTTTTAGTGGCTGGAACTGGTTTTATCACATTCTGAATTGAACGTTGAAAATGAGCTTTTCAGAGCCAGCAGAGGTCAAAATAAGCAGTAATGCAAACTCAGTCATAGACATAGATTTTCACTTGCAACTTGCTTTAACATGTTTAACAGTGCATGAAATGTTGTCTAAAACAAAAAGAAAATGCTTTTTAGTGGCTGGAACTGGTTTTATCACATTCTGAATTGAACGTTGAAAATGAGCTTTTCAGAGCCAGCAGAGGTCAAAATAAGCAGTAATGCAAACTCAGTCAGAGACAAAGATTTTCACTTGCAACTTGCTTTAACATATTTAACAGTGCATGAAATGTTGTCTAAAACAAAAAGAAAATGCTTTTTAGTGGCTGGAACTGGTTTTATCACATTCTGAATTGAACGTTGAAAATGAGCTTTTCAGAGCCAGCAGAGGTCAAAATAAGCAGTAATGCAAACTCAGTCATAGACATAGATTTTCACTTGCAACTTTCTTAAACATATTTAACAGTGCATGAAATGTTGTCTAAAACAAAAAGATAATGCTTTTTAGTGGCTGGAACTGGTTTTATCACATTCTGAATTGAACGTTGAAAATGAGCTTTTCAGAGCCAGCAGAGGTCAAAATAAGCAGTAATGCAAACTCAGTCAGAGACATAGATTTTCACTTGCAACTTGCTTTAACATGTTTAACAGTGCATGAAATGTTATCTTAAACAAAAAGAATAATGCATTTTAGTGGCTGGAACTGGTTTTATCACATTCTGAATTGAACGTTGAAAATGAGCTTTTCAGAGCCAGCAGAGGTCAAAATAAGCAGTAATGCAAACTCAGTCAGAGACATAGATTTTCACTTGCAACTTGCTTTAACATGTTTAACAGTGCATGAAATGTTGTCTAAAACAAAAACATAATGCTTTTTAGTGGCTGGAACTGGTTTTATCACATTCTGAATTGAACGTTGAAAATGAGCTTTTCAGAGCCTGCAGAGGTCAAAATAAGCAGTAATGCAAACTCAGTCATAGACATAGATTTTCACTTGCAACTTGCTTTAACATGTTTAACAGTGCATGAAATGTTGTCTAAAACAAAAAGAAAATGCTTTTTAGTGGCTGGAACTGGTTTTATCACATTCTGAATTGAACGTTGAAAATGAGCTTTTCAGAGCCAGCAGAGGTCAAAATAAGCAGTAATGCAAACTCAGTCATAGACATAGATTTTCACTTGCAACTTGCTTTAACATGTTTAACAGTGCATGAAATGTTGTCTAAAACAAAAACATAATGCTTTTTAGTGGCTGGAACTGGTTTTATCACATTCTGAATTGAACGTTGAAAATGAGCTTTTCAGAGCCAGCAGAAGTCAAAATAAAGCAGTAATGCAAACTCAGTCATAGACATAGATTTTCACTTGCAACTTGCTTTAACATGTTTAACAGTGCATGAAATGTTGTCTAAAACAAAAAGAAAATGCTTTTTAGTGGCTGGAACTGGTTTTATCACATTCTGAATTGAACGTTGAAAATGAGCTTTTCAGAGCCAGCAGAGGTCAAAATAAACAGTAATGCAAACTCAGTCATAGACATAGATTTTCACTTGCAACTTGCTTTATCATGTTTAACAGTGCATGAAATGTTATCTAAAACAAAAAGAATAATGCATTTTAGTGGCTGGATCTGGTTTTATCACTTTCTGAATTCAACGTTAAAAATGAGCTTTTCAGAGCCAGCAGAGGTCAAAATAAGCAGTAATGCAAACTCAGTCATAGACATAGATTTTCACTTGCAACTTTCTTAAACATATTTAACAGTGCATGAAATGTTGTCTAAAACAAAAAGCTAATGCTTTTTAGTGGCTGGAACTGGTTTTATCACATTCTGAATTGAACGTTGAAAATGAGCTTTTCAGAGCCAGCAGAGGTCAAAATAAGCAGTAATGCAAACTCAGTCATAGACATAGATTTTCACTTGCAACTTGCTTTAACATGTTTAACAGTGCATGAAATGTTGTCTAAAACAAAAAGATAATGCTTTTTAGTGGCTGGAACTGGTTTTATCACATTCTGAATTGAACGTTGAAAATGAGCTTTTCAGAGCCAGCAGAGGTCAAAATAAGCAGTAATGCAAACTCAGTCATAGACATAGATTTTCACTTGCAACTTGCTTTAACATGTTTAACAGTGCATGAAATGTTATCTAAAACAAAAAGAATAATGCATTTTAGTATCTGGATCTGGTTTTATCACTTTCTGAATTCAACGTTGAAAATGAGCTTTTCAGAGCCAGCAGAGGTCAAAATAAGCAGTAATGCAAACTCAGTCATAGACATAGATTTTCACTTGCAACTTGCTTTAACATGTTTAACAGTGCATGAAATGTTGTCTAAAACAAAAAGAAAATGCTTTTTAGTGGCTGGAACTGGTTTTATCACATTCTGAATTGAACGTTGAAAATGAGCTTTTCAGAGTCAGCAGAGGTCAAAATAAGCAGTGATGCAAACTCAGTCATATACATAGATTTTCACTTGCAACTTGCTTTAACATGTTTAACAGTGCATGAAATGTTGTCTAAAACAAAAAGAAAATGCTTTTTAGTGGCTGGAACTGGTTTTATCACATTCTGAATTGAACGTTGAAAATGAGCTTTTCAGAGCCAGCAGAGGTCAAAATAAGCAGTAATGCAAACTCAGTCAGAGACAAAGATTTTCACTTGCAACTTGCTTTAACATATTTAACAGTGCATGAAATGTTGTCTAAAACAAAAAGAAAATGCTTTTTAGTGGCTGGATCTGGTTTTATCACATTCTGAATTGAACGTTGAAAATGAGCTTGTCAGAGCCAGCAGAGGTCAAAATAAGCAGTAATGCAAACTCAGTCATAGACATAGATTTTCACTTGCAACTTGCTTTAACATGTTTAACAGTGCATGAAATGTTATCTAAAACAAAAAGAATAATGCATTTTAGTGGCTGGAACTGGTTTTATCACATTCTGAATTGAACGTTGAAAATGAGCTTTTCAGAGCCAGCAGAGGTCAAAATAAGCAGTAATGCAAACTCAGTCATAGACATAGATTTTCATTTGCAACTTGCTTTAACATGTTTAACAGTGCATGAAATGTTATCTTAAACAAAAAGAATAATGCATTTTAGTGGCTGGAACTGGTTTTATCACATTCTGAATTGAACGTTGAAAATGAGCTTTTCAGAGCCAGCAGAGGTCAAAATAAGCAGTAATGCAAACTCAGTCATAGACATAGATTTTCACTTGCAACTTTCTTAAACATATTTAACAGTGCATGAAATGTTGTCTAAAACAAAAAGCTAATGCTTTTTAGTGGCTGGAACTGGTTTTATCACATTCTAAATTGAACGTTGAAAATGAGCTTTTCAGAGCCAGCAGAGGTCAAAATAAGCAGTAATGCAAACTCAGTCATAGACATAGATTTTCACTTGCAACTTGCTTTAACATGTTTAACAGTGCATGAAATGTTGGCTAAAACAAAAAGAAAATGCTTTTTAGTGGCTGGAACTGGTTTTATCACATTCTGAATTGAACGATGAAAATGAGCTTTTCAGAGCCAGCAGAGGTCAAAATAAGCAGTAATGCAAACTCAGTCAGAGACATAGATTTTCACTTGCAACTTGCTTTAACATGTTTAACAGTGCATGAAATGTTGTCTAAAACAAAAAGAAAATGCTTTTTAGTGGCTGGATCTGGTTTTATCACATTCTGAATTGAACGTTGAAAATGAGCTTTTCAGAGCCAGCAGAGGTCAAAATAAGCAGTAATGCAAACTCAGTCATAGACATAGATTTTCACTTGCAACTTGCTTTAACATGTTTAACAGTGCATGAAATGTTATCTAAAACAAAAAGAATAATGCATTTTAGTGGCTGGAACTGGTTTTATCACTTTCTGAATTCAACGTTGAAAATGAGCTGTTCTCAGCCAGCAGAGGTCAAAATAAGCAGTAATGCAAACTCAGTCATAGACATAGATTTTCACTTGCAACTTGCTTTAACATATTTAACAGTGCATGAAATGTTGTCTAAAACAAAAAGAAAATGCTTTTTAGTGGCTGGATCTGGTTTTATCACATTCTGAATTGAACGTTGAAAATGAGCTTTTCAGAGCCAGCAGAGGTCAAAATAAGCAGTAATGCAAACTCAGTCAGAGACATAGATTTTCACTTGCAACTTGCTTTAACATGTTTAACAGTGCATGAAATGTCTAAAACAAAAAGATAATGCTTTTTAGTGGCTGGAACTGGTTTTATCACATTCTGAATTGAACGTTGAAAATGAGCTTTTCAGAGCCAGCAGAGGTCAAAATAAGCAGTAATGCAAACTCAGTCAGAGACATAGATTTTCACTTGCAACTTGCTTTAACATGTTTAACAGTGCATGAAATGTTGTCTAAAACAAAAAGATAATGCTTTTTAGTGGCTGGAACTGGTTTTATCATATTCTGAATTGAACGTTGAAAATGAGCTTTTCAGAGCCAGCAGAGGTCAAAATAAGCAGTAATGCAAACTCAGTCAGAGACATAGATTTTCACTTGCAACTTGCTTTAACATGTTTAACAGTGCATGAAATGTTATCTTAAACAAAAAGAATAATGCATTTTAGTGGCTGGAACTGGTTTTATCACATTCTGAATTGAACGTTGAAAATGAGCTTTTCAGAGCCAGCAGAGGTCAAAATAAGCAGTAATGCAAACTCAGTCAGAGACATAGATTTTCACTTGCAACTTGCTTTAACATGTTTAACAGTGCATGAAATGTTGTCTAAAACAAAAACATAATGCTTTTTAGTGGCTGGAACTGGTTTTATCACATTCTGAATTGAACGTTGAAAATGAGCTTTTCAGAGCCAGCAGAGGTCAAAATAAGCAGTAATGCAAACTCAGTCATAGACATAGATTTTCACTTGCAACTTGCTTTAACATGTTTAACAGTGCATGAAATGTTGTCTAAAACAAAAAGAAAATGCTTTTTAGTGGCTGGAACTGGTTTTATCACATTCTGAATTGAACGTTGAAAATGAGCTTTTCAGAGCCAGCAGAGGTCAAAATAAGCAGTAATGCAAACTCAGTCAGAGACAAAGATTTTCACTTGCAACTTGCTTTAACATATTTAACAGTGCATGAAATGTTGTCTAAAACAAAAAGAAAATGCTTTTTAGTGGCTGGAACTGGTTTTATCACATTCTGAATTGAACGTTGAAAATGAGCTTTTCAGAGCCAGCAGAGGTCAAAATAAGCAGTAATGCAAACTCAGTCATAGACATAGATTTTCACTTGCAACTTTCTTAAACATATTTAACAGTGCATGAAATGTTGTCTAAAACAAAAAGATAATGCTTTTTAGTGGCTGGAACTGGTTTTATCACATTCTGAATTGAACGTTGAAAATGAGCTTTTCAGAGCCAGCAGAGGTCAAAATAAGCAGTAATGCAAACTCAGTCAGAGACATAGATTTTCACTTGCAACTTGCTTTAACATGTTTAACAGTGCATGAAATGTTATCTTAAACAAAAAGAATAATGCATTTTAGTGGCTGGAACTGGTTTTATCACATTCTGAATTGAACGTTGAAAATGAGCTTTTCAGAGCCAGCAGAGGTCAAAATAAGCAGTAATGCAAACTCAGTCAGAGACATAGATTTTCACTTGCAACTTGCTTTAACATGTTTAACAGTGCATGAAATGTTGTCTAAAACAAAAACATAATGCTTTTTAGTGGCTGGAACTGGTTTTATCACATTCTGAATTGAACGTTGAAAATGAGCTTTTCAGAGCCTGCAGAGGTCAAAATAAGCAGTAATGCAAACTCAGTCATAGACATAGATTTTCACTTGCAACTTGCTTTAACATGTTTAACAGTGCATGAAATGTTGTCTAAAACAAAAAGAAAATGCTTTTTAGTGGCTGGAACTGGTTTTATCACATTCTGAATTGAACGTTGAAAATGAGCTTTTCAGAGCCAGCAGAGGTCAAAATAAGCAGTAATGCAAACTCAGTCATAGACATAGATTTTCACTTGCAACTTGCTTTAACATGTTTAACAGTGCATGAAATGTTGTCTAAAACAAAAACATAATGCTTTTTAGTGGCTGGAACTGGTTTTATCACATTCTGAATTGAACGTTGAAAATGAGCTTTTCAGAGCCAGCAGAAGTCAAAATAAAGCAGTAATGCAAACTCAGTCATAGACATAGATTTTCACTTGCAACTTGCTTTAACATGTTTAACAGTGCATGAAATGTTGTCTAAAACAAAAAGAAAATGCTTTTTAGTGGCTGGAACTGGTTTTATCACATTCTGAATTGAACGTTGAAAATGAGCTTTTCAGAGCCAGCAGAGGTCAAAATAAACAGTAATGCAAACTCAGTCATAGACATAGATTTTCACTTGCAACTTGCTTTATCATGTTTAACAGTGCATGAAATGTTGTCTAAAACAAAAAGAATAATGCATTTTAGTGGCTGGATCTGGTTTTATCACTTTCTGAATTCAACGTTAAAAATGAGCTTTTCAGAGCCAGCAGAGGTCAAAATAAGCAGTAATGCAAACTCAGTCATAGACATAGATTTTCACTTGCAACTTTCTTAAACATATTTAACAGTGCATGAAATGTTGTCTAAAACAAAAAGCTAATGCTTTTTAGTGGCTGGAACTGGTTTTATCACATTCTGAATTGAACGTTGAAAATGAGCTTTTCAGAGCCAGCAGAGGTCAAAATAAGCAGTAATGCAAACTCAGTCATAGACATAGATTTTCACTTGCAACTTGCTTTAACATGTTTAACAGTGCATGAAATGTTGTCTAAAACAAAAAGATAATGCTTTTTAGTGGCTGGAACTGGTTTTATCACATTCTGAATTGAACGTTGAAAATGAGCTTTTCAGAGCCAGCAGAGGTCAAAATAAGCAGTAATGCAAACTCAGTCATAGACATAGATTTTCACTTGCAACTTGCTTTAACATGTTTAACAGTGCATGAAATGTTATCTAAAACAAAAAGAATAATGCATTTTAGTATCTGGATCTGGTTTTATCACTTTCTGAATTCAACGTTGAAAATGAGCTTTTCAGAGCCAGCAGAGGTCAAAATAAGCAGTAATGCAAACTCAGTCATAGACATAGATTTTCACTTGCAACTTGCTTTAACATGTTTAACAGTGCATGAAATGTTGTCTAAAACAAAAAGAAAATGCTTTTTAGTGGCTGGAACTGGTTTTATCACATTCTGAATTGAACGTTGAAAATGAGCTTTTCAGAGTCAGCAGAGGTCAAAATAAGCAGTGATGCAAACTCAGTCATATACATAGATTTTCACTTGCAACTTGCTTTAACATGTTTAACAGTGCATGAAATGTTGTCTAAAACAAAAAGAAAATGCTTTTTAGTGGCTGGAACTGGTTTTATCACATTCTGAATTGAACGTTGAAAATGAGCTTTTCAGAGCCAGCAGAGGTCAAAATAAGCAGTAATGCAAACTCAGTCAGAGACAAAGATTTTCACTTGCAACTTGCTTTAACATATTTAACAGTGCATGAAATGTTGTCTAAAACAAAAAGAAAATGCTTTTTAGTGGCTGGATCTGGTTTTATCACATTCTGAATTGAACGTTGAAAATGAGCTTGTCAGAGCCAGCAGAGGTCAAAATAAGCAGTAATGCAAACTCAGTCATAGACATAGATTTTCACTTGCAACTTGCTTTAACATGTTTAACAGTGCATGAAATGTTATCTAAAACAAAAAGAATAATGCATTTTAGTGGCTGGAACTGGTTTTATCACATTCTGAATTGAACGTTGAAAATGAGCTTTTCAGAGCCAGCAGAGGTCAAAATAAGCAGTAATGCAAACTCAGTCATAGACATAGATTTTCATTTGCAACTTGCTTTAACATGTTTAACAGTGCATGAAATGTTATCTTAAACAAAAAGAATAATGCATTTTAGTGGCTGGAACTGGTTTTATCACATTCTGAATTGAACGTTGAAAATGAGCTTTTCAGAGCCAGCAGAGGTCAAAATAAGCAGTAATGCAAACTCAGTCATAGACATAGATTTTCACTTGCAACTTTCTTAAACATATTTAACAGTGCATGAAATGTTGTCTAAAACAAAAAGCTAATGCTTTTTAGTGGCTGGAACTGGTTTTATCACATTCTAAATTGAACGTTGAAAATGAGCTTTTCAGAGCCAGCAGAGGTCAAAATAAGCAGTAATGCAAACTCAGTCATAGACATAGATTTTCACTTGCAACTTGCTTTAACATGTTTAACAGTGCATGAAATGTTGGCTAAAACAAAAAGAAAATGCTTTTTAGTGGCTGGAACTGGTTTTATCACATTCTGAATTGAACGATGAAAATGAGCTTTTCAGAGCCAGCAGAGGTCAAAATAAGCAGTAATGCAAACTCAGTCAGAGACATAGATTTTCACTTGCAACTTGCTTTAACATGTTTAACAGTGCATGAAATGTTGTCTAAAACAAAAAGAAAATGCTTTTTAGTGGCTGGATCTGGTTTTATCACATTCTGAATTGAACGTTGAAAATGAGCTTTTCAGAGCCAGCAGAGGTCAAAATAAGCAGTAATGCAAACTCAGTCATAGACATAGATTTTCACTTGCAACTTGCTTTAACATGTTTAACAGTGCATGAAATGTTATCTAAAACAAAAAGAATAATGCATTTTAGTGGCTGGAACTGGTTTTATCACTTTCTGAATTCAACGTTGAAAATGAGCTGTTCTCAGCCAGCAGAGGTCAAAATAAGCAGTAATGCAAACTCAGTCATAGACATAGATTTTCACTTGCAACTTGCTTTAACATATTTAACAGTGCATGAAATGTTGTCTAAAACAAAAAGAAAATGCTTTTTAGTGGCTGGATCTGGTTTTATCACATTCTGAATTGAACGTTGAAAATGAGCTTTTCAGAGCCAGCAGAGGTCAAAATAAGCAGTAATGCAAACTCAGTCAGAGACATAGATTTTCACTTGCAACTTGCTTTAACATGTTTAACAGTGCATGAAATGTCTAAAACAAAAAGATAATGCTTTTTAGTGGCTGGAACTGGTTTTATCACATTCTGAATTGAACGTTGA
Organism: Danio rerio; assembly: GCF_052040795.2. Lineage (NCBI taxonomy): Eukaryota > Metazoa > Chordata > Actinopteri > Cypriniformes > Danionidae > Danio > Danio rerio. The sequence goes on along the minus strand of NC_141036.1, from coordinate 19,290,234 downwards.
AAATGAGCTTTTCAGAGCCAGCAGAGGTCAAAATAAGCAGTAATGCAAACTCAGTCAGAGACATAGATTTTCACTTGCAACTTGCTTTAACATGTTTAACAGTGCATGAAATGTTGTCTAAAACAAAAAGATAATGCTTTTTAGTGGCTGGAACTGGTTTTATCACATTCTGAATTGAACGTTGAAAATGAGCTTTTTAGAGCCAGCAGAGGTCAAAATAAGCAGTAATGCAAACTCAGTCATAGACATAGATTTTCACTTGCAACTTGCTTTAACATGTTTAACAGTGCATGAAATGTTGTCTAAAACAAAAAGAAAATGCTTTTTAGTGGCTGGAACTGGTTTTATCACATTCTGAATTGAACGTTGAAAATGAGCTTTTCAGAGCCAGCAGAGGTCAAAATAAGCAGTAATGCAAACTCAGTCAGAGACAAAGAATTTCACTTGCAACTTGCTTTAACATGTTTAACAGTGCATGAAATGTTGTCTAAAACAAAAAGAAAATGCTTTTTAGTGGCTGGATCTGGTTTTATCACATTCTGAATTGAACGTTGAAAATGAGCTTTTCAGAGCCAGCAGAGGTCAAAATAAGCAGTAATGCAAACTCAGTCATAGACATAGATTTTCACTTGCAACTTGCTTTAACATGTTTAACAGTGCATGAAATGTTATCTAAAACAAAAAGAATAATGCATTTTAGTGGCTGGATCTGGTTTTATCACTTTCTGAATTCAACGTTGAAAATGAGCTTTTCAGAGCCAGCAGAGGTCAAAATAAGCAGTAAATCAAACTCAGTCATAGACATAGATTTTCACTTGCAACTTGCTTTAACATGTTTAACAGTGCATGAAATGTTGTCTAAAACAAAAAGAAAATGCTTTTTAGTGGCTGGAACTGGTTTTATCACATTCTGAATTGAACGTTGAAAATGAGCTTTTCAGAGCCAGCAGAGGTCAAAATAAGCAGTGATGCAAACTCAGTCATAGACATAGATTTTCACTTGCAACTTGCTTTAACATATTTAACAGTGCATGAAATGTTGTCTAAAACAAAAGATAATGCTTTTTATTGGCTGGAACTGGTTTTATCACATTCTGAATTGAACGTTGAAAATGAGCTTTTCAGAGCCAGCAGAGGTCAAAATAAGCAGTAATGCAAACTCAGTCAGAGACATAGATTTTCACTTGCAACTTGCTTTAACATGTTTAACAGTGCATGAAATGTTGTCTAAAACAAAAAGATAATGCTTTTTAGTGGCTGGAACTATTTTTATCACATTCTGAATTGAACGTTGAAAATGAGCTTTTTAGAGCCAGCAGAGGTCAAAATAAGCAGTAATGCAAACTCAGTCATAGACATAGATTTTCACTTGCAACTTGCTTTAACATGTTTAACAGTGCATGAAATGTTGTCTAAAACAAAAAGAAAATGCTTTTTAGTGGCTGGAACTGGTTTTATCACATTCTGAATTGAACGTTGAAAATGAGCTTTTCAGAGCCAGCAGAGGTCAAAATAAGCAGTAATGCAAACTCAATCAGATACAAAGAATTTCACTTGCAACTTGCTTTAACATGTTTAACAGTGCATGAAATGTTGTCTAAAACAAAAAGAAAATGCTTTTTAGTGGCTGGATCTGGTTTTATCACATTCTGAATTGAACGTTGAAAATGAGCTTTTCAGAGCCAGCAGAGGTCAAAATAAGCAGTAAATCAAACTCAGTCATAGACATAGATTTTCACTTGCAACTTGCTTTAACATGTTTAACAGTGCATGAAATGTTGTCTAAAACAAAAAGAAAATGCTTTTTAGTGGCTGGAACTGGTTTTATCACATTCTGAATTGAACGTTGAAAATGAGCTTTTCAGAGCCAGCAGAGGTCAAAATAAGCAGTGATGCAAACTCAGTCATAGACATAGATTTTCACTTGCAACTTGCTTTAACATATTTAACAGTGCATGAAATGTTGTCTAAAACAAAAGATAATGCTTTTTAGTGGCTGGAACTGGTTTTATCACATTCTGAATTGAACGTTGAAAATGAGCTTTTCAGAGCCAGCAGAGGTCAAAATAAGCAGTAATGCAAACTCAGTCAGAGACATAGATTTTCACTTGCAACTTGCTTTAACATGTTTAGCAGTGCATGAAATGTTGTCTAAAACAAAAACATAATGCTTTTTAGTGGCTGGAACTGGTTTTATCACATTCTGAATTGAACGTTGAAAATGAGCTTTTCAGAGCCAGCAGAAGTCAAAATAAAGCAGTAATGCAAACTCAGTCATAGACATAGATTTTCACTTGCAACTTGCTTTAACATGTTTAACAGTGCATGAAATGTTGTCTAAAACAAAAAGAAAATGCTTTTTAGTGGCTGGAACTGGTTTTATCACATTCTGAATTGAACGTTGAAAATGAGCTTTTCAGAGCCAGCAGAGGTCAAAATAAACAGTAATGCAAACTCAGTCATAGACATAGATTTTCACTTGCAACTTGCTTTATCATGTTTAACAGTGCATGAAATGTTATCTAAAACAAAAAGAATAATGCATTTTAGTGGCTGGATCTGGTTTTATCACTTTCTGAATTCAACGTTGAAAATGAGCTTTTCAGAGCCAGCAGAGGTCAAAATAAGCAGTAATGCAAACTCAGTCAGAGACAAAGATTTTCACTTGCAACTTGCTTTAACATATTTAACAGTGCATGAAATGTTGTCTAAAACAAAAAGAATGATGCATTTTAGTAGCTGGATCTGGTTTTATCACATTCTGTGATGGACGTTGAAAATGAGCTTTTCAGAGCCAGCAGAGGTCAAAATAAGCAGTAATGCAAACTCAGTCATAGACATAGATTTTCACTTGCAACTTGCTGTAACATATTTAACAGTGCATGAAATGTTGTCTAAAACAAAAACATAATGCTATTTAGTGGCTGGAACTGGTTTTATCACATTCTGAATTGAACGTTGAAAATGAGCTTTTCAGAGCCAGCAGAGGTCAAAATAAGCAGTAATGCAAACTCAGTCATAGACATAGATTTTCACTTGCAACTTGCTTTAACATGTTTAACAGTGCATGAAATGTTGTCTAAAACAAAAAGAAAATGCTTTTTAGTGGCTGGAACTGGTTTTATCACATTCTGAATTGAACGTTGAAAATGAGCTTTTCAGAGCCAGCAGATGTCAAAATAAGCAGTAATGCAAACTCAGTCAGAGACAAAGATTTTCACTTGCAACTTGCTTTAACATAATTAACAGTGCATGAAATGTTGTCTAAAACAAAAAGAAAATGCTTTTTAGTGGCTGGAACTGGTTTTATCACATTCTGAATTGAACGTTGAAAATGAGCTTTTCAGAGCCAGCAGAGGTCAAAATAAGCAGTAATGCAAACTCAGTCATAGACATAGATTTTCACTTGCAACTTTCTTAAACATTTTTAACAGTGCATGAAATGTTGTCTAAAACAAAAAGATAATGCTTTTTAGTGGCTGGAACTGGTTTTATCACATTCTGAATTGAACGTTGAAAATGAGCTTTTCAGAGCCAGCAGAGGTCAAAATAAGCAGTAATGCAAACTCAGTCAGAGACATAGATTTTCACTTGCAACTTGCTTTAACATGTTTAACAGTGCATGAAATGTTGTCTAAAACAAAAACATAATGCTTTTTAGTGGCTGGAACTGGTTTTATCACATTCTGAATTGAACGTTGAAAATGAGCTTTTCAGAGCCAGCAGAGGTCAAAATAAGCAGTAATGCAAACTCAGTCATAGACATAGATTTTCACTTGCAACTTGCTTTAACATGTTTAACAGTGCATGAAATGTTGTCTAAAACAAAAACATAATGCTTTTTAGTGGCTGGAACTGGTTTTATCACATTCTGAATTGAACGTTGAAAATGAGCTTTTCAGAGCCAGCAGAGGTCAAAATAAGCAGTAATGCAAACTCAGTCAGAGACAAAGATTTTCACTTGCAACTTGCTTTAACATATTTAACAGTGCATGAAATGTTGTCTAAAACAAAAAGAATGATGCATTTTAGTAGCTGGATCTGGTTTTATCACATTCTGTGATGGACGTTGAAAATGAGCTTTTCAGAGCCAGCAGAGGTCAAAATAAGCAGTAATGCAAACTCAGTCAGAGACATAGATTTTCACTTGCAACTTTCTTAAACATATTTAACAGTGCATGAAATGTTGTCTAAAACAAAAAGAAAATGCTTTTTAGTGGCTGGAACTGGTTTTATCACATTCTGAATTGAACGTTGAAAATGAGCTTTTCAGAGCCAGCAGAGGTCAAAATAAGCAGTAATGCAAACTCAGTCAGAGACAAAGATTTTCACTTGCAACTTGCTTTAACATGTTTAACAGTGCATGAAATGTTGTCTAAAACAAAAAGAAAATGCTTTTTAGTGGCTGGAACTGGTTTTATCATATTCTGAATTGAACGTTGAAAATGAGCTTTTCAGAGCCAGCAGAGGTCAAAATAAGCAGTAATGCAAACTCAGTCAGAGACATAGATTTTCACTTGCAACTTGATTTAACATGTTTAACAGTGCATGAAATGTTATCTTAAACAAAAAGAATAATGCATTTTAGTGGCTGGAACTGGTTTTATCACATTCTGAATTGAACGTTGAAAATGAGCTTTTCAGAGCCAGCAGAGGTCAAAATAAGCAGTAATGCAAACTCAGTCAGAGACATAGATTTTCACTTGCAACTTGCTTTAACATGTTTAACAGTGCATGAAATGTTGTCTAAAACAAAAACATAATGCTTTTTAGTGGCTGGAACTGGTTTTATCACATTCTGAATTGAACGTTGAAAATGAGCTTTTCAGAGCCAGCAGAGGTCAAAATAAGCAGTAATGCAAACTCAGTCATAGACATAGATTTTCACTTGCAACTTGCTTTAACATGTTTAACAGTGCATGAAATGTTGTCTAAAACAAAAAGAAAATGCTTTTTAGTGGCTGGAACTGGTTTTATCACATTCTGAATTGAACGTTGAAAATGAGCTTTTCAGAGCCAGCAGAGGTCAAAATAAGCAGTAATGCAAACTCAGTCAGAGACAAAGATTTTCACTTGCAACTTGCTTTAACATATTTAACAGTGCATGAAATGTTGTCTAAAACAAAAAGAAAATGCTTTTTAGTGGCTGGAACTGGTTTTATCACATTCTGAATTGAACGTTGAAAATGAGCTTTTCAGAGCCAGCAGAGGTCAAAATAAGCAGTAATGCAAACTCAGTCATAGACATAGATTTTCACTTGCAACTTTCTTAAACATATTTAACAGTGCATGAAATGTTGTCTAAAACAAAAAGATAATGCTTTTTAGTGGCTGGAACTGGTTTTATCACATTCTGAATTGAACGTTGAAAATGAGCTTTTCAGAGCCAGCAGAGGTCAAAATAAGCAGTAATGCAAACTCAGTCAGAGACATAGATTTTCACTTGCAACTTGCTTTAACATGTTTAACAGTGCATGAAATGTTGTCTAAAACAAAAAGAAAATGCTTTTTAGGGGCTGGAACTGGTTTTATCACATTCTGAATTGAACGTTGAAAATGAGCTTTTCAGAGCCAGCAGAGGTCAAAATAAGCAGTAATGCAAACTCAGTCATAGACATAGATTTTCACTTGCAACTTGCTTTAACATGTTTAACAGTGCATGAAATGTTGTCTAAAACAAAAAGAAAATGCTTTTTAGTGGCTGGAACTGGTTTTATCACATTCTGAATTGAACGTTGAAAATGAGCTTTTCAGAGCCAGCAGAGGTCAAAATAAGCAGTAATGCAAACTCAGTCAGAGACAAAGATTTTTACTTGCAACTTGCTTTAACATGTTTAACAGTGCATGAAATGTTGTCTAAAACAAAAAGAAAATGCTTTTTAGTGGCTGGAACTGGTTTTATCATATTCTGAATTGAACGTTGAAAATGAGCTTTTCAGAGCCAGCAGAGGTCAAAATAAGCAGTAATGCAAACTCAGTCAGAGACATAGATTTTCACTTGCAACTTGCTTTAACATGTTTAACAGTGCATGAAATGTTATCTTAAACAAAAAGAATAATGCATTTTAGTGGCTGGAACTGGTTTTATCACATTCTGAATTGAACGTTGAAAATGAGCTTTTCAGAGCCAGCAGAGGTCAAAATAAGCAGTAATGCAAACTCAGTCAGAGACATAGATTTTCACTTGCAACTTGCTTTAACATGTTTAACAGTGCATGAAATGTTGTCTAAAACAAAAACATAATGCTTTTTAGTGGCTGGAACTGGTTTTATCACATTCTGAATTGAACGTTGAAAATGAGCTTTTCAGAGCCAGCAGAGGTCAAAATAAGCAGTAATGCAAACTCAGTCATAGACATAGATTTTCACTTGCAACTTGCTTTAACATGTTTAACAGTGCATGAAATGTTGTCTAAAACAAAAAGAAAATGCTTTTTAGTGGCTGGAACTGGTTTTATCACATTCTGAATTGAACGTTGAAAATGAGCTTTTCAGAGCCAGCAGAGGTCAAAATAAGCAGTAATGCAAACTCAGTCAGAGACAAAGATTTTCACTTGCAACTTGCTTTAACATATTTAACAGTGCATGAAATGTTGTCTAAAACAAAAAGAAAATGCTTTTTAGTGGCTGGAACTGGTTTTATCACATTCTGAATTGAACGTTGAAAATGAGCTTTTCAGAGCCAGCAGAGGTCAAAATAAGCAGTAATGCAAACTCAGTCATAGACATAGATTTTCACTTGCAACTTGCTTTAACATGTTTAACAGTGCATGAAATGTTATCTAAAACAAAAAGAATAATGCATTTTAGTGGCTGGATCTGGTTTTATCACTTTCTGAATTCAACGTTGAAAATGAGCTGTTCTCAGCCAGCAGAGGTCAAAATAAGCAGTAATGCAAACTCAGTCATAGACATAGATTTTCACTTGCAACTTGCTGTAACATATTTAACAGTGCATGAAATGTTGTCTAAAACAAAAACATAATGCTTTTTAGTGGCTGGAACTGGTTTTATCACATTCTGAATTGAACGTTGAAAATGAGCTTTTCAGAGCCAGCAGAGGTCAAAATAAGCAGTAATGCAAACTCAGTCATAGACATAGATTTTCACTTGCAACTTGCTTTAACATGTTTAACAGTGCATGAAATGTTGTCTAAAACAAAAAGAAAATGCTTTTTAGTGGCTGGAACTGGTTTTATCACATTCTGAATTGAACATTGAAAATGAGCTTTTCAGAGCCAGCAGAGGTCAAAATAAGCAGTAATGCAAACTCAGTCAGAGACAAAGATTTTCACTTGCAACTTGCTTTAACATATTTAACAGTGCATGAAATGTTGTCTAAAACAAAAAGAAAATGCTTTTTAGTGGCTGGAACTGGTTTTATCACATTCTGAATTGAACGTTGAAAATGAGCTTTTCAGAGCCAGCAGAGGTCAAAATAAGCAGTAATGCAAACTCAGTCATAGACATAGATTTTCACTTGCAACTTTCTTAAACATATTTAACAGTGCATGAAATGTAGTCTAAAACAAAAAGATAATGCTTTTTAGTGGCTGGAACTGGTTTTATCACATTCTGTGATGGACGTTGAAAATGAGCTTTTCAGAGCCAGCAGAGGTCAAAATAAGCAGTAATGCAAACTCAGTCAGAGACATAGATTTTCACTTGCAACTTTCTTAAACATATTTAACAGTGCATGAAATGTTGTCTAAAACAAAAAGAAAATGCTTTTTAGTGGCTGGAACTGGTTTTATCACATTCTGAATTGAACGTTGAAAATGAGCTTTTCAGAGCCAGCAGAGGTCAAAATAAGCAGTAATGCAAACTCAGTCAGAGACAAAGATTTTCACTTGCAACTTGCTTTAACATGTTTAACAGTGCATGAAATGTTATCTTAAACAAAAAGAATAATGCATTTTAGTGGCTGGAACTGGTTTTATCACATTCTGAATTGAACGTTGAAAATGAGCTTTTCAGAGCCAGCAGAGGTCAAAATAAGCAGTAATGCAAACTCAGTCAGAGACATAGATTTTCACTTGCAACTTGCTTTAACATGTTTAACAGTGCATGAAATGTTGTCTAAAACAAAAACATAATGCTTTTTAGTGGCTGGAACTGGTTTTATCACATTCTGAATTGAACGTTGAAAATGAGCTTTTCAGAGCCAGCAGAGGTCAAAATAAGCAGTAATGCAAACTCAGTCATAGACATAGATTTTCACTTGCAACTTGCTTTAACATGTTTAACAGTGCATGAAATGTTGTCTAAAACAAAAAGAAAATGCTTTTTAGTGGCTGGAACTGGTTTTATCACATTCTGAATTGAACGTTGAAAATGAGCTTTTCAGAGCCAGCAGAGGTCAAAATAAGCAGTAATGCAAACTCAGTCAGAGACAAAGATTTTCACTTGCAACTTGCTTTAACATATTTAACAGTGCATGAAATGTTGTCTAAAACAAAAAGAAAATGCTTTTTAGTGGCTGGAACTGGTTTTATCACATTCTGAATTGAACGTTGAAAATGAGCTTTTCAGAGCCAGCAGAGGTCAAAATAAGCAGTAATGCAAACTCAGTCATAGACATAGATTTTCACTTGCAACTTTCTTAAACATATTTAACAGTGCATGAAATGTTGTCTAAAACAAAAAGATAATGCTTTTTAGTGGCTGGAACTGGTTTTATCACATTCTGAATTGAACGTTGAAAATGAGCTTTTCAGAGCCAGCAGAGGTCAAAATAAGCAGTAATGCAAACTCAGTCAGAGACATAGATTTTCACTTGCAACTTGCTTTAACATGTTTAACAGTGCATGAAATGTTGTCTAAAACAAAAAGAAAATGCTTTTTAGTGGCTGGAACTGGTTTTATCACATTCTGAATTGAACGTTGAAAATGAGCTTTTCAGAGCCAGCAGAGGTCAAAATAAGCAGTAATGCAAACTCAGTCATAGACATAGATTTTCACTTGCAACTTGCTTTAACATGTTTAACAGTGCATGAAATGTTGTCTAAAACAAAAAGAAAATGCTTTTTAGTGGCTGGAACTGGTTTTATCACATTCTGAATTGAACGTTGAAAATGAGCTTTTCAGAGCCAGCAGAGGTCAAAATAAGCAGTAATGCAAACTCAGTCAGAGACAAAGATTTTCACTTGCAACTTGCTTTAACATGTTTAACAGTGCATGAAATGTTGTCTAAAACAAAAAGAAAATGCTTTTTAGTGGCTGGAACTGGTTTTATCATATTCTGAATTGAACGTTGAAAATGAGCTTTTCAGAGCCAGCAGAGGTCAAAATAAGCAGTAATGCAAACTCAGTCAGAGACATAGATTTTCACTTGCAACTTGCTTTAACATGTTTAACAGTGCATGAAATGTTATCTTAAACAAAAAGAATAATGCATTTTAGTGGCTGGAACTGGTTTTATCACATTCTGAATTGAACGTTGAAAATGAGCTTTTCAGAGCCAGCAGAGGTCAAAATAAGCAGTAATGCAAACTCAGTCAGAGACATAGATTTTCACTTGCAACTTGCTTTAACATGTTTAACAGTGCATGAAATGTTGTCTAAAACAAAAACATAATGCTTTTTAGTGGCTGGAACTGGTTTTATCACATTCTGAATTGAACGTTGAAAATGAGCTTTTCAGAGCCAGCAGAGGTCAAAATAAGCAGTAATGCAAACTCAGTCATAGACATAGATTTTCACTTGCAACTTGCTTTAACATGTTTAACAGTGCATGAAATGTTGTCTAAAACAAAAAGAAAATGCTTTTTAGTGGCTGGAACTGGTTTTATCACATTCTGAATTGAACGTTGAAAATGAGCTTTTCAGAGCCAGCAGAGGTCAAAATAAGCAGTAATGCAAACTCAGTCAGAGACATAGATTTTCACTTGCAACTTGCTTTAACATGTTTAACAGTGCATGAAATGTCTAAAACAAAAAGATAATGCTTTTTAGTGGCTGGAACTGGTTTTATCACATTCTGAATTGAACGTTGAAAATGAGCTTTTCAGAGCCAGCAGAGGTCAAAATAAGCAGTAATGCAAACTCAGTCAGAGACATAGATTTTCACTTGCAACTTGCTTTAACATGTTTAACAGTGCATGAAATGTTGTCTAAAACAAAAAGATAATGCTTTTTAGTGGCTGGAACTGGTTTTATCACATTCTGAATTGAACGTTGAAAATGAGCTTTTTAGAGCCAGCAGAGGTCAAAATAAGCAGTAATGCAAACTCAGTCATAGACATAGATTTTCACTTGCAACTTGCTTTAACATGTTTAACAGTGCATGAAATGTTGTCTAAAACAAAAAGAAAATGCTTTTTAGTGGCTGGAACTGGTTTTATCACATTCTGAATTGAACGTTGAAAATGAGCTTTTCAGAGCCAGCAGAGGTCAAAATAAGCAGTAATGCAAACTCAGTCAGAGACAAAGAATTTCACTTGCAACTTGCTTTAACATGTTTAACAGTGCATGAAATGTTGTCTAAAACAAAAAGAAAATGCTTTTTAGTGGCTGGATCTGGTTTTATCACATTCTGAATTGAACGTTGAAAATGAGCTTTTCAGAGCCAGCAGAGGTCAAAATAAGCAGTAATGCAAACTCAGTCATAGACATAGATTTTCACTTGCAACTTGCTTTAACATGTTTAACAGTGCATGAAATGTTATCTAAAACAAAAAGAATAATGCATTTTAGTGGCTGGATCTGGTTTTATCACTTTCTGAATTCAACGTTGAAAATGAGCTTTTCAGAGCCAGCAGAGGTCAAAATAAGCAGTAAATCAAACTCAGTCATAGACATAGATTTTCACTTGCAACTTGCTTTAACATGTTTAACAGTGCATGAAATGTTGTCTAAAACAAAAAGAAAATGCTTTTTAGTGGCTGGAACTGGTTTTATCACATTCTGAATTGAACGTTGAAAATGAGCTTTTCAGAGCCAGCAGAGGTCAAAATAAGCAGTGATGCAAACTCAGTCATAGACATAGATTTTCACTTGCAACTTGCTTTAACATATTTAACAGTGCATGAAATGTTGTCTAAAACAAAAGATAATGCTTTTTAGTGGCTGGAACTGGTTTTATCACATTCTGAATTGAACGTTGAAAATGAGCTTTTCAGAGCCAGCAGAGGTCAAAATAAGCAGTAATGCAAACTCAGTCAGAGACATAGATTTTCACTTGCAACTTGCTTTAACATGTTTAACAGTGCATGAAATGTTGTCTAAAACAAAAAGATAATGCTTTTTAGTGGCTGGAACTATTTTTATCACATTCTGAATTGAACGTTGAAAATGAGCTTTTTAGAGCCAGCAGAGGTCAAAATAAGCAGTAATGCAAACTCAGTCATAGACATAGATTTTCACTTGCAACTTGCTTTAACATGTTTAACAGTGCATGAAATGTTGTCTAAAACAAAAAGAAAATGCTTTTTAGTGGCTGGAACTGGTTTTATCACATTCTGAATTGAACGTTGAAAATGAGCTTTTCAGAGCCAGCAGAGGTCAAAATAAGCAGTAATGCAAACTCAGTCAGAGACAAAGAATTTCACTTGCAACTTGCTTTAACATGTTTAACAGTGCATGAAATGTTGTCTAAAACAAAAAGAAAATGCTTTTTAGTGGCTGGATCTGGTTTTATCACATTCTGAATTGAACGTTGAAAATGAGCTTTTCAGAGCCAGCAGAGGTCAAAATAAGCAGTAAATCAAACTCAGTCATAGACATAGATTTTCACTTGCAACTTGCTTTAACATGTTTAACAGTGCATGAAATGTTGTCTAAAACAAAAAGAAAATGCTTTTTAGTGGCTGGAACTGGTTTTATCACATTCTGAATTGAACGTTGAAAATGAGCTTTTCAGAGCCAGCAGAGGTCAAAATAAGCAGTGATGCAAACTCAGTCATAGACATAGATTTTCACTTGCAACTTGCTTTAACATATTTAACAGTGCATGAAATGTTGTCTAAAACAAAAGATAATGCTTTTTAGTGGCTGGAACTGGTTTTATCACATTCTGAATTGAACGTTGAAAATGAGCTTTTCAGAGCCAGCAGAGGTCAAAATAAGCAGTAATGCAAACTCAGTCAGAGACATAGATTTTCACTTGCAACTTGCTTTAACATGTTTAGCAGTGCATGAAATGTTGTCTAAAACAAAAACATAATGCTTTTTAGTGGCTGGAACTGGTTTTATCACATTCTGAATTGAACGTTGAAAATGAGCTTTTCAGAGCCAGCAGAAGTCAAAATAAAGCAGTAATGCAAACTCAGTCATAGACATAGATTTTCACTTGCAACTTGCTTTAACATGTTTAACAGTGCATGAAATGTTGTCTAAAACAAAAAGAAAATGCTTTTTAGTGGCTGGAACTGGTTTTATCACATTCTGAATTGAACGTTGAAAATGAGCTTTTCAGAGCCAGCAGAGGTCAAAATAAACAGTAATGCAAACTCAGTCATAGACATAGATTTTCACTTGCAACTTGCTTTATCATGTTTAACAGTGCATGAAATGTTATCTAAAACAAAAAGAATAATGCATTTTAGTGGCTGGATCTGGTTTTATCACTTTCTGAATTCAACGTTGAAAATGAGCTTTTCAGAGCCAGCAGAGGTCAAAATAAGCAGTAATGCAAACTCAGTCAGAGACAAAGATTTTCACTTGCAACTTGCTTTAACATATTTAACAGTGCATGAAATGTTGTCTAAAACAAAAAGAATGATGCATTTTAGTAGCTGGATCTGGTTTTATCACATTCTGTGATGGACGTTGAAAATGAGCTTTTCAGAGCCAGCAGAGGTCAAAATAAGCAGTAATGCAAACTCAGTCAGAGACATAGATTTTCACTTGCAACTTTCTTAAACATATTTAACAGTGCATGAAATGTTGTCTAAAACAAAAAGAAAATGCTTTTTAGTGGCTGGAACTGGTTTTATCACATTCTGAATTGAACGTTGAAAATGAGCTTTTCAGAGCCAGCAGAGGTCAAAATAAGCAGTAATGCAAACTCAGTCAGAGACAAAGATTTTCACTTGCAACTTGCTTTAACATGTTTAACAGTGCATGAAATGTTGTCTAAAACAAAAAGAAAATGCTTTTTAGTGGCTGGAACTGGTTTTATCATATTCTGAATTGAACGTTGAAAATGAGCTTTTCAGAGCCAGCAGAGGTCAAAATAAGCAGTAATGCAAACTCAGTCAGAGACATAGATTTTCACTTGCAACTTGCTTTAACATGTTTAACAGTGCATGAAATGTTATCTTAAACAAAAAGAATAATGCATTTTAGTGGCTGGAACTGGTTTTATCACATTCTGAATTGAACGTTGAAAATTAGCTTTTCAGAGCCAGCAGAGGTCAAAATAAGCAGTAATGCAAACTCAGTCAGAGACATAGATTTTCACTTGCAACTTGCTTTAACATGTTTAACAGTGCATGAAATGTTGTCTAAAACAAAAACATAATGCTTTTTAGTGGCTGGAACTGGTTTTATCACATTCTGAATTGAACGTTGAAAATGAGCTTTTCAGAGCCAGCAGAGGTCAAAATAAGCAGTAATGCAAACTCAGTCATAGACATAGATTTTCACTTGCAACTTGCTTTAACATGTTTAACAGTGCATGAAATGTTGTCTAAAACAAAAAGAAAATGCTTTTTAGTGGCTGGAACTGGTTTTATCACATTCTGAATTGAACGTTGAAAATGAGCTTTTCAGAGCCAGCAGAGGTCAAAATAAGCAGTAATGCAAACTCAGTCAGAGACAAAGATTTTCACTTGCAACTTGCTTTAACATGTTTAACAGTGCATGAAATGTTGTCTAAAACAAAAAGAAAATGCTTTTTAGTGGCTGGAACTGGTTTTATCATATTCTGAATTGAACGTTGAAAATGAGCTTTTCAGAGCCAGCAGAGGTCAAAATAAGCAGTAATGCAAACTCAGTCAGAGACATAGATTTTCACTTGCAACTTGCTTTAACATGTTTAACAGTGCATGAAATGTTATCTTAAACAAAAAGAATAATGCATTTTAGTGGCTGGAACTGGTTTTATCACATTCTGAATTGAACGTTGAAAATGAGCTTTTCAGAGCCAGCAGAGGTCAAAATAAGCAGTAATGCAAACTCAGTCAGAGACATAGATTTTCACTTGCAACTTGCTTTAACATGTTTAACAGTGCATGAAATGTTGTCTAAAACAAAAACATAATGCTTTTTAGTGGCTGGAACTGGTTTTATCACATTCTGAATTGAACGTTGAAAATGAGCTTTTCAGAGCCAGCAGAGGTCAAAATAAGCAGTAATGCAAACTCAGTCATAGACATAGATTTTCACTTGCAACTTGCTTTAACATGTTTAACAGTGCATGAAATGTTGTCTAAAACAAAAAGAAAATGCTTTTTAGTGGCTGGAACTGGTTTTATCACATTCTGAATTGAACGTTGAAAATGAGCTTTTCAGAGCCAGCAGAGGTCAAAATAAGCAGTAATGCAAACTCAGTCAGAGACAAAGATTTTCACTTGCAACTTGCTTTAACATATTTAACAGTGCATGAAATGTTGTCTAAAACAAAAAGAAAATGCTTTTTAGTGGCTGGAACTGGTTTTATCACATTCTGAATTGAACGTTGAAAATGAGCTTTTCAGAGCCAGCAGAGGTCAAAATAAGCAGTAATGCAAACTCAGTCATAGACATAGATTTTCACTTGCAACTTTCTTAAACATATTTAACAGTGCATGAAATGTTGTCTAAAACAAAAAGATAATGCTTTTTAGTGGCTGGAACTGGTTTTATCACATTCTGAATTGAACGTTGAAAATGAGCTTTTCAGAGCCAGCAGAGGTCAAAATAAGCAGTAATGCAAACTCAGTCAGAGACATAGATTTTCACTTGCAACTTGCTTTAACATGTTTAACAGTGCATGAAATGTTATCTTAAACAAAAAGAATAATGCATTTTAGTGGCTGGAACTGGTTTTATCACATTCTGAATTGAACGTTGAAAATGAGCTTTTCAGAGCCAGCAGAGGTCAAAATAAGCAGTAATGCAAACTCAGTCAGAGACATAGATTTTCACTTGCAACTTGCTTTAACATGTTTAACAGTGCATGAAATGTTGTCTAAAACAAAAACATAATGCTTTTTAGTGGCTGGAACTGGTTTTATCACATTCTGAATTGAACGTTGAAAATGAGCTTTTCAGAGCCTGCAGAGGTCAAAATAAGCAGTAATGCAAACTCAGTCATAGACATAGATTTTCACTTGCAACTTGCTTTAACATGTTTAACAGTGCATGAAATGTTGTCTAAAACAAAAAGAAAATGCTTTTTAGTGGCTGGAACTGGTTTTATCACATTCTGAATTGAACGTTGAAAATGAGCTTTTCAGAGCCAGCAGAGGTCAAAATAAGCAGTAATGCAAACTCAGTCAGAGACAAAGATTTTCACTTGCAACTTGCTTTAACATGTTTAACAGTGCATGAAATGTTGTCTAAAACAAAAAGAAAATGCTTTTTAGTGGCTGGAACTGGTTTTATCATATTCTGAATTGAACGTTGAAAATGAGCTTTTCAGAGCCAGCAGAGGTCAAAATAAGCAGTAATGCAAACTCAGTCAGAGACATAGATTTTCACTTGCAACTTGCTTTAACATGTTTAACAGTGCATGAAATGTTATCTTAAACAAAAAGATAATGCTTTTTAGTGGCTGGAACTGGTTTTATCACATTCTGAATTGAACGTTGAAAATGAGCTTTTCAGAGCCAGCAGAGGTCAAAATAAGCAGTAATGCAAACTCAGTCAGAGACATAGATTTTCACTTGCAACTTGCTTTAACATGTTTAACAGTGCATGAAATGTTGTCTAAAACAAAAAGAAAATGCTTTTTAGTGGCTGGAACTGGTTTTATCACATTCTGAATTGAAAGTTGAAAATGAGCTTTTCAGAGCCAGCAGAGGTCAAAATAAGCAGTAATGCAAACTCAGTCAGAGACAAAGATTTTCACTTGCAACTTGCTTTAACATGTTTAACAGTGCATGAAATGTTGTCTAAAACAAAAAGAAAATGCTTTTTAGTGGCTGGATCTGGTTTTATCACATTCTGAATTGAACGTTGAAAATGAGCTTTTCAGAGCCAGCAGAGGTCAAAATAAGCAGTAATGCAAACTCAGTCATAGACATAGATTTTCACTTGCAACTTGCTTTAACATGTTTAACAGTGCATGAAATGTTATCTAAAACAAAAAGAATAATGCATTTTAGTGGCTGGATCTGGTTTTATCACTTTCTGAATTCAACGTTGAAAATGAGCTGTTCTCAGCCAGCAGAGGTCAAAATAAGCAGTAATGCAAACTCAGTCATAGACATAGATTTTCACTTGCAACTTGCTGTAACATATTTAACAGTGCATGAAATGTTGTCTAAAACAAAAACATAATGCTTTTTAGTGGCTGGAACTGGTTTTATCACATTCTGAATTGAACGTTGAAAATGAGCTTTTCAGAGCCAGCAGAGGTCAAAATAAGCAGTAATGCAAACTCAGTCATAGACATAGATTTTCACTTGCAACTTGCTTTAACATGTTTAACAGTGCATGAAATGTTGTCTAAAACAAAAAGAAAATGCTTTTTAGTGGCTGGAACTGGTTTTATCACATTCTGAATTGAACGTTGAAAATGAGCTTTTCAGAGCCAGCAAAGGTCAAAATAAGCAGTAATGCAAACTCAGTCATAGACATAGATTTTCACTTGCAACTTGCTTTAACATGTTTAACAGTGCATGAAATGTTGTCTAAAACAAAAAGAAAATGCTTTTTAGTGGCTGGAACTGGTTTTATCACATTCTGAATTGAACGTTGAAAATGAGCTTTTCAGAGCCAGCAGAGGTCAAAATAAGCAGTAATGCAAACTCAGTCAGAGACAAAGAATTTCACTTGCAACTTGCTTTAACATGTTTAACAGTGCATGAAATGTTGTCTAAAACAAAAAGAAAATGCTTTTTAGTGGCTGGATCTGGTTTTATCACATTCTGAATTGAACGTTGAAAATGAGCTTTTCAGAGCCAGCAGAGGTCAAAATAAGCAGTAAATCAAACTCAGTCATAGACATAGATTTTCACTTGCAACTTGCTTTAACATGTTTAACAGTGCATGAAATGTTGTCTAAAACAAAAAGAAAATGCTTTTTAGTGGCTGGAACTGGTTTTATCACATTCTGAATTGAACGTTGAAAATGAGCTTTTCAGAGCCAGCAGAGGTCAAAATAAGCAGTGATGCAAACTCAGTCATAGACATAGATTTTCACTTGCAACTTGCTTTAACATATTTAACAGTGCATGAAATGTTGTCTAAAACAAAAGATAATGCTTTTTAGTGGCTGGAACTGGTTTTATCACATTCTGAATTGAACGTTGAAAATGAGCTTTTCAGAGCCAGCAGAGGTCAAAATAAGCAGTAATGCAAACTCAGTCAGAGACATAGATTTTCACTTGCAACTTGCTTTAACATGTTTAGCAGTGCATGAAATGTTGTCTAAAACAAAAACATAATGCTTTTTAGTGGCTGGAACTGGTTTTATCACATTCTGAATTGAACGTTGAAAATGAGCTTTTCAGAGCCAGCAGAAGTCAAAATAAAGCAGTAATGCAAACTCAGTCATAGACATAGATTTTCACTTGCAACTTGCTTTAACATGTTTAACAGTGCATGAAATGTTGTCTAAAACAAAAAGAAAATGCTTTTTAGTGGCTGGAACTGGTTTTATCACATTCTGAATTGAACGTTGAAAATGAGCTTTTCAGAGCCAGCAGAGGTCAAAATAAACAGTAATGCAAACTCAGTCATAGACATAGATTTTCACTTGCAACTTGCTTTATCATGTTTAACAGTGCATGAAATGTTATCTAAAACAAAAAGAATAATGCATTTTAGTGGCTGGATCTGGTTTTATCACTTTCTGAATTCAACGTTGAAAATGAGCTTTTCAGAGCCAGCAGAGGTCAAAATAAGCAGTAATGCAAACTCAGTCAGAGACAAAGATTTTCACTTGCAACTTGCTTTAACATATTTAACAGTGCATGAAATGTTGTCTAAAACAAAAAGAATGATGCATTTTAGTAGCTGGATCTGGTTTTATCACATTCTGTGATGGACGTTGAAAATGAGCTTTTCAGAGCCAGCAGAGGTCAAAATAAGCAGTAATGCAAACTCAGTCAGAGACATAGATTTTCACTTGCAACTTTCTTAAACATATTTAACAGTGCATGAAATGTTGTCTAAAACAAAAAGAAAATGCTTTTTAGTGGCTGGAACTGGTTTTATCACATTCTGAATTGAACGTTGAAAATGAGCTTTTCAGAGCCAGCAGAGGTCAAAATAAGCAGTAATGCAAACTCAGTCAGAGACAAAGATTTTCACTTGCAACTTGCTTTAACATGTTTAACAGTGCATGAAATGTTGTCTAAAACAAAAAGAAAATGCTTTTTAGTGGCTGGAACTGGTTTTATCATATTCTGAATTGAACGTTGAAAATGAGCTTTTCAGAGCCAGCAGAGGTCAAAATAAGCAGTAATGCAAACTCAGTCAGAGACATAGATTTTCACTTGCAACTTGCTTTAACATGTTTAACAGTGCATGAAATGTTATCTTAAACAAAAAGAATAATGCATTTTAGTGGCTGGAACTGGTTTTATCACATTCTGAATTGAACGTTGAAAATTAGCTTTTCAGAGCCAGCAGAGGTCAAAATAAGCAGTAATGCAAACTCAGTCAGAGACATAGATTTTCACTTGCAACTTGCTTTAACATGTTTAACAGTGCATGAAATGTTGTCTAAAACAAAAACATAATGCTTTTTAGTGGCTGGAACTGGTTTTATCACATTCTGAATTGAACGTTGAAAATGAGCTTTTCAGAGCCAGCAGAGGTCAAAATAAGCAGTAATGCAAACTCAGTCATAGACATAGATTTTCACTTGCAACTTGCTTTAACATGTTTAACAGTGCATGAAATGTTGTCTAAAACAAAAAGAAAATGCTTTTTAGTGGCTGGAACTGGTTTTATCACATTCTGAATTGAACGTTGAAAATGAGCTTTTCAGAGCCAGCAGAGGTCAAAATAAGCAGTAATGCAAACTCAGTCAGAGACAAAGATTTTCACTTGCAACTTGCTTTAACATGTTTAACAGTGCATGAAATGTTGTCTAAAACAAAAAGAAAATGCTTTTTAGTGGCTGGAACTGGTTTTATCATATTCTGAATTGAACGTTGAAAATGAGCTTTTCAGAGCCAGCAGAGGTCAAAATAAGCAGTAATGCAAACTCAGTCAGAGACATAGATTTTCACTTGCAACTTGCTTTAACATGTTTAACAGTGCATGAAATGTTATCTTAAACAAAAAGAATAATGCATTTTAGTGGCTGGAACTGGTTTTATCACATTCTGAATTGAACGTTGAAAATGAGCTTTTCAGAGCCAGCAGAGGTCAAAATAAGCAGTAATGCAAACTCAGTCAGAGACATAGATTTTCACTTGCAACTTGCTTTAACATGTTTAACAGTGCATGAAATGTTGTCTAAAACAAAAACATAATGCTTTTTAGTGGCTGGAACTGGTTTTATCACATTCTGAATTGAACGTTGAAAATGAGCTTTTCAGAGCCAGCAGAGGTCAAAATAAGCAGTAATGCAAACTCAGTCATAGACATAGATTTTCACTTGCAACTTGCTTTAACATGTTTAACAGTGCATGAAATGTTGTCTAAAACAAAAAGAAAATGCTTTTTAGTGGCTGGAACTGGTTTTATCACATTCTGAATTGAACGTTGAAAATGAGCTTTTCAGAGCCAGCAGAGGTCAAAATAAGCAGTAATGCAAACTCAGTCAGAGACAAAGATTTTCACTTGCAACTTGCTTTAACATATTTAACAGTGCATGAAATGTTGTCTAAAACAAAAAGAAAATGCTTTTTAGTGGCTGGAACTGGTTTTATCACATTCTGAATTGAACGTTGAAAATGAGCTTTTCAGAGCCAGCAGAGGTCAAAATAAGCAGTAATGCAAACTCAGTCATAGACATAGATTTTCACTTGCAACTTTCTTAAACATATTTAACAGTGCATGAAATGTTGTCTAAAACAAAAAGATAATGCTTTTTAGTGGCTGGAACTGGTTTTATCACATTCTGAATTGAACGTTGAAAATGAGCTTTTCAGAGCCAGCAGAGGTCAAAATAAGCAGTAATGCAAACTCAGTCAGAGACATAGATTTTCACTTGCAACTTGCTTTAACATGTTTAACAGTGCATGAAATGTTATCTTAAACAAAAAGAATAATGCATTTTAGTGGCTGGAACTGGTTTTATCACATTCTGAATTGAACGTTGAAAATGAGCTTTTCAGAGCCAGCAGAGGTCAAAATAAGCAGTAATGCAAACTCAGTCAGAGACATAGATTTTCACTTGCAACTTGCTTTAACATGTTTAACAGTGCATGAAATGTTGTCTAAAACAAAAACATAATGCTTTTTAGTGGCTGGAACTGGTTTTATCACATTCTGAATTGAACGTTGAAAATGAGCTTTTCAGAGCCTGCAGAGGTCAAAATAAGCAGTAATGCAAACTCAGTCATAGACATAGATTTTCACTTGCAACTTGCTTTAACATGTTTAACAGTGCATGAAATGTTGTCTAAAACAAAAAGAAAATGCTTTTTAGTGGCTGGAACTGGTTTTATCACATTCTGAATTGAACGTTGAAAATGAGCTTTTCAGAGCCAGCAGAGGTCAAAATAAGCAGTAATGCAAACTCAGTCAGAGACAAAGATTTTCACTTGCAACTTGCTTTAACATGTTTAACAGTGCATGAAATGTTGTCTAAAACAAAAAGAAAATGCTTTTTAGTGGCTGGAACTGGTTTTATCATATTCTGAATTGAACGTTGAAAATGAGCTTTTCAGAGCCAGCAGAGGTCAAAATAAGCAGTAATGCAAACTCAGTCAGAGACATAGATTTTCACTTGCAACTTGCTTTAACATGTTTAACAGTGCATGAAATGTTATCTTAAACAAAAAGATAATGCTTTTTAGTGGCTGGAACTGGTTTTATCACATTCTGAATTGAACGTTGAAAATGAGCTTTTCAGAGCCAGCAGAGGTCAAAATAAGCAGTAATGCAAACTCAGTCAGAGACATAGATTTTCACTTGCAACTTGCTTTAACATGTTTAACAGTGCATGAAATGTTGTCTAAAACAAAAAGAAAATGCTTTTTAGTGGCTGGAACTGGTTTTATCACATTCTGAATTGAAAGTTGAAAATGAGCTTTTCAGAGCCAGCAGAGGTCAAAATAAGCAGTAATGCAAACTCAGTCAGAGACAAAGATTTTCACTTGCAACTTGCTTTAACATGTTTAACAGTGCATGAAATGTTGTCTAAAACAAAAAGAAAATGCTTTTTAGTGGCTGGATCTGGTTTTATCACATTCTGAATTGAACGTTGAAAATGAGCTTTTCAGAGCCAGCAGAGGTCAAAATAAGCAGTAATGCAAACTCAGTCATAGACATAGATTTTCACTTGCAACTTGCTTTAACATGTTTAACAGTGCATGAAATGTTATCTAAAACAAAAAGAATAATGCATTTTAGTGGCTGGATCTGGTTTTATCACTTTCTGAATTCAACGTTGAAAATGAGCTGTTCTCAGCCAGCAGAGGTCAAAATAAGCAGTAATGCAAACTCAGTCATAGACATAGATTTTCACTTGCAACTTGCTGTAACATATTTAACAGTGCATGAAATGTTGTCTAAAACAAAAACATAATGCTTTTTAGTGGCTGGAACTGGTTTTATCACATTCTGAATTGAACGTTGAAAATGAGCTTTTCAGAGCCAGCAGAGGTCAAAATAAGCAGTAATGCAAACTCAGTCATAGACATAGATTTTCACTTGCAACTTGCTTTAACATGTTTAACAGTGCATGAAATGTTGTCTAAAACAAAAAGAAAATGCTTTTTAGTGGCTGGAACTGGTTTTATCACATTCTGAATTGAACGTTGAAAATGAGCTTTTCAGAGCCAGCAGAGGTCAAAATAAGCAGTAATGCAAACTCAGTCAGAGACAAAGATTTTCACTTGCAACTTGCTTTAACATATTTAACAGTGCATGAAATGTTGTCTAAAACAAAAAGAAAATGCTTTTTAGTGGCTGGAACTGGTTTTATCACATTCTGAATTGAACGTTGAAAATGAGCTTTTCAGAGCCAGCAGAGGTCAAAATAAGCAGTAATGCAAACTCAGTCATAGACATAGATTTTCACTTGCAACTTGCTTTAACATATTTAACAGTGCATGAAATGTTGTCTAAAACAAAAGATAATGCTTTTTAGTGGCTGGAACTGGTTTTATCACATTCTGAATTGAACGTTGAAAATGAGCTTTTCAGAGCCAGCAGAGGTCAAAATAAGCAGTAATGCAAACTCAGTCAGAGACATAGATTTTCACTTGCAACTTGCTTTAACATGTTTAGCAGTGCATGAAATGTTGTCTAAAACAAAAACATAATGCTTTTTAGTGGCTGGAACTGGTTTTATCACATTCTGAATTGAACGTTGAAAATGAGCTTTTCAGAGCCAGCAGAAGTCAAAATAAAGCAGTAATGCAAACTCAGTCATAGACATAGATTTTCACTTGCAACTTGCTTTAACATGTTTAACAGTGCATGAAATGTTGTCTAAAACAAAAAGAAAATGCTTTTTAGTGGCTGGAACTGGTTTTATCACATTCTGAATTGAACGTTGAAAATGAGCTTTTCAGAGCCAGCAGAGGTCAAAATAAACAGTAATGCAAACTCAGTCATAGACATAGATTTTCACTTGCAACTTGCTTTATCATGTTTAACAGTGCATGAAATGTTATCTAAAACAAAAAGAATAATGCATTTTAGTGGCTGGATCTGGTTTTATCACTTTCTGAATTCAACGTTGAAAATGAGCTTTTCAGAGCCAGCAGAGGTCAAAATAAGCAGTAATGCAAACTCAGTCAGAGACAAAGATTTTCACTTGCAACTTGCTTTAACATATTTAACAGTGCATGAAATGTTGTCTAAAACAAAAAGAATGATGCATTTTAGTAGCTGGATCTGGTTTTATCACATTCTGTGATGGACGTTGAAAATGAGCTTTTCAGAGCCAGCAGAGGTCAAAATAAGCAGTAATGCAAACTCAGTCAGAGACATAGATTTTCACTTGCAACTTTCTTAAACATATTTAACAGTGCATGAAATGTTGTCTAAAACAAAAAGAAAATGCTTTTTAGTGGCTGGAACTGGTTTTATCACATTCTGAATTGAACGTTGAAAATGAGCTTTTCAGAGCCAGCAGAGGTCAAAATAAGCAGTAATGCAAACTCAGTCAGAGACAAAGATTTTCACTTGCAACTTGCTTTAACATGTTTAACAGTGCATGAAATGTTGTCTAAAACAAAAAGAAAATGCTTTTTAGTGGCTGGAACTGGTTTTATCATATTCTGAATTGAACGTTGAAAATGAGCTTTTCAGAGCCAGCAGAGGTCAAAATAAGCAGTAATGCAAACTCAGTCAGAGACATAGATTTTCACTTGCAACTTGCTTTAACATGTTTAACAGTGCATGAAATGTTATCTTAAACAAAAAGAATAATGCATTTTAGTGGCTGGAACTGGTTTTATCACATTCTGAATTGAACGTTGAAAATTAGCTTTTCAGAGCCAGCAGAGGTCAAAATAAGCAGTAATGCAAACTCAGTCAGAGACATAGATTTTCACTTGCAACTTGCTTTAACATGTTTAACAGTGCATGAAATGTTGTCTAAAACAAAAACATAATGCTTTTTAGTGGCTGGAACTGGTTTTATCACATTCTGAATTGAACGTTGAAAATGAGCTTTTCAGAGCCAGCAGAGGTCAAAATAAGCAGTAATGCAAACTCAGTCATAGACATAGATTTTCACTTGCAACTTGCTTTAACATGTTTAACAGTGCATGAAATGTTGTCTAAAACAAAAAGAAAATGCTTTTTAGTGGCTGGAACTGGTTTTATCACATTCTGAATTGAACGTTGAAAATGAGCTTTTCAGAGCCAGCAGAGGTCAAAATAAGCAGTAATGCAAACTCAGTCAGAGACAAAGATTTTCACTTGCAACTTGCTTTAACATGTTTAACAGTGCATGAAATGTTGTCTAAAACAAAAAGAAAATGCTTTTTAGTGGCTGGAACTGGTTTTATCACATTCTGAATTGAACGTTGAAAATGAGCTTTTCAGAGCCAGCAGAGGTCAAAATAAGCAGTAATGCAAACTCAGTCATAGACATAGATTTTCACTTGCAACTTGCTTTAACATGTTTAACAGTGCATGAAATGTTGTCTAAAACAAAAAGAAAATGCTTTTTAGTGGCTGGAACTGGTTTTATCACATTCTGAATTGAACGTTGAAAATGAGCTTTTCAGAGCCAGCAGAGGTCAAAATAAGCAGTAATGCAAACTCAGTCAGAGACAAAGATTTTCACTTGCAACTTGCTTTAACATATTTAACAGTGCATGAAATGTTGTCTAAAACAAAAAGAAAATGCTTTTTAGTGGCTGGAACTGGTTTTATCACATTCTGAATTGAACGTTGAAAATGAGCTTTTCAGAGCCAGCAGAGGTCAAAATAAGCAGTAATGCAAACTCAGTCATAGACATAGATTTTCACTTGCAACTTTCTTAAACATATTTAACAGTGCATGAAATGTTGTCTAAAACAAAAAGATAATGCTTTTTAGTGGCTGGAACTGGTTTTATCACATTCTGAATTGAACGTTGAAAATGAGCTTTTCAGAGCCAGCAGAGGTCAAAATAAGCAGTAATGCAAACTCAGTCAGAGACATAGATTTTCACTTGCAACTTGCTTTAACATGTTTAACAGTGCATGAAATGTTATCTTAAACAAAAAGAATAATGCATTTTAGTGGCTGGAACTGGTTTTATCACATTCTGAATTGAACGTTGAAAATGAGCTTTTCAGAGCCAGCAGAGGTCAAAATAAGCAGTAATGCAAACTCAGTCAGAGACATAGATTTTCACTTGCAACTTGCTTTAACATGTTTAACAGTGCATGAAATGTTGTCTAAAACAAAAAGAAAATGCTTTTTAGTGGCTGGAACTGGTTTTATCACATTCTGAATTGAACGTTGAAAATGAGCTTTTCAGAGCCAGCAGAGGTCAAAATAAGCAGTAATGCAAACTCAGTCATAGACATAGATTTTCACTTGCAACTTTCTTAAACATATTTAACAGTGCATGAAATGTTGTCTAAAACAAAAAGATAATGCTTTTTAGTGGCTGGAACTGGTTTTATCACATTCTGAATTGAACGTTGAAAATGAGCTTTTCAGAGCCAGCAGAGGTCAAAATAAGCAGTAATGCAAACTCAGTCAGAGACATAGATTTTCACTTGCAACTTGCTTTAACATGTTTAACAGTGCATGAAATGTTATCTTAAACAAAAAGAATAATGCATTTTAGTGGCTGGAACTGGTTTTATCACATTCTGAATTGAACGTTGAAAATGAGCTTTTCAGAGCCAGCAGAGGTCAAAATAAGCAGTAATGCAAACTCAGTCAGAGACATAGATTTTCACTTGCAACTTGCTTTAACATGTTTAACAGTGCATGAAATGTTGTCTAAAACAAAAACATAATGCTTTTTAGTGGCTGGAACTGGTTTTATCACATTCTGAATTGAACGTTGAAAATGAGCTTTTCAGAGCCTGCAGAGGTCAAAATAAGCAGTAATGCAAACTCAGTCATAGATATAGATTTTCACTTGCAACTTGCTTTAACATGTTTAACAGTGCATGAAATGTTGTCTAAAACAAAAAGAAAATGCTTTTTAGTGGCTGGAACTGGTTTTATCACATTCTGAATTGAACGTTGAAAATGAGCTTTTCAGAGCCAGCAGAGGTCAAAATAAGCAGTAATGCAAACTCAGTCAGAGACAAAGATTTTCACTTGCAACTTGCTTTAACATGTTTAACAGTGCATGAAATGTTGTCTAAAACAAAAAGAAAATGCTTTTTAGTGGCTGGAACTGGTTTTATCATATTCTGAATTGAACGTTGAAAATGAGCTTTTCAGAGCCAGCAGAGGTCAAAATAAGCAGTAATGCAAACTCAGTCAGAGACATAGATTTTCACTTGCAACTTGCTTTAACATGTTTAACAGTGCATGAAATGTTATCTTAAACAAAAAGATAATGCTTTTTAGTGGCTGGAACTGGTTTTATCACATTCTGAATTGAACGTTGAAAATGAGCTTTTCAGAGCCAGCAGAGGTCAAAATAAGCAGTAATGCAAACTCAGTCAGAGACATAGATTTTCACTTGCAACTTGCTTTAACATGTTTAACAGTGCATGAAATGTTGTCTAAAACAAAAAGAAAATGCTTTTTAGTGGCTGGAACTGGTTTTATCACATTCTGAATTGAAAGTTGAAAATGAGCTTTTCAGAGCCAGCAGAGGTCAAAATAAGCAGTAATGCAAACTCAGTCAGAGACAAAGATTTTCACTTGCAACTTGCTTTAACATGTTTAACAGTGCATGAAATGTTGTCTAAAACAAAAAGAAAATGCTTTTTAGTGGCTGGATCTGGTTTTATCACATTCTGAATTGAACGTTGAAAATGAGCTTTTCAGAGCCAGCAGAGGTCAAAATAAGCAGTAATGCAAACTCAGTCATAGACATAGATTTTCACTTGCAACTTGCTTTAACATGTTTAACAGTGCATGAAATGTTATCTAAAACAAAAAGAATAATGCATTTTAGTGGCTGGATCTGGTTTTATCACTTTCTGAATTCAACGTTGAAAATGAGCTGTTCTCAGCCAGCAGAGGTCAAAATAAGCAGTAATGCAAACTCAGTCATAGACATAGATTTTCACTTGCAACTTGCTGTAACATATTTAACAGTGCATGAAATGTTGTCTAAAACAAAAACATAATGCTTTTTAGTGGCTGGAACTGGTTTTATCACATTCTGAATTGAACGTTGAAAATGAGCTTTTCAGAGCCAGCAGAGGTCAAAATAAGCAGTAATGCAAACTCAGTCATAGACATAGATTTTCACTTGCAACTTGCTTTAACATGTTTAACAGTGCATGAAATGTTGTCTAAAACAAAAAGAAAATGCTTTTTAGTGGCTGGAACTGGTTTTATCACATTCTGAATTGAACGTTGAAAATGAGCTTTTCAGAGCCAGCAGAGGTCAAAATAAGCAGTAATGCAAACTCAGTCAGAGACAAAGATTTTCACTTGCAACTTGCTTTAACATATTTAACAGTGCATGAAATGTTGTCTAAAACAAAAAGAAAATGCTTTTTAGTGGCTGGAACTGGTTTTATCACATTCTGAATTGAACGTTGAAAATGAGCTTTTCAGAGCCAGCAGAGGTCAAAATAAGCAGTAATGCAAACTCAGTCATAGACATAGATTTTCACTTGCAACTTTCTTAAACATATTTAACAGTGCATGAAATGTAGTCTAAAACAAAAAGATAATGCTTTTTAGTGGCTGGAACTGGTTTTATCACATTCTGAATTGAACGTTGAAAATGAGCTTTTCAGAGCCAGCAGAGGTCAAAATAAGCAGTAATGCAAACTCAGTCAGAGACATAGATTTTCACTTGCAACTTGCTTTAACATGTTTAACAGTGCATGAAATGTTGTCTAAAACAAAAAGAAAATGCTTTTTAGTGGCTGGAACTGGTTTTATCACATTCTGAATTGAACGTTGAAAATGAGCTTTTCAGAGCCAGCAGAGGTCAAAATAAGCAGTAATGCAAACTCAGTCAGAGACAAAGATTTTCACTTGCAACTTGCTTTAACATGTTTAACAGTGCATGAAATGTTGTCTAAAACAAAAAGAAAATGCTTTTTAGTGGCTGGAACTGGTTTTATCACATTCTGAATTGAACGTTGAAAATGAGCTTTTCAGAGCCAGCAGAGGTCAAAATAAGCAGTAATGCAAACTCAGTCATAGACATAGATTTTCACTTGCAACTTGCTTTAACATGTTTAACAGTGCATGAAATGTTATCTAAAACAAAAAGAATAATGCATTTTAGTGGCTGGATCTGGTTTTATCACTTTCTGAATTCAACGTTGAAAATGAGCTGTTCTCAGCCAGCAGAGGTCAAAATAAGCAGTAATGCAAACTCAGTCATAGACATAGATTTTCACTTGCAACTTGCTGTAACATATTTAACAGTGCATGAAATGTTGTCTAAAACAAAAACATAATGCTATTTAGTGGCTGGAACTGGTTTTATCACATTCTGAATTGAACGTTGAAAATGAGCTTTTCAGAGCCAGCAGAGGTCAAAATAAGCAGTAATGCAAACTCAGTCATAGACATAGATTTTCACTTGCAACTTGCTTTAACATGTTTAACAGTGCATGAAATGTTGTCTAAAACAAAAAGAAAATGCTTTTTAGTGGCTGGAACTGGTTTTATCACATTCTGAATTGAACGTTGAAAATGAGCTTTTCAGAGCCAGCAGATGTCAAAATAAGCAGTAATGCAAACTCAGTCAGAGACAAAGATTTTCACTTGCAACTTGCTTTAACATAATTAACAGTGCATGAAATGTTGTCTAAAACAAAAAGAAAATGCTTTTTAGTGGCTGGAACTGGTTTTATCACATTCTGAATTGAACGTTGAAAATGAGCTTTTCAGAGCCAGCAGAGGTCAAAATAAGCAGTAATGCAAACTCAGTCATAGACATAGATTTTCACTTGCAACTTTCTTAAACATTTTTAACAGTGCATGAAATGTTGTCTAAAACAAAAAGATAATGCTTTTTAGTGGCTGGAACTGGTTTTATCACATTCTGAATTGAACGTTGAAAATGAGCTTTTCAGAGCCAGCAGAGGTCAAAATAAGCAGTAATGCAAACTCAGTCAGAGACATAGATTTTCACTTGCAACTTGCTTTAACATGTTTAACAGTGCATGAAATGTTGTCTAAAACAAAAACATAATGCTTTTTAGTGGCTAGAACTGGTTTTATCACATTCTGAATTGAACGTTGAAAATGAGCTTTTCAGAGCCAGCAGAGGTCAAAATAAGCAGTAATGCAAACTCAGTCATAGACATAGATTTTCACTTGCAACTTGCTTTAACATGTTTAACAGTGCATGAAATGTTGTCTAAAACAAAAACATAATGCTTTTTAGTGGCTGGAACTGGTTTTATCACATTCTGAATTGAACGTTGAAAATGAGCTTTTCAGAGCCAGCAGAGGTCAAAATAAGCAGTAATGCAAACTCAGTCAGAGACAAAGATTTTCACTTGCAACTTGCTTTAACATATTTAACAGTGCATGAAATGTTGTCTAAAACAAAAAGAATGATGCATTTTAGTAGCTGGATCTGGTTTTATCACATTCTGTGATGGACGTTGAAAATGAGCTTTTCAGAGCCAGCAGAGGTCAAAATAAGCAGTAATGCAAACTCAGTCAGAGACATAGATTTTCACTTGCAACTTTCTTAAACATATTTAACAGTGCATGAAATGTTGTCTAAAACAAAAAGAAAATGCTTTTTAGTGGCTGGAACTGGTTTTATCACATTCTGAATTGAACGTTGAAAATGAGCTTTTCAGAGCCAGCAGAGGTCAAAATAAGCAGTAATGCAAACTCAGTCAGAGACAAAGATTTTCACTTGCAACTTGCTTTAACATGTTTAACAGTGCATGAAATGTTGTCTAAAACAAAAAGAAAATGCTTTTTAGTGGCTGGAACTGGTTTTATCACATTCTGAATTGAACGTTGAAAATGAGCTTTTCAGAGCCAGCAGAGGTCAAAATAAGCAGTAATGCAAACTCAGTCATAGACATAGATTTTCACTTGCAACTTGCTTTAACATGTTTAACAGTGCATGAAATGTTATCTAAAACAAAAAGAATAATGCATTTTAGTGGCTGGATCTGGTTTTATCACTTTCTGAATTCAACGTTGAAAATGAGCTGTTCTCAGCCAGCAGAGGTCAAAATAAGCAGTAATGCAAACTCAGTCATAGACATAGATTTTCACTTGCAACTTGCTGTAACATATTTAACAGTGCATGAAATGTTGTCTAAAACAAAAACATAATGCTATTTAGTGGCTGGAACTGGTTTTATCACATTCTGAATTGAACGTTGAAAATGAGCTTTTCAGAGCCAGCAGAGGTCAAAATAAGCAGTAATGCAAACTCAGTCATAGACATAGATTTTCACTTGCAACTTGCTTTAACATGTTTAACAGTGCATGAAATGTTGTCTAAAACAAAAAGAAAATGCTTTTTAGTGGCTGGAACTGGTTTTATCACATTCTGAATTGAACGTTGAAAATGAGCTTTTCAGAGCCAGCAGATGTCAAAATAAGCAGTAATGCAAACTCAGTCAGAGACAAAGATTTTCACTTGCAACTTGCTTTAACATAATTAACAGTGCATGAAATGTTGTCTAAAACAAAAAGAAAATGCTTTTTAGTGGCTGGAACTGGTTTTATCACATTCTGAATTGAACGTTGAAAATGAGCTTTTCAGAGCCAGCAGAGGTCAAAATAAGCAGTAATGCAAACTCAGTCATAGACATAGATTTTCACTTGCAACTTTCTTAAACATTTTTAACAGTGCATGAAATGTTGTCTAAAACAAAAAGATAATGCTTTTTAGTGGCTGGAACTGGTTTTATCACATTCTGAATTGAACGTTGAAAATGAGCTTTTCAGAGCCAGCAGAGGTCAAAATAAGCAGTAATGCAAACTCAGTCAGAGACATAGATTTTCACTTGCAACTTGCTTTAACATGTTTAACAGTGCATGAAATGTTGTCTAAAACAAAAACATAATGCTTTTTAGTGGCTGGAACTGGTTTTATCACATTCTGAATTGAACGTTGAAAATGAGCTTTTCAGAGCCAGCAGAGGTCAAAATAAGCAGTAATGCAAACTCAGTCATAGACATAGATTTTCACTTGCAACTTGCTTTAACATGTTTAACAGTGCATGAAATGTTGTCTAAAACAAAAACATAATGCTTTTTAGTGGCTGGAACTGGTTTTATCACATTCTGAATTGAACGTTGAAAATGAGCTTTTCAGAGCCAGCAGAGGTCAAAATAAGCAGTAATGCAAACTCAGTCAGAGACAAAGATTTTCACTTGCAACTTGCTTTAACATATTTAACAGTGCATGAAATGTTGTCTAAAACAAAAAGAATGATGCATTTTAGTAGCTGGATCTGGTTTTATCACATTCTGTGATGGACGTTGAAAATGAGCTTTTCAGAGCCAGCAGAGGTCAAAATAAGCAGTAATGCAAACTCAGTCAGAGACATAGATTTTCACTTGCAACTTTCTTAAACATATTTAACAGTGCATGAAATGTTGTCTAAAACAAAAAGAAAATGCTTTTTAGTGGCTGGAACTGGTTTTATCACATTCTGAATTGAACGTTGAAAATGAGCTTTTCAGAGCCAGCAGAGGTCAAAATAAGCAGTAATGCAAACTCAGTCAGAGACAAAGATTTTCACTTGCAACTTGCTTTAACATGTTTAACAGTGCATGAAATGTTGTCTAAAACAAAAAGAAAATGCTTTTTAGTGGCTGGAACTGGTTTTATCATATTCTGAATTGAACGTTGAAAATGAGCTTTTCAGAGCCAGCAGAGGTCAAAATAAGCAGTAATGCAAACTCAGTCAGAGACATAGATTTTCACTTGCAACTTGATTTAACATGTTTAACAGTGCATGAAATGTTATCTTAAACAAAAAGAATAATGCATTTTAGTGGCTGGAACTGGTTTTATCACATTCTGAATTGAACGTTGAAAATGAGCTTTTCAGAGCCAGCAGAGGTCAAAATAAGCAGTAATGCAAACTCAGTCAGAGACATAGATTTTCACTTGCAACTTGCTTTAACATGTTTAACAGTGCATGAAATGTTGTCTAAAACAAAAACATAATGCTTTTTAGTGGCTGGAACTGGTTTTATCACATTCTGAATTGAACGTTGAAAATGAGCTTTTCAGAGCCAGCAGAGGTCAAAATAAGCAGTAATGCAAACTCAGTCATAGACATAGATTTTCACTTGCAACTTGCTTTAACATGTTTAACAGTGCATGAAATGTTGTCTAAAACAAAAAGAAAATGCTTTTTAGTGGCTGGAACTGGTTTTATCACATTCTGAATTGAACGTTGAAAATGAGCTTTTCAGAGCCAGCAGAGGTCAAAATAAGCAGTAATGCAAACTCAGTCAGAGACAAAGATTTTCACTTGCAACTTGCTTTAACATATTTAACAGTGCATGAAATGTTGTCTAAAACAAAAAGAAAATGCTTTTTAGTGGCTGGAACTGGTTTTATCACATTCTGAATTGAACGTTGAAAATGAGCTTTTCAGAGCCAGCAGAGGTCAAAATAAGCAGTAATGCAAACTCAGTCATAGACATAGATTTTCACTTGCAACTTTCTTAAACATATTTAACAGTGCATGAAATGTTGTCTAAAACAAAAAGATAATGCTTTTTAGTGGCTGGAACTGGTTTTATCACATTCTGAATTGAACGTTGAAAATGAGCTTTTCAGAGCCAGCAGAGGTCAAAATAAGCAGTAATGCAAACTCAGTCAGAGACATAGATTTTCACTTGCAACTTGCTTTAACATGTTTAACAGTGCATGAAATGTTGTCTAAAACAAAAAGAAAATGCTTTTTAGTGGCTGGAACTGGTTTTATCACATTCTGAATTGAACGTTGAAAATGAGCTTTTCAGAGCCAGCAGAGGTCAAAATAAGCAGTAATGCAAACTCAGTCATAGACATAGATTTTCACTTGCAACTTGCTTTAACATGTTTAACAGTGCATGAAATGTTGTCTAAAACAAAAAGAAAATGCTTTTTAGTGGCTGGAACTGGTTTTATCACATTCTGAATTGAACGTTGAAAATGAGCTTTTCAGAGCCAGCAGAGGTCAAAATAAGCAGTAATGCAAACTCAGTCAGAGACAAAGATTTTTACTTGCAACTTGCTTTAACATGTTTAACAGTGCATGAAATGTTGTCTAAAACAAAAAGAAAATGCTTTTTAGTGGCTGGAGCTGGTTTTATCATATTCTGAATTGAACGTTGAAAATGAGCTTTTCAGAGCCAGCAGAGGTCAAAATAAGCAGTAATGCAAACTCAGTCAGAGACATAGATTTTCACTTGCAACTTGCTTTAACATGTTTAACAGTGCATGAAATGTTATCTTAAACAAAAAGAATAATGCATTTTAGTGGCTGGAACTGGTTTTATCACATTCTGAATTGAACGTTGAAAATGAGCTTTTCAGAGCCAGCAGAGGTCAAAATAAGCAGTAATGCAAACTCAGTCAGAGACATAGATTTTCACTTGCAACTTGCTTTAACATGTTTAACAGTGCATGAAATGTTGTCTAAAACAAAAACATAATGCTTTTTAGTGGCTGGAACTGGTTTTATCACATTCTGAATTGAACGTTGAAAATGAGCTTTTCAGAGCCAGCAGAGGTCAAAATAAGCAGTAATGCAAACTCAGTCATAGACATAGATTTTCACTTGCAACTTGCTTTAACATGTTTAACAGTGCATGAAATGTTGTCTAAAACAAAAAGAAAATGCTTTTTAATGGCTGGAACTGGTTTTATCACATTCTGAATTGAACGTTGAAAATGAGCTTTTCAGAGCCAGCAGAGGTCAAAATAAGCAGTAATGCAAACTCAGTCAGAGACAAAGATTTTCACTTGCAACTTGCTTTAACATATTTAACAGTGCATGAAATGTTGTCTAAAACAAAAAGAAAATGCTTTTTAGTGGCTGGAACTGGTTTTATCACATTCTGAATTGAACGTTGAAAATGAGCTTTTCAGAGCCAGCAGAGGTCAAAATAAGCAGTAATGCAAACTCAGTCATAGACATAGATTTTCACTTGCAACTTGCTTTAACATGTTTAACAGTGCATGAAATGTTATCTAAAACAAAAAGAATAATGCATTTTAGTGGCTGGATCTGGTTTTATCACTTTCTGAATTCAACGTTGAAAATGAGCTGTTCTCAGCCAGCAGAGGTCAAAATAAGCAGTAATGCAAACTCAGTCATAGACATAGATTTTCACTTGCAACTTGCTGTAACATATTTAACAGTGCATGAAATGTTGTCTAAAACAAAA
This sequence comes from Danio rerio, assembly GCF_052040795.2. Taxonomy (NCBI): domain Eukaryota; kingdom Metazoa; phylum Chordata; class Actinopteri; order Cypriniformes; family Danionidae; genus Danio; species Danio rerio. The sequence continues at coordinate 19,256,036 of NC_141036.1, read as the reverse complement.
ACATAATGCTTTTTAGTGGCTGGAACTGGTTTTATCACATTCTGAATTGAACGTTGAAAATGAGCTTTTCAGAGCCAGCAGAGGTCAAAATAAGCAGTAATGCAAACTCAGTCATAGACATAGATTTTCACTTGCAACTTGCTTTAACATGTTTAACAGTGCATGAAATGTTGTCTAAAACAAAAAGAAAATGCTTTTTAGTGGCTGGAACTGGTTTTATCACATTCTGAATTGAACATTGAAAATGAGCTTTTCAGAGCCAGCAGAGGTCAAAATAAGCAGTAATGCAAACTCAGTCAGAGACAAAGATTTTCACTTGCAACTTGCTTTAACATATTTAACAGTGCATGAAATGTTGTCTAAAACAAAAAGAAAATGCTTTTTAGTGGCTGGAACTGGTTTTATCACATTCTGAATTGAACGTTGAAAATGAGCTTTTCAGAGCCAGCAGAGGTCAAAATAAGCAGTAATGCAAACTCAGTCATAGACATAGATTTTCACTTGCAACTTTCTTAAACATATTTAACAGTGCATGAAATGTAGTCTAAAACAAAAAGATAATGCTTTTTAGTGGCTGGAACTGGTTTTATCACATTCTGTGATGGACGTTGAAAATGAGCTTTTCAGAGCCAGCAGAGGTCAAAATAAGCAGTAATGCAAACTCAGTCAGAGACATAGATTTTCACTTGCAACTTTCTTAAACATATTTAACAGTGCATGAAATGTTGTCTAAAACAAAAAGAAAATGCTTTTTAGTGGCTGGAACTGGTTTTATCACATTCTGAATTGAACGTTGAAAATGAGCTTTTCAGAGCCAGCAGAGGTCAAAATAAGCAGTAATGCAAACTCAGTCAGAGACAAAGATTTTCACTTGCAACTTGCTTTAACATGTTTAACAGTGCATGAAATGTTATCTTAAACAAAAAGAATAATGCATTTTAGTGGCTGGAACTGGTTTTATCACATTCTGAATTGAACGTTGAAAATGAGCTTTTCAGAGCCAGCAGAGGTCAAAATAAGCAGTAATGCAAACTCAGTCAGAGACATAGATTTTCACTTGCAACTTGCTTTAACATGTTTAACAGTGCATGAAATGTTGTCTAAAACAAAAACATAATGCTTTTTAGTGGCTGGAACTGGTTTTATCACATTCTGAATTGAACGTTGAAAATGAGCTTTTCAGAGCCAGCAGAGGTCAAAATAAGCAGTAATGCAAACTCAGTCATAGACATAGATTTTCACTTGCAACTTGCTTTAACATGTTTAACAGTGCATGAAATGTTGTCTAAAACAAAAAGAAAATGCTTTTTAGTGGCTGGAACTGGTTTTATCACATTCTGAATTGAACGTTGAAAATGAGCTTTTCAGAGCCAGCAGAGGTCAAAATAAGCAGTAATGCAAACTCAGTCAGAGACAAAGATTTTCACTTGCAACTTGCTTTAACATATTTAACAGTGCATGAAATGTTGTCTAAAACAAAAAGAAAATGCTTTTTAGTGGCTGGAACTGGTTTTATCACATTCTGAATTGAACGTTGAAAATGAGCTTTTCAGAGCCAGCAGAGGTCAAAATAAGCAGTAATGCAAACTCAGTCATAGACATAGATTTTCACTTGCAACTTTCTTAAACATATTTAACAGTGCATGAAATGTTGTCTAAAACAAAAAGATAATGCTTTTTAGTGGCTGGAACTGGTTTTATCACATTCTGAATTGAACGTTGAAAATGAGCTTTTCAGAGCCAGCAGAGGTCAAAATAAGCAGTAATGCAAACTCAGTCAGAGACATAGATTTTCACTTGCAACTTGCTTTAACATGTTTAACAGTGCATGAAATGTTGTCTAAAACAAAAAGAAAATGCTTTTTAGTGGCTGGAACTGGTTTTATCACATTCTGAATTGAACGTTGAAAATGAGCTTTTCAGAGCCAGCAGAGGTCAAAATAAGCAGTAATGCAAACTCAGTCATAGACATAGATTTTCACTTGCAACTTGCTTTAACATGTTTAACAGTGCATGAAATGTTGTCTAAAACAAAAAGAAAATGCTTTTTAGTGGCTGGAACTGGTTTTATCACATTCTGAATTGAACGTTGAAAATGAGCTTTTCAGAGCCAGCAGAGGTCAAAATAAGCAGTAATGCAAACTCAGTCAGAGACAAAGATTTTCACTTGCAACTTGCTTTAACATGTTTAACAGTGCATGAAATGTTGTCTAAAACAAAAAGAAAATGCTTTTTAGTGGCTGGAACTGGTTTTATCATATTCTGAATTGAACGTTGAAAATGAGCTTTTCAGAGCCAGCAGAGGTCAAAATAAGCAGTAATGCAAACTCAGTCAGAGACATAGATTTTCACTTGCAACTTGCTTTAACATGTTTAACAGTGCATGAAATGTTATCTTAAACAAAAAGAATAATGCATTTTAGTGGCTGGAACTGGTTTTATCACATTCTGAATTGAACGTTGAAAATGAGCTTTTCAGAGCCAGCAGAGGTCAAAATAAGCAGTAATGCAAACTCAGTCAGAGACATAGATTTTCACTTGCAACTTGCTTTAACATGTTTAACAGTGCATGAAATGTTGTCTAAAACAAAAACATAATGCTTTTTAGTGGCTGGAACTGGTTTTATCACATTCTGAATTGAACGTTGAAAATGAGCTTTTCAGAGCCAGCAGAGGTCAAAATAAGCAGTAATGCAAACTCAGTCATAGACATAGATTTTCACTTGCAACTTGCTTTAACATGTTTAACAGTGCATGAAATGTTGTCTAAAACAAAAAGAAAATGCTTTTTAGTGGCTGGAACTGGTTTTATCACATTCTGAATTGAACGTTGAAAATGAGCTTTTCAGAGCCAGCAGAGGTCAAAATAAGCAGTAATGCAAACTCAGTCAGAGACAAAGATTTTCACTTGCAACTTGCTTTAACATATTTAACAGTGCATGAAATGTTGTCTAAAACAAAAAGAAAATGCTTTTTAGTGGCTGGAACTGGTTTTATCACATTCTGAATTGAACGTTGAAAATGAGCTTTTCAGAGCCAGCAGAGGTCAAAATAAGCAGTAATGCAAACTCAGTCATAGACATAGATTTTCACTTGCAACTTGCTTTAACATGTTTAACAGTGCATGAAATGTTATCTAAAACAAAAAGAATAATGCATTTTAGTGGCTGGATCTGGTTTTATCACTTTCTGAATTCAACGTTGAAAATGAGCTGTTCTCAGCCAGCAGAGGTCAAAATAAGCAGTAATGCAAACTCAGTCATAGACATAGATTTTCACTTGCAACTTGCTGTAACATATTTAACAGTGCATGAAATGTTGTCTAAAACAAAAACATAATGCTTTTTAGTGGCTGGAACTGGTTTTATCACATTCTGAATTAAACGTTGAAAATGAGCTTTTCAGAGCCAGCAGAGGTCAAAATAAGCAGTAATGCAAACTCAGTCATAGACATAGATTTTCACTTGCAACTTGCTTTAACATGTTTAACAGTGCATGAAATGTTGTCTAAAACAAAAAGAAAATGCTTTTTAGTGGCTGGAACTGGTTTTATCACATTCTGAATTGAACATTGAAAATGAGCTTTTCAGAGCCAGCAGAGGTCAAAATAAGCAGTAATGCAAACTCAGTCAGAGACAAAGATTTTCACTTGCAACTTGCTTTAACATATTTAACAGTGCATGAAATGTTGTCTAAAACAAAAAGAAAATGCTTTTTAGTGGCTGGAACTGGTTTTATCACATTCTGAATTGAACGTTGAAAATGAGCTTTTCAGAGCCAGCAGAGGTCAAAATAAGCAGTAATGCAAACTCAGTCATAGACATAGATTTTCACTTGCAACTTTCTTAAACATATTTAACAGTGCATGAAATGTAGTCTAAAACAAAAAGATAATGCTTTTTAGTGGCTGGAACTGGTTTTATCACATTCTGAATTGAACGTTGAAAATGAGCTTTTCAGAGCCAGCAGAGGTCAAAATAAGCAGTAATGCAAACTCAGTCAGAGACATAGATTTTCACTTGCAACTTGCTTTAACATGTTTAACAGTGCATGAAATGTTGTCTAAAACAAAAAGAAAATGCTTTTTAGTGGCTGGAACTGGTTTTATCACATTCTGAATTGAACGTTGAAAATGAGCTTTTCAGAGCCAGCAGAGGTCAAAATAAGCAGTAATGCAAACTCAGTCAGAGACAAAGATTTTCACTTGCAACTTGCTTTAACATGTTTAACAGTGCATGAAATGTTGTCTAAAACAAAAAAAAAAAATGCTTTTTAGTGGCTGGATCTGGTTTTATCACATTCTGAATTGAACGTTGAAAATGAGCTTTTCAGAGCCAGCAGAGGTCAAAATAAGCAGTAATGCAAACTCAGTCATAGACATAGATTTTCACTTGCAACTTGCTTTAACATGTTTAACAGTGCATGAAATGTTATCTAAAACAAAAAGAATAATGCATTTTAGTGGCTGGATCTGGTTTTATCACTTTCTGAATTCAACGTTGAAAATGAGCTGTTCTCAGCCAGCAGAGGTCAAAATAAGCAGTAATGCAAACTCAGTCATAGACATAGATTTTCACTTGCAACTTGCTGTAACATATTTAACAGTGCATGAAATGTTGTCTAAAACAAAAACATAATGCTTTTTAATGGCTGGAACTGGTTTTATCACATTCTGAATTGAACGTTGAAAATGAGCTTTTCAGAGCCAGCAGAGGTCAAAATAAGCAGTAATGCAAACTCAGTCATAGACATAGATTTTCACTTGCAACTTGCTTTAACATGTTTAACAGTGCATGAAATGTTGTCTAAAACAAAAAGAAAATGCTTTTTAGTGGCTGGAACTGGTTTTATCACATTCTGAATTGAATGTTGAAAATGAGCTTTTCAGAGCCAGCAGAGGTCAAAATAAGCAGTAATGCAAACTCAGTCAGAGACAAAGATTTTCACTTGCAACTTGCTTTAACATATTTAACAGTGCATGAAATGTTGTCTAAAACAAAAAGAAAATGCTTTTTAGTGGCTGGAACTGGTTTTATCACATTCTGAATTGAACGTTGAAAATGAGCTTTTCAGAGCCAGCAGAAGTCAAAATAAGCAGTAATGCAAACTCAGTCATAGACATAGATTTTCACTTGCAACTTTCTTAAACATATTTAACAGTGCATGAAATGTTGTCTAAAACAAAAAGATAATGCTTTTTAGTGGCTGGAACTGGTTTTATCACATTCTGAATTGAACGTTGAAAATGAGCTTTTCAGAGCCAGCAGAGGTCAAAATAAGCAGTAATGCAAACTCAGTCAGAGACATAGATTTTCACTTGCAACTTGCTTTAACATGTTTAACAGTGCATGAAATGTTGTCTAAAACAAAAACATAATGCTTTTTAGTGGCTGGAACTGGTTTTATCACATTCTGAATTGAACGTTGAAAATGAGCTTTTCAGAGCCAGCAGAGGTCAAAATAAGCAGTAATGCAAACTCAGTCATAGACATAGATTTTCACTTGCAACTTGCTTTAACATGTTTAACAGTGCATGAAATGTTGTCTAAAACAAAAACATAATGCTTTTTAGTGGCTGGAACTGGTTTTATCACATTCTGAATTGAACGTTGAAAATGAGCTTTTCAGAGCCAGCAGAGGTCAAAATAAGCAGTAATGCAAACTCAGTCAGAGACAAAGATTTTCACTTGCAACTTGCTTTAACATATTTAACAGTGCATGAAATGTTGTCTAAAACAAAAAGAATGATGCATTTTAGTAGCTGGATCTGGTTTTATCACATTCTGTGATGGACGTTGAAAATGAGCTTTTCAGAGCCAGCAGAGGTCAAAATAAGCAGTAATGCAAACTCAGTCAGAGACATAGATTTTCACTTGCAACTTTCTTAAACATATTTAACAGTGCATGAAATGTTGTCTAAAACAAAAAGAAAATGCTTTTTAGTGGCTGGAACTGGTTTTATCACATTCTGAATTGAACGTTGAAAATGAGCTTTTCAGAGCCAGCAGAGGTCAAAATAAGCAGTAATGCAAACTCAGTCAGAGACAAAGATTTTCACTTGCAACTTGCTTTAACATGTTTAACAGTGCATGAAATGTTGTCTAAAACAAAAAGAAAATGCTTTTTAGTGGCTGGAACTGGTTTTATCATATTCTGAATTGAACGTTGAAAATGAGCTTTTCAGAGCCAGCAGAGGTCAAAATAAGCAGTAATGCAAACTCAGTCAGAGACATAGATTTTCACTTGCAACTTGCTTTAACATGTTTAACAGTGCATGAAATGTTATCTTAAACAAAAAGAATAATGCATTTTAGTGGCTGGAACTGGTTTTATCACATTCTGAATTGAACGTTGAAAATGAGCTTTTCAGAGCCAGCAGAGGTCAAAATAAGCAGTAATGCAAACTCAGTCAGAGACATAGATTTTCACTTGCAACTTGCTTTAACATGTTTAACAGTGCATGAAATGTTGTCTAAAACAAAAACATAATGCTTTTTAGTGGCTGGAACTGGTTTTATCACATTCTGAATTGAACGTTGAAAATGAGCTTTTCAGAGCCAGCAGAGGTCAAAATAAGCAGTAATGCAAACTCAGTCATAGACATAGATTTTCACTTGCAACTTGCTTTAACATATTTAACAGTGCATGAAATGTTGTCTAAAACAAAAAGAAAATGCTTTTTAGTGGCTGGAACTGGTTTTATCACATTCTGAATTGAACGTTGAAAATGAGCTTTTCAGAGCCAGCAGAGGTCAAAATAAGCAGTAATGCAAACTCAGTCATAGACATAGATTTTCACTTGCAACTTTCTTAAACATATTTAACAGTGCATGAAATGTTGTCTAAAACAAAAAGATAATGCTTTTTAGTGGCTGGAACTGGTTTTATCACATTCTGAATTGAACGTTGAAAATGAGCTTTTCAGAGCCAGCAGAGGTCAAAATAAGCAGTAATGCAAACTCAGTCAGAGACATAGATTTTCACTTGCAACTTGCTTTAACATGTTTAACAGTGCATGAAATGTTGTCTAAAACAAAAAGAAAATGCTTTTTAGTGGCTGGAACTGGTTTTATCACATTCTGAATTGAACGTTGAAAATGAGCTTTTCAGAGCCAGCAGAGGTCAAAATAAGCAGTAATGCAAACTCAGTCATAGACATAGATTTTCACTTGCAACTTGCTTTAACATGTTTAACAGTGCATGAAATGTTGTCTAAAACAAAAAGAAAATGCTTTTTAGTGGCTGGAACTGGTTTTATCACATTCTGAATTGAACGTTGAAAATGAGCTTTTCAGAGCCAGCAGAGGTCAAAATAAGCAGTAATGCAAACTCAGTCAGAGACAAAGATTTTTACTTGCAACTTGCTTTAACATATTTAACAGTGCATGAAATGTTATCTAAAACAAAAAGAATAATGCATTTTAGTGGCTGGATCTGGTTTTATCACTTTCTGAATTCAACGTTGAAAATGAGCTGTTCTCAGCCAGCAGAGGTCAAAATAAGCAGTAATGCAAACTCAGTCATAGACATTGATTTTCACTTGCAACTTGCTGTAACATATTTAACAGTGCATGAAATGTTGTCTAAAACAAAAAGAAAATGCTTTTTAGTGGCTGGAACTGGTTTTATCACATTCTGAATTGAACGTTGAAAATGAGCTTTTCAGAGCCAGCAGAGGTCAAAATAAGCAGTAATGCAAACTCAGTCATAGACATAGATTTTCACTTGCAACTTGCTTTAACATGTTTAACAGTGCATGAAATGTTGTCTAAAACAAAAAGAAAATGCTTTTTAGTGGCTGGAACTGGTTTTATCACATTCTGAATTGAACGTTGAAAATGAGCTTTTCAGAGCCAGCAGAGGTCAAAATAAGCAGTAATGCAAACTCAGTCAGAGACAAAGATTTTCACTTGCAACTTGCTTTAACATATTTAACAGTGCATGAAATGTTGTCTAAAACAAAAAGAATGATGCATTTTAGTAGCTGGATCTGGTTTTATCACATTCTGTGATGGACGTTGAAAATGAGCTTTTCAGAGCCAGCAGAGGTCAAAATAAGCAGTAATGCAAACTCAGTCAGAGACATAGATTTTCACTTGCAACTTTCTTAAACATATTTAACAGTGCATGAAATGTTGTCTAAAACAAAAAGAAAATGCTTTTTAGTGGCTGGAACTGGTTTTATCACATTCTGAATTGAACGTTGAAAATGAGCTTTTCAGAGCCAGCAGAGGTCAAAATAAGCAGTAATGCAAACTCAGTCAGAGACAAAGATTTTCACTTGCAACTTGCTTTAACATGTTTAACAGTGCATGAAATGTTGTCTAAAACAAAAAGAAAATGCTTTTTAGTGGCTGGAACTGGTTTTATCACATTCTGAATTGAACATTGAAAATGAGCTTTTCAGAGCCAGCAGAGGTCAAAATAAGCAGTAATGCAAACTCAGTCAGAGACAAAGATTTTCACTTGCAACTTGCTTTAACATATTTAACAGTGCATGAAATGTTGTCTAAAACAAAAAGAAAATGCTTTTTAGTGGCTGGAACTGGTTTTATCACATTCTGAATTGAACGTTGAAAATGAGCTTTTCAGAGCCAGCAGAGGTCAAAATAAGCAGTAATGCAAACTCAGTCATAGACATAGATTTTCACTTGCAACTTTCTTAAACATATTTAACAGTGCATGAAATGTAGTCTAAAACAAAAAGATAATGCTTTTTAGTGGCTGGAACTGGTTTTATCACATTCTGTGATGGACGTTGAAAATGAGCTTTTCAGAGCCAGCAGAGGTCAAAATAAGCAGTAATGCAAACTCAGTCAGAGACATAGATTTTCACTTGCAACTTTCTTAAACATATTTAACAGTGCATGAAATGTTGTCTAAAACAAAAAGAAAATGCTTTTTAGTGGCTGGAACTGGTTTTATCACATTCTGAATTGAACGTTGAAAATGAGCTTTTCAGAGCCAGCAGAGGTCAAAATAAGCAGTAATGCAAACTCAGTCAGAGACAAAGATTTTCACTTGCAACTTGCTTTAACATGTTTAACAGTGCATGAAATGTTATCTTAAACAAAAAGAATAATGCATTTTAGTGGCTGGAACTGGTTTTATCACATTCTGAATTGAACGTTGAAAATGAGCTTTTCAGAGCCAGCAGAGGTCAAAATAAGCAGTAATGCAAACTCAGTCAGAGACATAGATTTTCACTTGCAACTTGCTTTAACATGTTTAACAGTGCATGAAATGTTGTCTAAAACAAAAACATAATGCTTTTTAGTGGCTGGAACTGGTTTTATCACATTCTGAATTGAACGTTGAAAATGAGCTTTTCAGAGCCAGCAGAGGTCAAAATAAGCAGTAATGCAAACTCAGTCATAGACATAGATTTTCACTTGCAACTTGCTTTAACATGTTTAACAGTGCATGAAATGTTGTCTAAAACAAAAAGAAAATGCTTTTTAGTGGCTGGAACTGGTTTTATCACATTCTGAATTGAACGTTGAAAATGAGCTTTTCAGAGCCAGCAGAGGTCAAAATAAGCAGTAATGCAAACTCAGTCAGAGACAAAGATTTTCACTTGCAACTTGCTTTAACATATTTAACAGTGCATGAAATGTTGTCTAAAACAAAAAGAAAATGCTTTTTAGTGGCTGGAACTGGTTTTATCACATTCTGAATTGAACGTTGAAAATGAGCTTTTCAGAGCCAGCAGAGGTCAAAATAAGCAGTAATGCAAACTCAGTCATAGACATAGATTTTCACTTGCAACTTTCTTAAACATATTTAACAGTGCATGAAATGTTGTCTAAAACAAAAAGATAATGCTTTTTAGTGGCTGGAACTGGTTTTATCACATTCTGAATTGAACGTTGAAAATGAGCTTTTCAGAGCCAGCAGAGGTCAAAATAAGCAGTAATGCAAACTCAGTCAGAGACATAGATTTTCACTTGCAACTTGCTTTAACATGTTTAACAGTGCATGAAATGTTGTCTAAAACAAAAAGAAAATGCTTTTTAGTGGCTGGAACTGGTTTTATCACATTCTGAATTGAACGTTGAAAATGAGCTTTTCAGAGCCAGCAGAGGTCAAAATAAGCAGTAATGCAAACTCAGTCATAGACATAGATTTTCACTTGCAACTTGCTTTAACATGTTTAACAGTGCATGAAATGTTGTCTAAAACAAAAAGAAAATGCTTTTTAGTGGCTGGAACTGGTTTTATCACATTCTGAATTGAACGTTGAAAATGAGCTTTTCAGAGCCAGCAGAGGTCAAAATAAGCAGTAATGCAAACTCAGTCAGAGACAAAGATTTTCACTTGCAACTTGCTTTAACATGTTTAACAGTGCATGAAATGTTGTCTAAAACAAAAAGAAAATGCTTTTTAGTGGCTGGAACTGGTTTTATCATATTCTGAATTGAACGTTGAAAATGAGCTTTTCAGAGCCAGCAGAGGTCAAAATAAGCAGTAATGCAAACTCAGTCAGAGACATAGATTTTCACTTGCAACTTGCTTTAACATGTTTAACAGTGCATGAAATGTTATCTTAAACAAAAAGAATAATGCATTTTAGTGGCTGGAACTGGTTTTATCACATTCTGAATTGAACGTTGAAAATGAGCTTTTCAGAGCCAGCAGAGGTCAAAATAAGCAGTAATGCAAACTCAGTCAGAGACATAGATTTTCACTTGCAACTTGCTTTAACATGTTTAACAGTGCATGAAATGTTGTCTAAAACAAAAACATAATGCTTTTTAGTGGCTGGAACTGGTTTTATCACATTCTGAATTGAACGTTGAAAATGAGCTTTTCAGAGCCAGCAGAGGTCAAAATAAGCAGTAATGCAAACTCAGTCATAGACATAGATTTTCACTTGCAACTTGCTTTAACATGTTTAACAGTGCATGAAATGTTGTCTAAAACAAAAAGAAAATGCTTTTTAGTGGCTGGAACTGGTTTTATCACATTCTGAATTGAACGTTGAAAATGAGCTTTTCAGAGCCAGCAGAGGTCAAAATAAGCAGTAATGCAAACTCAGTCAGAGACAAAGATTTTCACTTGCAACTTGCTTTAACATATTTAACAGTGCATGAAATGTTGTCTAAAACAAAAAGAAAATGCTTTTTAGTGGCTGGAACTGGTTTTATCACATTCTGAATTGAACGTTGAAAATGAGCTTTTCAGAGCCAGCAGAGGTCAAAATAAGCAGTAATGCAAACTCAGTCATAGACATAGATTTTCACTTGCAACTTGCTTTAACATGTTTAACAGTGCATGAAATGTTATCTAAAACAAAAAGAATAATGCATTTTAGTGGCTGGATCTGGTTTTATCACTTTCTGAATTCAACGTTGAAAATGAGCTGTTCTCAGCCAGCAGAGGTCAAAATAAGCAGTAATGCAAACTCAGTCATAGACATAGATTTTCACTTGCAACTTGCTGTAACATATTTAACAGTGCATGAAATGTTGTCTAAAACAAAAACATAATGCTTTTTAGTGGCTGGAACTGGTTTTATCACATTCTGAATTAAACGTTGAAAATGAGCTTTTCAGAGCCAGCAGAGGTCAAAATAAGCAGTAATGCAAACTCAGTCATAGACATAGATTTTCACTTGCAACTTGCTTTAACATGTTTAACAGTGCATGAAATGTTGTCTAAAACAAAAAGAAAATGCTTTTTAGTGGCTGGAACTGGTTTTATCACATTCTGAATTGAACATTGAAAATGAGCTTTTCAGAGCCAGCAGAGGTCAAAATAAGCAGTAATGCAAACTCAGTCAGAGACAAAGATTTTCACTTGCAACTTGCTTTAACATATTTAACAGTGCATGAAATGTTGTCTAAAACAAAAAGAAAATGCTTTTTAGTGGCTGGAACTGGTTTTATCACATTCTGAATTGAACGTTGAAAATGAGCTTTTCAGAGCCAGCAGAGGTCAAAATAAGCAGTAATGCAAACTCAGTCATAGACATAGATTTTCACTTGCAACTTTCTTAAACATATTTAACAGTGCATGAAATGTAGTCTAAAACAAAAAGATAATGCTTTTTAGTGGCTGGAACTGGTTTTATCACATTCTGAATTGAACGTTGAAAATGAGCTTTTCAGAGCCAGCAGAGGTCAAAATAAGCAGTAATGCAAACTCAGTCAGAGACATAGATTTTCACTTGCAACTTGCTTTAACATGTTTAACAGTGCATGAAATGTTGTCTAAAACAAAAAGAAAATGCTTTTTAGTGGCTGGAACTGGTTTTATCACATTCTGAATTGAACGTTGAAAATGAGCTTTTCAGAGCCAGCAGAGGTCAAAATAAGCAGTAATGCAAACTCAGTCAGAGACAAAGATTTTCACTTGCAACTTGCTTTAACATGTTTAACAGTGCATGAAATGTTGTCTAAAACAAAAAAAAAAATGCTTTTTAGTGGCTGGATCTGGTTTTATCACATTCTGAATTGAACGTTGAAAATGAGCTTTTCAGAGCCAGCAGAGGTCAAAATAAGCAGTAATGCAAACTCAGTCATAGACATAGATTTTCACTTGCAACTTGCTTTAACATGTTTAACAGTGCATGAAATGTTATCTAAAACAAAAAGAATAATGCATTTTAGTGGCTGGATCTGGTTTTATCACTTTCTGAATTCAACGTTGAAAATGAGCTGTTCTCAGCCAGCAGAGGTCAAAATAAGCAGTAATGCAAACTCAGTCATAGACATAGATTTTCACTTGCAACTTGCTGTAACATATTTAACAGTGCATGAAATGTTGTCTAAAACAAAAACATAATGCTTTTTAATGGCTGGAACTGGTTTTATCACATTCTGAATTGAACGTTGAAAATGAGCTTTTCAGAGCCAGCAGAGGTCAAAATAAGCAGTAATGCAAACTCAGTCATAGACATAGATTTTCACTTGCAACTTGCTTTAACATGTTTAACAGTGCATGAAATGTTGTCTAAAACAAAAAGAAAATGCTTTTTAGTGGCTGGAACTGGTTTTATCACATTCTGAATTGAACGTTGAAAATGAGCTTTTCAGAGCCAGCAGAGGTCAAAATAAGCAGTAATGCAAACTCAGTCAGAGACAAAGATTTTCACTTGCAACTTGCTTTAACATATTTAACAGTGCATGAAATGTTGTCTAAAACAAAAAGAAAATGCTTTTTAGTGGCTGGAACTGGTTTTATCACATTCTGAATTGAACGTTGAAAATGAGCTTTTCAGAGCCAGCAGAAGTCAAAATAAGCAGTAATGCAAACTCAGTCATAGACATAGATTTTCACTTGCAACTTTCTTAAACATATTTAACAGTGCATGAAATGTTGTCTAAAACAAAAAGATAATGCTTTTTAGTGGCTGGAACTGGTTTTATCACATTCTGAATTGAACGTTGAAAATGAGCTTTTCAGAGCCAGCAGAGGTCAAAATAAGCAGTAATGCAAACTCAGTCAGAGACATAGATTTTCACTTGCAACTTGCTTTAACATGTTTAACAGTGCATGAAATGTTGTCTAAAACAAAAACATAATGCTTTTTAGTGGCTGGAACTGGTTTTATCACATTCTGAATTGAACGTTGAAAATGAGCTTTTCAGAGCCAGCAGAGGTCAAAATAAGCAGTAATGCAAACTCAGTCATAGACATAGATTTTCACTTGCAACTTGCTTTAACATGTTTAACAGTGCATGAAATGTTGTCTAAAACAAAAACATAATGCTTTTTAGTGGCTGGAACTGGTTTTATCACATTCTGAATTGAACGTTGAAAATGAGCTTTTCAGAGCCAGCAGAGGTCAAAATAAGCAGTAATGCAAACTCAGTCAGAGACAAAGATTTTCACTTGCAACTTGCTTTAACATATTTAACAGTGCATGAAATGTTGTCTAAAACAAAAAGAATGATGCATTTTAGTAGCTGGATCTGGTTTTATCACATTCTGTGATGGACGTTGAAAATGAGCTTTTCAGAGCCAGCAGAGGTCAAAATAAGCAGTAATGCAAACTCAGTCAGAGACATAGATTTTCACTTGCAACTTTCTTAAACATATTTAACAGTGCATGAAATGTTGTCTAAAACAAAAAGAAAATGCTTTTTAGTGGCTGGAACTGGTTTTATCACATTCTGAATTGAACGTTGAAAATGAGCTTTTCAGAGCCAGCAGAGGTCAAAATAAGCAGTAATGCAAACTCAGTCAGAGACAAAGATTTTCACTTGCAACTTGCTTTAACATGTTTAACAGTGCATGAAATGTTGTCTAAAACAAAAAGAAAATGCTTTTTAGTGGCTGGAACTGGTTTTATCATATTCTGAATTGAACGTTGAAAATGAGCTTTTCAGAGCCAGCAGAGGTCAAAATAAGCAGTAATGCAAACTCAGTCAGAGACATAGATTTTCACTTGCAACTTGCTTTAACATGTTTAACAGTGCATGAAATGTTATCTTAAACAAAAAGAATAATGCATTTTAGTGGCTGGAACTGGTTTTATCACATTCTGAATTGAACGTTGAAAATGAGCTTTTCAGAGCCAGCAGAGGTCAAAATAAGCAGTAATGCAAACTCAGTCAGAGACATAGATTTTCACTTGCAACTTGCTTTAACATGTTTAACAGTGCATGAAATGTTGTCTAAAACAAAAACATAATGCTTTTTAGTGGCTGGAACTGGTTTTATCACATTCTGAATTGAACGTTGAAAATGAGCTTTTCAGAGCCAGCAGAGGTCAAAATAAGCAGTAATGCAAACTCAGTCATAGACATAGATTTTCACTTGCAACTTGCTTTAACATATTTAACAGTGCATGAAATGTTGTCTAAAACAAAAAGAAAATGCTTTTTAGTGGCTGGAACTGGTTTTATCACATTCTGAATTGAACGTTGAAAATGAGCTTTTCAGAGCCAGCAGAGGTCAAAATAAGCAGTAATGCAAACTCAGTCATAGACATAGATTTTCACTTGCAACTTTCTTAAACATATTTAACAGTGCATGAAATGTTGTCTAAAACAAAAAGATAATGCTTTTTAGTGGCTGGAACTGGTTTTATCACATTCTGAATTGAACGTTGAAAATGAGCTTTTCAGAGCCAGCAGAGGTCAAAATAAGCAGTAATGCAAACTCAGTCAGAGACATAGATTTTCACTTGCAACTTGCTTTAACATGTTTAACAGTGCATGAAATGTTGTCTAAAACAAAAAGAAAATGCTTTTTAGTGGCTGGAACTGGTTTTATCACATTCTGAATTGAACGTTGAAAATGAGCTTTTCAGAGCCAGCAGAGGTCAAAATAAGCAGTAATGCAAACTCAGTCATAGACATAGATTTTCACTTGCAACTTGCTTTAACATGTTTAACAGTGCATGAAATGTTGTCTAAAACAAAAAGAAAATGCTTTTTAGTGGCTGGAACTGGTTTTATCACATTCTGAATTGAACGTTGAAAATGAGCTTTTCAGAGCCAGCAGAGGTCAAAATAAGCAGTAATGCAAACTCAGTCAGAGACAAAGATTTTTACTTGCAACTTGCTTTAACATATTTAACAGTGCATGAAATGTTATCTAAAACAAAAAGAATAATGCATTTTAGTGGCTGGATCTGGTTTTATCACTTTCTGAATTCAACGTTGAAAATGAGCTGTTCTCAGCCAGCAGAGGTCAAAATAAGCAGTAATGCAAACTCAGTCATAGACATTGATTTTCACTTGGAACTTGCTGTAACATATTTAACAGTGCATGAAATGTTGTCTAAAACAAAAAGAAAATGCTTTTTAGTGGCTGGAACTGGTTTTATCACATTCTGAATTGAACGTTGAAAATGAGCTTTTCAGAGCCAGCAGAGGTCAAAATAAGCAGTAATGCAAACTCAGTCATAGACATAGATTTTCACTTGCAACTTGCTTTAACATGTTTAACAGTGCATGAAATGTTGTCTAAAACAAAAAGAAAATGCTTTTTAGTGGCTGGAACTGGTTTTATCACATTCTGAATTGAACGTTGAAAATGAGCTTTTCAGAGCCAGCAGAGGTCAAAATAAGCAGTAATGCAAACTCAGTCAGAGACAAAGATTTTCACTTGCAACTTGCTTTAACATATTTAACAGTGCATGAAATGTTGTCTAAAACAAAAAGAATGATGCATTTTAGTAGCTGGATCTGGTTTTATCACATTCTGTGATGGACGTTGAAAATGAGCTTTTCAGAGCCAGCAGAGGTCAAAATAAGCAGTAATGCAAACTCAGTCAGAGACATAGATTTTCACTTGCAACTTTCTTAAACATATTTAACAGTGCATGAAATGTTGTCTAAAACAAAAAGAAAATGCTTTTTAGTGGCTGGAACTGGTTTTATCACATTCTGAATTGAACGTTGAAAATGAGCTTTTCAGAGCCAGCAGAGGTCAAAATAAGCAGTAATGCAAACTCAGTCAGAGACAAAGATTTTCACTTGCAACTTGCTTTAACATGTTTAACAGTGCATGAAATGTTGTCTAAAACAAAAAGAAAATGCTTTTTAGTGGCTGGAACTGGTTTTATCATATTCTGAATTGAACGTTGAAAATGAGCTTTTCAGAGCCAGCAGAGGTCAAAATAAGCAGTAATGCAAACTCAGTCAGAGACAAAGATTTTCACTTGCAACTTGCTTTAACATGTTTAACAGTGCATGAAATGTTGTCTAAAACAAAAAGAAAATGCTTTTTAGTGGCTGGAACTGGTTTTATCACATTCTGAATTGAACGTTGAAAATGAGCTTTTCAGAGCCAGCAGAGGTCAAAATAAGCAGTAATGCAAACTCAGTCATAGACATAGATTTTCACTTGCAACTTGCTTTAACATGTTTAACAGTGCATGAAATGTTATCTTAAACAAAAAGAATAATGCATTTTAGTGGCTGGAACTGGTTTTATCACATTCTGAATTAAACGTTGAAAATGAACTTTTCAGAGCCAGCAGAGGTCAAAATAAGCAGTAATGCAAACTCAGTCATAGACATAGATTTTCACTTGCAACTTGCTTTAACATATTTAACAGTGCATGAAATGTTGTCTAAAACAAAAAGCTAATTCTTTTTAGTGGCTGGAACTGGTTTTATAACATTCTGAATTGAACGTTGAAAATGAGCTTTTCAGAGCCAGCAGAGGTCAAAATAAGCAGTAATGCAAACTCAGTCAGAGACATAGATTTTCACTTGCAACTTGCTTTAACATGTTTAACAGTGCATGAAATGTTGTCTAAAACAAAAACATAATGCTTTTTAGTGGCTGGAACTGGTTTAATCATATTCTGAATTGAACGTTGAAAATGAGCTTTTCAGAGCCAGCAGAGGTCAAAATAAGCAGTAATGCAAACTCAGTCATAGACATAGATTTTCACTTGCAACTTGCTTTAACATGTTTAACAGTGCATGAAATGTTGTCTAAAACAAAAAGAAAATGCTTTTTAGTGGCTGGAACTGGTTTTATCACATTCTGAATTGAACGTTGAAAATGAGCTTTTCAGAGCCAGCAGAGGTCAAAATAAGCAGTAATGCAAACTCAGTCAGAGACAAAGATTTTCACTTGCAACTTGCTTTAACATATTTAACAGTGCATGAAATGTTGTCTAAAACAAAAAGAAAATGCTTTTTAGTGGCTGGAACTGGTTTTATCACATTCTGAATTGAACGTTGAAAATGAGCTTTTCAGAGCCAGCAGAGGTCAAAATAAGCAGTAATGCAAACTCAGTCAGAGACAAAGATTTTCACTTGCAACTTGCTTTAACATGTTTAACAGTGCATGAAATGTTGTCTAAAACAAAAAGAAAATGCTTTTTAGTGGCTGGAACTGGTTTTATCATATTCTGAATTGAACGTTGAAAATGAGCTTTTCAGAGCCAGCAGAGGTCAAAATAAGCAGTAATGCAAACTCAGTCAGAGACAAAGATTTTCACTTGCAACTTGCTTTAACATGTTTAACAGTGCATGAAATGTTGTCTAAAACAAAAAGAAAATGCTTTTTAGTGGCTGGAACTGGTTTTATCACATTCTGAATTGAACGTTGAAAATGAGCTTTTCAGAGCCAGCAGAGGTCAAAATAAGCAGTAATGCAAACTCAGTCATAGACATAGATTTTCACTTGCAACTTGCTTTAACATGTTTAACAGTGCATGAAATGTTATCTTAAACAAAAAGAATAATGCATTTTAGTGGCTGGAACTGGTTTTATCACATTCTGAATTAAACGTTGAAAATGAGCTTTTCAGAGCCAGCAGAGGTCAAAATAAGCAGTAATGCAAACTCAGTCATAGACATAGATTTTCACTTGCAACTTGCTTTAACATATTTAACAGTGCATGAAATGTTGTCTAAAACAAAAAGCTAATTCTTTTTAGTGGCTGGAACTGGTTTTATCACATTCTGAATTGAACGTTGAAAATGAGCTTTTCAGAGCCAGCAGAGGTCAAAATAAGCAGTAATGCAAACTCAGTCAGAGACATAGATTTTCACTTGCAACTTGCTTTAACATGTTTAACAGTGCATGAAATGTTGTCTAAAACAAAAACATAATGCTTTTTAGTGGCTGGAACTGGTTTAATCATATTCTGAATTGAACGTTGAAAATGAGCTTTTCAGAGCCAGCAGAGGTCAAAATAAGCAGTAATGCAAACTCAGTCATAGACATAGATTTTCACTTGCAACTTGCTTTAACATGTTTAACAGTGCATGAAATGTTGTCTAAAACAAAAAGAAAATGCTTTTTAGTGGCTGGAACTGGTTTTATCACATTCTGAATTGAACGTTGAAAATGAGCTTTTCAGAGCCAGCAGAGGTCAAAATAAGCAGTAATGCAAACTCAGTCAGAGACAAAGATTTTCACTTGCAACTTGCTTTAACATATTTAACAGTGCATGAAATGTTGTCTAAAACAAAAAGAAAATGCTTTTTAGTGGCTGGAACTGGTTTTATCACATTCTGAATTGAACGTTGAAAATGAGCTTTTCAGAGCCAGCAGAGGTCAAAATAAGCAGTAATGCAAACTCAGTCAGAGACAAAGATTTTTACTTGCAACTTGCTTTAACATATTTAACAGTGCATGAAATGTTATCTAAAACAAAAAGAATAATGCATTTTAGTGGCTGGATCTGGTTTTATCACTTTCTGAATTCAACGTTGAAAATGAGCTGTTCTCAGCCAGCAGAGGTCAAAATAAGCAGTAATGCAAACTCAGTCATAGACATTGATTTTCACTTGCAACTTGCTGTAACATATTTAACAGTGCATGAAATGTTGTCTAAAACAAAAAGAAAATGCTTTTTAGTGGCTGGAACTGGTTTTATCACATTCTGAATTGAACGTTAAAAATGAGCTTTTCAGAGCCAGCAGAGGTCAAAATAAGCAGTAATGCAAACTCAGTCATAGACATAGATTTTCACTTGCAACTTGCTTTAACATGTTTAACAGTGCATGAAATGTTGTCTAAAACAAAAAGAAAATGCTTTTTAGTGGCTGGAACTGGTTTTATCACATTCTGAATTGAACGTTGAAAATGAGCTTTTCAGAGCCAGCAGAGGTCAAAATAAGCAGTAATGCAAACTCAGTCAGAGACAAAGATTTTCACTTGCAACTTGCTTTAACATATTTAACAGTGCATGAAATGTTGTCTAAAACAAAAAGAATGATGCATTTTAGTAGCTGGATCTGGTTTTATCACATTCTGTGATGGACGTTGAAAATGAGCTTTTCAGAGCCAGCAGAGGTCAAAATAAGCAGTAATGCAAACTCAGTCAGAGACATAGATTTTCACTTGCAACTTTCTTAAACATATTTAACAGTGCATGAAATGTTGTCTAAAACAAAAAGAAAATGCTTTTTAGTGGCTGGAACTGGTTTTATCACATTCTGAATTGAACGTTGAAAATGAGCTTTTCAGAGCCAGCAGAGGTCAAAATAAGCAGTAATGCAAACTCAGTCAGAGACAAAGATTTTCACTTGCAACTTGCTTTAACATGTTTAACAGTGCATGAAATGTTGTCTAAAACAAAAAGAAAATGCTTTTTAGTGGCTGGAACTGGTTTTATCATATTCTGAATTGAACGTTGAAAATGAGCTTTTCAGAGCCAGCAGAGGTCAAAATAAGCAGTAATGCAAACTCAGTCAGAGACAAAGATTTTCACTTGCAACTTGCTTTAACATGTTTAACAGTGCATGAAATGTTGTCTAAAACAAAAAGAAAATGCTTTTTAGTGGCTGGAACTGGTTTTATCACATTCTGAATTGAACGTTGAAAATGAGCTTTTCAGAGCCAGCAGAGGTCAAAATAAGCAGTAATGCAAACTCAGTCATAGACATAGATTTTCACTTGCAACTTGCTTTAACATGTTTAACAGTGCATGAAATGTTATCTTAAACAAAAAGAATAATGCATTTTAGTGGCTGGAACTGGTTTTATCACATTCTGAATTAAACGTTGAAAATGAACTTTTCAGAGCCAGCAGAGGTCAAAATAAGCAGTAATGCAAACTCAGTCATAGACATAGATTTTCACTTGCAACTTGCTTTAACATATTTAACAGTGCATGAAATGTTGTCTAAAACAAAAAGCTAATTCTTTTTAGTGGCTGGAACTGGTTTTATCACATTCTGAATTGAACGTTGAAAATGAGCTTTTCAGAGCCAGCAGAGGTCAAAATAAGCAGTAATGCAAACTCAGTCAGAGACATAGATTTTCACTTGCAACTTGCTTTAACATGTTTAACAGTGCATGAAATGTTGTCTAAAACAAAAACATAATGCTTTTTAGTGGCTGGAACTGGTTTAATCATATTCTGAATTGAACGTTGAAAATGAGCTTTTCAGAGCCAGCAGAGGTCAAAATAAGCAGTAATGCAAACTCAGTCATAGACATAGATTTTCACTTGCAACTTGCTTTAACATGTTTAACAGTGCATGAAATGTTGTCTAAAACAAAAAGAAAATGCTTTTTAGTGGCTGGAACTGGTTTTATCACATTCTGAATTGAACGTTGAAAATGAGCTTTTCAGAGCCAGCAGAGGTCAAAATAAGCAGTAATGCAAACTCAGTCAGAGACAAAGATTTTCACTTGCAACTTGCTTTAACATATTTAACAGTGCATGAAATGTTGTCTAAAACAAAAAGAAAATGCTTTTTAGTGGCTGGAACTGGTTTTATCACATTCTGAATTGAACGTTGAAAATGAGCTTTTCAGAGCCAGCAGAGGTCAAAATAAGCAGTAATGCAAACTCAGTCAGAGACAAAGATTTTCACTTGCAACTTGCTTTAACATGTTTAACAGTGCATGAAATGTTGTCTAAAACAAAAAGAAAATGCTTTTTAGTGGCTGGAACTGGTTTTATCATATTCTGAATTGAACGTTGAAAATGAGCTTTTCAGAGCCAGCAGAGGTCAAAATAAGCAGTAATGCAAACTCAGTCAGAGACAAAGATTTTCACTTGCAACTTGCTTTAACATGTTTAACAGTGCATGAAATGTTGTCTAAAACAAAAAGAAAATGCTTTTTAGTGGCTGGAACTGGTTTTATCACATTCTGAATTGAACGTTGAAAATGAGCTTTTCAGAGCCAGCAGAGGTCAAAATAAGCAGTAATGCAAACTCAGTCATAGACATAGATTTTCACTTGCAACTTGCTTTAACATGTTTAACAGTGCATGAAATGTTATCTTAAACAAAAAGAATAATGCATTTTAGTGGCTGGAACTGGTTTTATCACATTCTGAATTAAACGTTGAAAATGAGCTTTTCAGAGCCAGCAGAGGTCAAAATAAGCAGTAATGCAAACTCAGTCATAGACATAGATTTTCACTTGCAACTTGCTTTAACATATTTAACAGTGCATGAAATGTTGTCTAAAACAAAAAGCTAATTCTTTTTAGTGGCTGGAACTGGTTTTATCACATTCTGAATTGAACGTTGAAAATGAGCTTTTCAGAGCCAGCAGAGGTCAAAATAAGCAGTAATGCAAACTCAGTCAGAGACATAGATTTTCACTTGCAACTTGCTTTAACATGTTTAACAGTGCATGAAATGTTGTCTAAAACAAAAACATAATGCTTTTTAGTGGCTGGAACTGGTTTAATCATATTCTGAATTGAACGTTGAAAATGAGCTTTTCAGAGCCAGCAGAGGTCAAAATAAGCAGTAATGCAAACTCAGTCATAGACATAGATTTTCACTTGCAACTTGCTTTAACATGTTTAACAGTGCATGAAATGTTGTCTAAAACAAAAAGAAAATGCTTTTTAGTGGCTGGAACTGGTTTTATCACATTCTGAATTGAACGTTGAAAATGAGCTTTTCAGAGCCAGCAGAGGTCAAAATAAGCAGTAATGCAAACTCAGTCAGAGACAAAGATTTTCACTTGCAACTTGCTTTAACATATTTAACAGTGCATGAAATGTTGTCTAAAACAAAAAGAAAATGCTTTTTAGTGGCTGGAACTGGTTTTATCACATTCTGAATTGAACGTTGAAAATGAGCTTTTCAGAGCCAGCAGAGGTCAAAATAAGCAGTAATGCAAACTCAGTCATAGACATAGATTTTCACTTGCAACTTTCTTAAACATATTTAACAGTGCATGAAATGTTGTCTAAAACAAAAAGATAATGCTTTTTAGTGGCTGGAACTGGTTTTATCACATTCTGAATTGAACGTTGAAAATGAGCTTTTCAGAGCCAGCAGAGGTCAAAATAAGCAGTAATGCAAACTCAGTCAGAGACATAGATTTTCACTTGCAACTTGCTTTAACATGTTTAACAGTGCATGAAATGTTGTCTAAAACAAAAAGAAAATGCTTTTTAGTGGCTGGAACTGGTTTTATCACATTCTGAATTGAACGTTGAAAATGAGCTTTTCAGAGCCAGCAGAGGTCAAAATAAGCAGTAATGCAAACTCAGTCAGAGACAAAGATTTTCACTTGCAACTTGCTTTAACATGTTTAACAGTGCATGAAATGTTGTCTAAAACAAAAAGAAAATGCTTTTTAGTGGCTGGATCTGGTTTTATCACATTCTGAATTCAACGTTGAAAATGAGCTTTTCAGAGCCAGCAGAGGTCAAAATAAGCAGTAATGCAAACTCAGTCATAGACATAGATTTTCACTTGCAACTTGCTTTAACATGTTTAACAGTGCATGAAATGTTATCTAAAACAAAAAGAATAATGCGTTTTAGTGGCTGGATCTGGTTTTATCACTTTCTGAATTCAAGGTTGAAAATGAGCTTTTCAGAGCCAGCAGAGGTCAAAATAAGCAGTAATGCAAACTCAGTCATAGACATAAATTTTCACTTGCAACTTGCTTTAACATGTTTAACAGTGCATGAAATGTTGTCTAAAACAAAAAGAAAATGCTTTTTAGTGGCTGGAACTGGTTTTATCACATTCTGAATTGAACGTTGAAAATGAGCTTTTCAGAGCCAGCAGAGGTCAAAATAAGCAGTAATGCAAACTCAGTCAGAGACAAAGATTTTCACTTGCAACTTGCTTTAACATATTTAACAGTGCATGAAATGTTGTCTAAAACAAAAAGAAAATGCTTTTTAGTGGCTGGATCTGGTTTTATCACATTCTGAATTGAACGTTGAAAATGAGCTTTTCAGAGCCAGCAGAGGTCAAAATAAGCAGTAATGCAAACTCAGTCATAGACATAGATTTTCACTTGCAACTTGCTTTAACATGTTTAACAGTGCATGAAATGTTATCTAAAACAAAAAGAATAATGCATTTTAGTGGCTGGAACTGGTTTTATCACATTCTGAATTGAACGTTGAAAATGAGCTTTTCAGAGCCAGCAGAGGTCAAAATAAGCAGTAATGCAAACTCAGTCATAGACATAGATTTTCACTTGCAACTTGCTTTAACATGTTTAACAGTGCATGAAATGTTATCTTAAACAAAAAGAATAATGCATTTTAGTGGCTGGAACTGGTTTTATCACATTCTGAATTGAACGTTGAAAATGAGCTTTTCAGAGCCAGCAGAGGTCAAAATAAGCAGTAATGCAAACTCAGTCATAGAGATAGATTTTCACTTGCAACTTTCTTAAACATATTTAACAGTGCATGAAATGTTGTCTAAAACAAAAAGCTAATGCTTTTTAATGGCTGGAACTGGTTTTATCACATTCTAAATTGAACGTTGAAAATGAGCTTTTCAGAGCCAGCAGAGGTCAAAATAAGCAGTAATGCAAACTCAGTCATAGACATAGATTTTCACTTGCAACTTGCTTTAACATGTTTAACAGTGCATGAAATGTTGTCTAAAACAAAAAGAAAATGCTTTTTAGTGGCTGGAACTGGTTTTATCACATTCTGAATTGAACGTTGAAAATGAGCTTTTCAGAGCCAGCAGAGGTCAAAATAAGCAGTAATGCAAACTCAGTCAGAGACATAGATTTTCACTTGCAACTTGCTTTAACATGTTTAACAGTGCATGAAATGTTGTCTAAAACAAAAACATAATGCTTTTTAGTGGCTGGAACTGGTTTAATCATATTCTGAATTGAACGTTGAAAATGAGCTTTTCAGAGCCAGCAGAGGTCAAAATAAGCAGTAATGCAAACTCAGTCATAGACATAGATTTTCACTTGCAACTTGCTTTAACATGTTTAACAGTGCATGAAATGTTGTCTAAAACAAAAAGAAAATGCTTTTTAGTGGCTGGAACTGGTTTTATCACATTCTGAATTGAACGTTGAAAATGAGCTTTTCAGAGCCAGCAGAGGTCAAAATAAGCAGTAATGCAAACTCAGTCAGAGACAAAGATTTTCACTTGCAACTTGCTTTAACATATTTAACAGTGCATGAAATGTTGTCTAAAACAAAAAGAAAATGCTTTTTAGTGGCTGGAACTGGTTTTATCACATTCTGAATTGAACGTTGAAAATGAGCTTTTCAGAGCCAGCAGAGGTCAAAATAAGCAGTAATGCAAACTCAGTCAGAGACAAAGATTTTCACTTGCAACTTGCTTTAACATGTTTAACAGTGCATGAAATGTTGTCTAAAACAAAAAGAAAATGCTTTTTAGTGGCTGGAACTGGTTTTATCATATTCTGAATTGAACGTTGAAAATGAGCTTTTCAGAGCCAGCAGAGGTCAAAATAAGCAGTAATGCAAACTCAGTCAGAGACAAAGATTTTCACTTGCAACTTGCTTTAACATGTTTAACAGTGCATGAAATGTTGTCTAAAACAAAAAGAAAATGCTTTTTAGTGGCTGGAACTGGTTTTATCACATTCTGAATTGAACGTTGAAAATGAGCTTTTCAGAGCCAGCAGAGGTCAAAATAAGCAGTAATGCAAACTCAGTCATAGACATAGATTTTCACTTGCAACTTGCTTTAACATGTTTAACAGTGCATGAAATGTTATCTTAAACAAAAAGAATAATGCATTTTAGTGGCTGGAACTGGTTTTATCACATTCTGAATTAAACGTTGAAAATGAGCTTTTCAGAGCCAGCAGAGGTCAAAATAAGCAGTAATGCAAACTCAGTCATAGACATAGATTTTCACTTGCAACTTGCTTTAACATATTTAACAGTGCATGAAATGTTGTCTAAAACAAAAAGCTAATTCTTTTTAGTGGCTGGAACTGGTTTTATCACATTCTGAATTGAATGTTGAAAATGAGCTTTTCAGAGCCAGCAGAGGTCAAAATAAGCAGTAATGCAAACTCAGTCAGAGACATAGATTTTCACTTGCAACTTGCTTTAACATGTTTAACAGTGCATGAAATGTTGTCTAAAACAAAAACATAATGCTTTTTAGTGGCTGGAACTGGTTTAATCATATTCTGAATTGAACGTTGAAAATGAGCTTTTCAGAGCCAGCAGAGGTCAAAATAAGCAGTAATGCAAACTCAGTCATAGACATAGATTTTCACTTGCAACTTGCTTTAACATGTTTAACAGTGCATGAAATGTTGTCTAAAACAAAAAGAAAATGCTTTTTAGTGGCTGGAACTGGTTTTATCACATTCTGAATTGAACGTTGAAAATGAGCTTTTCAGAGCCAGCAGAGGTCAAAATAAGCAGTAATGCAAACTCAGTCAGAGACAAAGATTTTCACTTGCAACTTGCTTTAACATATTTAACAGTGCATGAAATGTTGTCTAAAACAAAAAGAAAATGCTTTTTAGTGGCTGGAACTGGTTTTATCACATTCTGAATTGAACGTTGAAAATGAGCTTTTCAGAGCCAGCAGAGGTCAAAATAAGCAGTAATGCAAACTCAGTCATAGACATAGATTTTCACTTGCAACTTTCTTAAACATATTTAACAGTGCATGAAATGTTGTCTAAAACAAAAAGATAATGCTTTTTAGTGGCTGGAACTGGTTTTATCACATTCTGAATTGAACGTTGAAAATGAGCTTTTCAGAGCCAGCAGAGGTCAAAATAAGCAGTAATGCAAACTCAGTCAGAGACATAGATTTTCACTTGCAACTTGCTTTAACATGTTTAACAGTGCATGAAATGTTGTCTAAAACAAAAAGAAAATGCTTTTTAGTGGCTGGAACTGGTTTTATCACATTCTGAATTGAACGTTGAAAATGAGCTTTTCAGAGCCAGCAGAGGTCAAAATAAGCAGTAATGCAAACTCAGTCAGAGACAAAGATTTTCACTTGCAACTTGCTTTAACATGTTTAACAGTGCATGAAATGTTGTCTAAAACAAAAAGAAAATGCTTTTTAGTGGCTGGATCTGGTTTTATCACATTCTGAATTCAACGTTGAAAATGAGCTTTTCAGAGCCAGCAGAGGTCAAAATAAGCAGTAATGCAAACTCAGTCATAGACATAGATTTTCACTTGCAACTTGCTTTAACATGTTTAACAGTGCATGAAATGTTATCTAAAACAAAAAGAATAATGCATTTTAGTGGCTGGATCTGGTTTTATCACTTTCTGAATTCAACGTTGAAAATGAGCTTTTCAGAGCCAGCAGAGGTCAAAATAAGCAGTAATGCAAACTCAGTCATAGACATAAATTTTCACTTGCAACTTGCTTTAACATGTTTAACAGTGCATGAAATGTTGTCTAAAACAAAAAGAAAATGCTTTTTAGTGGCTGGAACTGGTTTTATCACATTCTGAATTGAACGTTGAAAATGAGCTTTTCAGAGCCAGCAGAGGTCAAAATAAGCAGTAATGCAAACTCAGTCAGAGACAAAGATTTTCACTTGCAACTTGCTTTAACATATTTAACAGTGCATGAAATGTTGTCTAAAACAAAAAGAAAATGCTTTTTAGTGGCTGGATCTGGTTTTATCACATTCTGAATTGAACGTTGAAAATGAGCTTTTCAGAGCCAGCAGAGGTCAAAATAAGCAGTAATGCAAACTCAGTCATAGACATAGATTTTCACTTGCAACTTGCTTTAACATGTTTAACAGTGCATGAAATGTTATCTAAAACAAAAAGAATAATGCATTTTAGTGGCTGGAACTGGTTTTATCACATTCTGAATTGAACGTTGAAAATGAGCTTTTCAGAGCCAGCAGAGGTCAAAATAAGCAGTAATGCAAACTCAGTCATAGACATAGATTTTCACTTGCAACTTGCTTTAACATGTTTAACAGTGCATGAAATGTTATCTTAAACAAAAAGAATAATGCATTTTAGTGGCTGGAACTGGTTTTATCACATTCTGAATTGAACGTTGAAAATGAGCTTTTCAGAGCCAGCAGAGGTCAAAATAAGCAGTAATGCAAACTCAGTCATAGAGATAGATTTTCACTTGCAACTTTCTTAAACATATTTAACAGTGCATGAAATGTTGTCTAAAACAAAAAGCTAATGCTTTTTAATGGCTGGAACTGGTTTTATCACATTCTAAATTGAACGTTGAAAATGAGCTTTTCAGAGCCAGCAGAGGTCAAAATAAGCAGTAATGCAAACTCAGTCATAGACATAGATTTTCACTTGCAACTTGCTTTAACATGTTTAACAGTGCATGAAATGTTGTCTAAAACAAAAAGAAAATGCTTTTTAGTGGCTGGAACTGGTTTTATCACATTCTGAATTGAACGTTGAAAATGAGCTTTTCAGAGCCAGCAGAGGTCAAAATAAGCAGTAATGCAAACTCAGTCAGAGACAAAGATTTTCACTTGCAACTTGCTTTAACATGTTTAACAGTGCATGAAATGTTGTCTAAAACAAAAAGAAAATGCTTTTTAGTGGCTGGATCTGGTTTTATCACATTCTGAATTGAACGTTGAAAATGAGCTTTTCAGAGCCAGCAGAGGTCAAAATAAGCAGTAATGCAAACTCAGTCATAGACATAGATTTTCACTTGCAACTTGCTTTAACATGTTTAACAGTGCATGAAATGTTATCTAAAACAAAAAGAATAATGCATTTTAGTGGCTGGATCTGGTTTTATCACTTTCTGAATTCAACGTTGAAAATGAGCTGTTCTCAGCCAGCAGAGGTCAAAATAAGCAGTAATGCAAACTCAGTCATAGACATAGATTTTCACTTGCAACTTGCTTTAACATATTTAACAGTGCATGAAATGTTGTCTAAAACAAAAAGAAAATGCTTTTTAGTGGCTGGATCTGGTTTTATCACATTCTGAATTGAACGTTGAAAATGAGCTTTTCAGAGCCAGCAGAGGTCAAAATAAGCAGTAATGCAAACTCAGTCAGAGACATAGATTTTCACTTGCAACTTGCTTTAACATGTTTAACAGTGCATGAAAGGTCTAAAACAAAAAGATAATGCTTTTTAGTGGCTGGAACTGGTTTTATCACATTCTGAATTGAACGTTGAAAATGAGCTTTTCAGAGCCAGCAGAGGTCAAAATAAGCAGTAATGCAAACTCAGTCAGAGACATAGATTTTCACTTGCAACTTGCTTTAACATGTTTAACAGTGCATGAAATGTTGTCTAAAACAAAAAGATAATGCTTTTTAGTGGCTGGAACTGGTTTTATCACATTCTGAATTGAACGTTGAAAATGAGCTTTTTAGAGCCAGCAGAGGTCAAAATAAGCAGTAATGCAAACTCAGTCATAGACATAGATTTTCACTTGCAACTTGCTTTAACATGTTTAACAGTGCATGAAATGTTGTCTAAAACAAAAAGAAAATGCTTTTTAGTGGCTGGAACTGGTTTTATCACATTCTGAATTGAACGTTGAAAATGAGCTTTTCAGAGCCAGCAGAGGTCAAAATAAGCAGTAATGCAAACTCAGTCATAGACATAGATTTTCACTTGCAACTTGCTTTAACATGTTTAACAGTGCATGAAATGTTATCTTAAACAAAAAGAATAATGCATTTTAGTGGCTGGAACTGGTTTTATCACATTCTGAATTAAACGTTGAAAATGAGCTTTTCAGAGCCAGCAGAGGTCAAAATAAGCAGTAATGCAAACTCAGTCATAGACATAGATTTTCACTTGCAACTTGCTTTAACATATTTAACAGTGCATGAAATGTTGTCTAAAACAAAAAGCTAATTCTTTTTAGTGGCTGGAACTGGTTTTATCACATTCTGAATTGAACGTTGAAAATGAGCTTTTCAGAGCCAGCAGAGGTCAAAATAAGCAGTAATGCAAACTCAGTCAGAGACATAGATTTTCACTTGCAACTTGCTTTAACATGTTTAACAGTGCATGAAATGTTGTCTAAAACAAAAACATAATGCTTTTTAGTGGCTGGAACTGGTTTAATCATATTCTGAATTGAACGTTGAAAATGAGCTTTTCAGAGCCAGCAGAGGTCAAAATAAGCAGTAATGCAAACTCAGTCATAGACATAGATTTTCACTTGCAACTTGCTTTAACATGTTTAACAGTGCATGAAATGTTGTCTAAAACAAAAAGAAAATGCTTTTTAGTGGCTGGAACTGGTTTTATCACATTCTGAATTGAACGTTGAAAATGAGCTTTTCAGAGCCAGCAGAGGTCAAAATAAGCAGTAATGCAAACTCAGTCAGAGACAAAGATTTTCACTTGCAACTTGCTTTAACATATTTAACAGTGCATGAAATGTTGTCTAAAACAAAAAGAAAATGCTTTTTAGTGGCTGGAACTGGTTTTATCACATTCTGAATTGAACGTTGAAAATGAGCTTTTCAGAGCCAGCAGAGGTCAAAATAAGCAGTAATGCAAACTCAGTCATAGACATAGATTTTCACTTGCAACTTTCTTAAACATATTTAACAGTGCATGAAATGTTGTCTAAAACAAAAAGATAATGCTTTTTAGTGGCTGGAACTGGTTTTATCACATTCTGAATTGAACGTTGAAAATGAGCTTTTCAGAGCCAGCAGAGGTCAAAATAAGCAGTAATGCAAACTCAGTCAGAGACATAGATTTTCACTTGCAACTTGCTTTAACATGTTTAACAGTGCATGAAATGTTGTCTAAAACAAAAAGAAAATGCTTTTTAGTGGCTGGAACTGGTTTTATCACATTCTGAATTGAACGTTGAAAATGAGCTTTTCAGAGCCAGCAGAGGTCAAAATAAGCAGTAATGCAAACTCAGTCAGAGACAAAGATTTTCACTTGCAACTTGCTTTAACATGTTTAACAGTGCATGAAATGTTGTCTAAAACAAAAAGAAAATGCTTTTTAGTGGCTGGATCTGGTTTTATCACATTCTGAATTCAACGTTGAAAATGAGCTTTTCAGAGCCAGCAGAGGTCAAAATAAGCAGTAATGCAAACTCAGTCATAGACATAGATTTTCACTTGCAACTTGCTTTAACATGTTTAACAGTGCATGAAATGTTATCTAAAACAAAAAGAATAATGCGTTTTAGTGGCTGGATCTGGTTTTATCACTTTCTGAATTCAAGGTTGAAAATGAGCTTTTCAGAGCCAGCAGAGGTCAAAATAAGCAGTAATGCAAACTCAGTCATAGACATAAATTTTCACTTGCAACTTGCTTTAACATGTTTAACAGTGCATGAAATGTTGTCTAAAACAAAAAGAAAATGCTTTTTAGTGGCTGGAACTGGTTTTATCACATTCTGAATTGAACGTTGAAAATGAGCTTTTCAGAGCCAGCAGAGGTCAAAATAAGCAGTAATGCAAACTCAGTCAGAGACAAAGATTTTCACTTGCAACTTGCTTTAACATATTTAACAGTGCATGAAATGTTGTCTAAAACAAAAAGAAAATGCTTTTTAGTGGCTGGATCTGGTTTTATCACATTCTGAATTGAACGTTGAAAATGAGCTTTTCAGAGCCAGCAGAGGTCAAAATAAGCAGTAATGCAAACTCAGTCATAGACATAGATTTTCACTTGCAACTTGCTTTAACATGTTTAACAGTGCATGAAATGTTATCTAAAACAAAAAGAATAATGCATTTTAGTGGCTGGAACTGGTTTTATCACATTCTGAATTGAACGTTGAAAATGAGCTTTTCAGAGCCAGCAGAGGTCAAAATAAGCAGTAATGCAAACTCAGTCATAGACATAGATTTTCACTTGCAACTTGCTTTAACATGTTTAACAGTGCATGAAATGTTATCTTAAACAAAAAGAATAATGCATTTTAGTGGCTGGAACTGGTTTTATCACATTCTGAATTGAACGTTGAAAATGAGCTTTTCAGAGCCAGCAGAGGTCAAAATAAGCAGTAATGCAAACTCAGTCATAGAGATAGATTTTCACTTGCAACTTTCTTAAACATATTTAACAGTGCATGAAATGTTGTCTAAAACAAAAAGCTAATGCTTTTTAATGGCTGGAACTGGTTTTATCACATTCTAAATTGAACGTTGAAAATGAGCTTTTCAGAGCCAGCAGAGGTCAAAATAAGCAGTAATGCAAACTCAGTCATAGACATAGATTTTCACTTGCAACTTGCTTTAACATGTTTAACAGTGCATGAAATGTTGTCTAAAACAAAAAGAAAATGCTTTTTAGTGGCTGGAACTGGTTTTATCACATTCTGAATTGAACGTTGAAAATGAGCTTTTCAGAGCCAGCAGAGGTCAAAATAAGCAGTAATGCAAACTCAGTCAGAGACATAGATTTTCACTTGCAACTTGCTTTAACATGTTTAACAGTGCATGAAATGTTGTCTAAAACAAAAACATAATGCTTTTTAGTGGCTGGAACTGGTTTAATCATATTCTGAATTGAACGTTGAAAATGAGCTTTTCAGAGCCAGCAGAGGTCAAAATAAGCAGTAATGCAAACTCAGTCATAGACATAGATTTTCACTTGCAACTTGCTTTAACATGTTTAACAGTGCATGAAATGTTGTCTAAAACAAAAAGAAAATGCTTTTTAGTGGCTGGAACTGGTTTTATCACATTCTGAATTGAACGTTGAAAATGAGCTTTTCAGAGCCAGCAGAGGTCAAAATAAGCAGTAATGCAAACTCAGTCAGAGACAAAGATTTTCACTTGCAACTTGCTTTAACATATTTAACAGTGCATGAAATGTTGTCTAAAACAAAAAGAAAATGCTTTTTAGTGGCTGGAACTGGTTTTATCACATTCTGAATTGAACGTTGAAAATGAGCTTTTCAGAGCCAGCAGAGGTCAAAATAAGCAGTAATGCAAACTCAGTCAGAGACAAAGATTTTCACTTGCAACTTGCTTTAACATGTTTAACAGTGCATGAAATGTTGTCTAAAACAAAAAGAAAATGCTTTTTAGTGGCTGGAACTGGTTTTATCATATTCTGAATTGAACGTTGAAAATGAGCTTTTCAGAGCCAGCAGAGGTCAAAATAAGCAGTAATGCAAACTCAGTCAGAGACAAAGATTTTCACTTGCAACTTGCTTTAACATGTTTAACAGTGCATGAAATGTTGTCTAAAACAAAAAGAAAATGCTTTTTAGTGGCTGGAACTGGTTTTATCACATTCTGAATTGAACGTTGAAAATGAGCTTTTCAGAGCCAGCAGAGGTCAAAATAAGCAGTAATGCAAACTCAGTCATAGACATAGATTTTCACTTGCAACTTGCTTTAACATGTTTAACAGTGCATGAAATGTTATCTTAAACAAAAAGAATAATGCATTTTAGTGGCTGGAACTGGTTTTATCACATTCTGAATTAAACGTTGAAAATGAGCTTTTCAGAGCCAGCAGAGGTCAAAATAAGCAGTAATGCAAACTCAGTCATAGACATAGATTTTCACTTGCAACTTGCTTTAACATATTTAACAGTGCATGAAATGTTGTCTAAAACAAAAAGCTAATTCTTTTTAGTGGCTGGAACTGGTTTTATCACATTCTGAATTGAATGTTGAAAATGAGCTTTTCAGAGCCAGCAGAGGTCAAAATAAGCAGTAATGCAAACTCAGTCAGAGACATAGATTTTCACTTGCAACTTGCTTTAACATGTTTAACAGTGCATGAAATGTTGTCTAAAACAAAAACATAATGCTTTTTAGTGGCTGGAACTGGTTTAATCATATTCTGAATTGAACGTTGAAAATGAGCTTTTCAGAGCCAGCAGAGGTCAAAATAAGCAGTAATGCAAACTCAGTCATAGACATAGATTTTCACTTGCAACTTGCTTTAACATGTTTAACAGTGCATGAAATGTTGTCTAAAACAAAAAGAAAATGCTTTTTAGTGGCTGGAACTGGTTTTATCACATTCTGAATTGAACGTTGAAAATGAGCTTTTCAGAGCCAGCAGAGGTCAAAATAAGCAGTAATGCAAACTCAGTCAGAGACAAAGATTTTCACTTGCAACTTGCTTTAACATATTTAACAGTGCATGAAATGTTGTCTAAAACAAAAAGAAAATGCTTTTTAGTGGCTGGAACTGGTTTTATCACATTCTGAATTGAACGTTGAAAATGAGCTTTTCAGAGCCAGCAGAGGTCAAAATAAGCAGTAATGCAAACTCAGTCATAGACATAGATTTTCACTTGCAACTTTCTTAAACATATTTAACAGTGCATGAAATGTTGTCTAAAACAAAAAGATAATGCTTTTTAGTGGCTGGAACTGGTTTTATCACATTCTGAATTGAACGTTGAAAATGAGCTTTTCAGAGCCAGCAGAGGTCAAAATAAGCAGTAATGCAAACTCAGTCAGAGACATAGATTTTCACTTGCAACTTGCTTTAACATGTTTAACAGTGCATGAAATGTTGTCTAAAACAAAAAGAAAATGCTTTTTAGTGGCTGGAACTGGTTTTATCACATTCTGAATTGAACGTTGAAAATGAGCTTTTCAGAGCCAGCAGAGGTCAAAATAAGCAGTAATGCAAACTCAGTCAGAGACAAAGATTTTCACTTGCAACTTGCTTTAACATGTTTAACAGTGCATGAAATGTTGTCTAAAACAAAAAGAAAATGCTTTTTAGTGGCTGGATCTGGTTTTATCACATTCTGAATTCAACGTTGAAAATGAGCTTTTCAGAGCCAGCAGAGGTCAAAATAAGCAGTAATGCAAACTCAGTCATAGACATAGATTTTCACTTGCAACTTGCTTTAACATGTTTAACAGTGCATGAAATGTTATCTAAAACAAAAAGAATAATGCATTTTAGTGGCTGGATCTGGTTTTATCACTTTCTGAATTCAACGTTGAAAATGAGCTTTTCAGAGCCAGCAGAGGTCAAAATAAGCAGTAATGCAAACTCAGTCATAGACATAAATTTTCACTTGCAACTTGCTTTAACATGTTTAACAGTGCATGAAATGTTGTCTAAAACAAAAAGAAAATGCTTTTTAGTGGCTGGAACTGGTTTTATCACATTCTGAATTGAACGTTGAAAATGAGCTTTTCAGAGCCAGCAGAGGTCAAAATAAGCAGTAATGCAAACTCAGTCAGAGACAAAGATTTTCACTTGCAACTTGCTTTAACATATTTAACAGTGCATGAAATGTTGTCTAAAACAAAAAGAAAATGCTTTTTAGTGGCTGGATCTGGTTTTATCACATTCTGAATTGAACGTTGAAAATGAGCTTTTCAGAGCCAGCAGAGGTCAAAATAAGCAGTAATGCAAACTCAGTCATAGACATAGATTTTCACTTGCAACTTGCTTTAACATGTTTAACAGTGCATGAAATGTTATCTAAAACAAAAAGAATAATGCATTTTAGTGGCTGGAACTGGTTTTATCACATTCTGAATTGAACGTTGAAAATGAGCTTTTCAGAGCCAGCAGAGGTCAAAATAAGCAGTAATGCAAACTCAGTCATAGACATAGATTTTCACTTGCAACTTGCTTTAACATGTTTAACAGTGCATGAAATGTTATCTTAAACAAAAAGAATAATGCATTTTAGTGGCTGGAACTGGTTTTATCACATTCTGAATTGAACGTTGAAAATGAGCTTTTCAGAGCCAGCAGAGGTCAAAATAAGCAGTAATGCAAACTCAGTCATAGAGATAGATTTTCACTTGCAACTTTCTTAAACATATTTAACAGTGCATGAAATGTTGTCTAAAACAAAAAGCTAATGCTTTTTAATGGCTGGAACTGGTTTTATCACATTCTAAATTGAACGTTGAAAATGAGCTTTTCAGAGCCAGCAGAGGTCAAAATAAGCAGTAATGCAAACTCAGTCATAGACATAGATTTTCACTTGCAACTTGCTTTAACATGTTTAACAGTGCATGAAATGTTGTCTAAAACAAAAAGAAAATGCTTTTTAGTGGCTGGAACTGGTTTTATCACATTCTGAATTGAACGTTGAAAATGAGCTTTTCAGAGCCAGCAGAGGTCAAAATAAGCAGTAATGCAAACTCAGTCAGAGACAAAGATTTTCACTTGCAACTTGCTTTAACATGTTTAACAGTGCATGAAATGTTGTCTAAAACAAAAAGAAAATGCTTTTTAGTGGCTGGATCTGGTTTTATCACATTCTGAATTGAACGTTGAAAATGAGCTTTTCAGAGCCAGCAGAGGTCAAAATAAGCAGTAATGCAAACTCAGTCATAGACATAGATTTTCACTTGCAACTTGCTTTAACATGTTTAACAGTGCATGAAATGTTATCTAAAACAAAAAGAATAATGCATTTTAGTGGCTGGATCTGGTTTTATCACTTTCTGAATTCAACGTTGAAAATGAGCTGTTCTCAGCCAGCAGAGGTCAAAATAAGCAGTAATGCAAACTCAGTCATAGACATAGATTTTCACTTGCAACTTGCTTTAACATGTTTAACAGTGCATGAAATGTTATCTAAAACAAAAAGAATAATGCATTTTAGTGGCTGGAACTGGTTTTATCACATTCTGAATTGAACGTTGAAAATGAGCTTTTCAGAGCCAGCAGAGGTCAAAATAAGCAGTAATGCAAACTCAGTCATAGACATAGATTTTCACTTGCAACTTGCTTTAACATGTTTAACAGTGCATGAAATGTTATCTTAAACAAAAAGAATAATGCATTTTAGTGGCTGGAACTGGTTTTATCACATTCTGAATTGAACGTTGAAAATGAGCTTTTCAGAGCCAGCAGAGGTCAAAATAAGCAGTAATGCAAACTCAGTCATAGAGATAGATTTTCACTTGCAACTTTCTTAAACATATTTAACAGTGCATGAAATGTTGTCTAAAACAAAAAGCTAATGCTTTTTAATGGCTGGAACTGGTTTTATCACATTCTAAATTGAACGTTGAAAATGAGCTTTTCAGAGCCAGCAGAGGTCAAAATAAGCAGTAATGCAAACTCAGTCATAGACATAGATTTTCACTTGCAACTTGCTTTAACATGTTTAACAGTGCATGAAATGTTGTCTAAAACAAAAAGAAAATGCTTTTTAGTGGCTGGAACTGGTTTTATCACATTCTGAATTGAACGTTGAAAATGAGCTTTTCAGAGCCAGCAGAGGTCAAAATAAGCAGTAATGCAAACTCAGTCAGAGACAAAGATTTTCACTTGCAACTTGCTTTAACATGTTTAACAGTGCATGAAATGTTGTCTAAAACAAAAAGAAAATGCTTTTTAGTGGCTGGATCTGGTTTTATCACATTCTGAATTGAACGTTGAAAATGAGCTTTTCAGAGCCAGCAGAGGTCAAAATAAGCAGTAATGCAAACTCAGTCATAGACATAGATTTTCACTTGCAACTTGCTTTAACATGTTTAACAGTGCATGAAATGTTATCTAAAACAAAAAGAATAATGCATTTTAGTGGCTGGATCTGGTTTTATCACTTTCTGAATTCAACGTTGAAAATGAGCTGTTCTCAGCCAGCAGAGGTCAAAATAAGCAGTAATGCAAACTCAGTCATAGACATAGATTTTCACTTGCAACTTGCTTTAACATATTTAACAGTGCATGAAATGTTGTCTAAAACAAAAAGAAAATGCTTTTTAGTGGCTGGATCTGGTTTTATCACATTCTGAATTGAACGTTGAAAATGAGCTTTTCAGAGCCAGCAGAGGTCAAAATAAGCAGTAATGCAAACTCAGTCAGAGACATAGATTTTCACTTGCAACTTGCTTTAACATGTTTAACAGTGCATGAAATGTCTAAAACAAAAAGATAATGCTTTTTAGTGGCTGGAACTGGTTTTATCACATTCTGAATTGAACGTTGAAAATGAGCTTTTCAGAGCCAGCAGAGGTCAAAATAAGCAGTAATGCAAACTCAGTCAGAGACATAGATTTTCACTTGCAACTTGCTTTAACATGTTTAACAGTGCATGAAATGTTGTCTAAAACAAAAAGATAATGCTTTTTAGTGGCTGGAACTGGTTTTATCACATTCTGAATTGAACGTTGAAAATGAGCTTTTTAGAGCCAGCAGAGGTCAAAATAAGCAGTAATGCAAACTCAGTCATAGACATAGATTTTCACTTGCAACTTGCTTTAACATGTTTAACAGTGCATGAAATGTTGTCTAAAACAAAAAGAAAATGCTTTTTAGTGGCTGGAACTGGTTTTATCACATTCTGAATTGAACGTTGAAAATGAGCTTTTCAGAGCCAGCAGAGGTCAAAATAAGCAGTAATGCAAACTCAGTCAGAGACAAAGA
The DNA here is from genome assembly GCF_052040795.2 of Danio rerio. NCBI lineage: Eukaryota > Metazoa > Chordata > Actinopteri > Cypriniformes > Danionidae > Danio > Danio rerio. The sequence goes on along the minus strand of NC_141036.1, from coordinate 19,218,133 downwards.
ATTACACTTGCAACTTGCTTTAACATGTTTAACAGTGCATGAAATGTTGTCTAAAACAAAAAGAAAATGCTTTTTAGTGGCTGGATCTGGTTTTATCACATTCTGAATTGAACGTTGAAAATGAGCTTTTCAGAGCCAGCAGAGGTCAAAATAAGCAGTAATGCAAACTCAGTCATAGACATAGATTTTCACTTGCAACTTGCTTTAACATGTTTAACAGTGCATGAAATGTTATCTAAAACAAAAAGAATAATGCATTTTAGTGGCTGGATCTGGTTTTATCACTTTCTGAATTCAACGTTGAAAATGAGCTTTTCAGAGCCAGCAGAGGTCAAAATAAGCAGTAAATCAAACTCAGTCATAGACATAGATTTTCACTTGCAACTTGCTTTAACATGTTTAACAGTGCATGAAATGTTGTCTAAAACAAAAAGAAAATGCTTTTTAGTGGCTGGAACTGGTTTTATCACATTCTGAATTGAACGTTGAAAATGAGCTTTTCAGAGCCAGCAGAGGTCAAAATAAGAAGTGATGCAAACTCAGTCATAGACATAGATTTCACTTGCAACTTGCTTTAACATATTTAACAGTGCATGAAATGTTGTCTAAAACAAAAAGAAAATGCTTTTTAGTGGCTGGATCTGGTTTTATCACATTCTGAATTGAACGTTGAAAATGAGCTTTTCAGAGCCAGCAGAGGTCAAAATAAGCAGTAATGCAAACTCAGTCATAGACATAGATTTTCACTTGCAACTTGCTTTAACATGTTTAACAGTGCATGAAATGTTATCTAAAACAAAAAGAATAATGCATTTTAGTGGCTGGAACTGGTTTTATCACATTCTGAATTGAACGTTGAAAATGAGCTTTTCAGAGCCAGCAGAGGTCAAAATAAGCAGTAATGCAAACTCAGTCATAGACATAGATTTTCACTTGCAACTTGCTTTAACATGTTTAACAGTGCATGAAATGTTATCTTAAACAAAAAGAATAATGCATTTTAGTGGCTGGAACTGGTTTTATCACATTCTGAATTGAACGTTGAAAATGAGCTTTTCAGAGCCAGCAGAGGTCAAAATAAGCAGTAATGCAAACTCAGTCATAGACATAGATTTTCACTTGCAACTTTTTTAAACATATTTAACAGTGCATGAAATGTTGTCTAAAACAAAAAGCTAATGCTTTTTAGTGGCTGGAACTGGTTTTATCACATTCTGAATTGAACGTTGAAAATGAGCTTTTCAGAGCCAGCAGAGGTCAAAATAAGCAGTAATGCAAACTCAGTCATAGACATAGATTTTCACTTGCAACTTGCTTTAACATGTTTAACAGTGCATGAAATGTTGTCTAAAACAAAAAGAAAATGCTTTTTAGTGGCTGGAACTGGTTTTATCACATTCTGAATTGAACGTTGAAAATGAGCTTTTCAGAGCCAGCAGAGGTCAAAATAAGCAGTAATGCAAACTCAGTCAGAGACAAAGATTTTCACTTGCAACTTGCTTTAACATATTTAACAGTGCATGAAATGTTGTCTAAAACAAAAAGAAAATGCTTTTTAGTGGCTGGAACTGGTTTTATCACATTCTGAATTGAACGTTGAAAATGAGCTTTTCAGAGCCAGCAGAGGTCAAAATAAGCAGTAATGCAAACTCAGTCATAGACATAGAGTTTCACTTGCAACTTTCTTAAACATATTTAACAGTGCATGAAATGTTGTCTAAAACAAAAAGATAATGCTTTTTAGTGGCTGGAACTGGTTTTATCACATTCTGAATTGAACGTTGAAAATGAGCTTTTCAGAGCCAGCAGAGGTCAAAATAAGCAGTAATGCAAACTCAGTCAGAGACATAGATTTTCACTTGCAACTTGCTTTAACATGTTTAACAGTGCATGAAATGTTGTCTAAAACAAAAACATAATGCTTTTTAGTGGCTGGAACTGGTTTTATCACATTCGGAATTGAACGTTGAAAATGAGCTTTTCAGAGCCAGCAGAGGTCAAAATAAAGCAGTAATGCAAACTCAGTCATAGACATAGATTTTCACTTGCAACTTGCTTTAACATGTTTAACAGTGCATGAAATGTTGTCTAAAACAAAAAGAAAATGCTTTTTAGTGGCTGGAACTGGTTTTATCACATTCTGAATTGAACGTTGAAAATGAGCTTTTCAGAGCTAGCAGAGGTCAAAATAAACAGTAATGCAAACTCAGTCATAGACATAGATTTTCACTTGCAACTTGCTTTATCATGTTTAACAGTGCATGAAATGTTATCTAAAACAAAAAGAATAATGCATTTTAGTGGCTGGATCTGGTTTTATCACTTTCTGAATTCAACGTTGAAAATGAGCTTTTCAGAGCCAGCAGAGGTCAAAATAAGCAGTAATGCAAACTCAGTCAGAGACATAGATTTTCACTTGCAACTTGCTTTAACATGTTTAACAGTGCATGAAATGTTGTCTAAAACAAAAAGAAAATGCTTTTTAGTGGCTGGAACTGGTTTTATCACATTCTGAATTGAACGTTGAAAATGAGCTTTTCAGAGCCAGCAGAGGTCAAAATAAGCAGTAATGCAAACTCAGTCAGAGACAAAGATTTTCACTTGCAACTTGCTTTAACATGTTTAACAGTGCATGAAATGTTGTCTAAAACAAAAAGAAAATGCTTTTTAGTGGCTGGATCTGGTTTTATCACATTCTGAATTGAACGTTGAAAATGAGCTTTTCAGAGCCAGCAGAGGTCAAAATAAGCAGTAATGCAAACTCAGTCATAGACATAGATTTTCACTTGCAACTTGCTTTAACATGTTTAACAGTGCATGAAATGTTATCTAAAACAAAAAGAATAATGCATTTTAGTGGCTGGATCTGGTTTTATCACTTTCTGAATTCAACGTTGAAAATGAGCTGTTCTCAGCCAGCAGAGGTCAAAATAAGCAGTAATGCAAACTCAGTCATAGACATAGATTTTCACTTGCAACTTGCTGTAACATATTTAACAGTGCATGAAATGTTGTCTAAAACAAAAACATAATGCTTTTTAGTGGCTGGAACTGGTTTTATCACATTCTGAATTGAACGTTGAAAATGAGCTTTTCAGAGCCAGCAGAGGTCAAAATAAGCAGTAATGCAAACTCAGTCATAGACATAGATTTTCACTTGCAACTTGCTTTAACATGTTTAACAGTGCATGAAATGTTGTCTAAAACAAAAAGAAAATGCTTTTTAGTGGCTGGAACTGGTTTTATCACATTCTGAATTGAACGTTGAAAATGAGCTTTTCAGAGCCAGCAGAGGTCAAAATAAGCAGTAATGCAAACTCAGTAAGAGACAAAGATTTTCATTTGCAACTTGCTTTAACATATTTAACAGTGCATGAAATGTTGTCTAAAACAAAAAGAAAATGCTTTTTAGTGGCTGGAACTGGTTTTATCACATTCTGAATTGAACGTTGAAAATGAGCTTTTCAGAGCCAGCAGAGGTCAAAATAAGCAGTAATGCAAACTCAGTCATAGACATAGATTTTCACTTGCAACTTTCTTAAACATATTTAACAGTGCATGAAATGTAGTCTAAAACAAAAAGATAATGCTTTTTAGTGGCTGGAACTGGTTTTATCACATTCTGAATTGAACGTTGAAAATGAGCTTTTCAGAGCCAGCAGAGGTCAAAATAAGCAGTAATGCAAACTCAGTCAGAGACATAGATTTTCACTTGCAACTTGCTTTAACATGTTTAACAGTGCATGAAATGTTGTCTAAAACAAAAAGAAAATGCTTTTTAGTGGCTGGAACTGGTTTTATCACATTCTGAATTGAACGTTGAAAATGAGCTTTTCAGAGCCAGCAGAGGTCAAAATAAGCAGTAATGCAAACTCAGTCAGAGACAAAGATTTTCACTTGCAACTTGCTTTAACATGTTTAACAGTGCATGAAATGTTGTCTAAAACAAAAAGAAAATGCTTTTTAGTGGCTGGAACTGGTTTTATCACATTCTGAATTGAACGTTGAAAATGAGCTTTTCAGAGCCAGCAGAGGTCAAAATAAGCAGTAATGCAAACTCAGTCATAGACATAGATTTTCACTTGCAACTTGCTTTAACATGTTTAACAGTGCATGAAATGTTATCTAAAACAAAAAGAATAATGCATTTTAGTGGCTGGATCTGGTTTTATCACTTTCTGAATTCAACGTTGAAAATGAGCTGTTCTCAGCCAGCAGAGGTCAAAATAAGCAGTAATGCAAACTCAGTCATAGACATAGATTTTCACTTGCAACTTGCTGTAACATATTTAACAGTGCATGAAATGTTGTCTAAAACAAAAACATAATGCTTTTTAGTGGCTGGAACTGGTTTTATCACATTCTGAATTGAACGTTGAAAATGAGCTTTTCAGAGCCAGCAGAGGTCAAAATAAGCAGTAATGCAAACTCAGTCATAGACATAGATTTTCACTTGCAACTTGCTTTAACATGTTTAACAGTGCATGAAATGTTGTCTAAAACAAAAAGAAAATGCTTTTTAGTGGCTGGAACTGGTTTTATCACATTCTGAATTGAACGTTGAAAATGAGCTTTTCAGAGCCAGCAGATGTCAAAATAAGCAGTAATGCAAACTCAGTCAGAGACAAAGATTTTCACTTGCAACTTGCTTTAACATATTTAACAGTGCATGAAATGTTGTCTAAAACAAAAAGAAAATGCTTTTTAGTGGCTGGAACTGGTTTTATCACATTCTGAATTGAACGTTGAAAATGAGCTTTTCAGAGCCAGCAGAGGTCAAAATAAGCAGTAATGCAAACTCAGTCATAGACATAGATTTTCACTTGCAACTTTCTTAAACATTTTTAACAGTGCATGAAATGTTGTCTAAAACAAAAAGATAATGCTTTTTAGTGGCTGGAACTGGTTTTATCACATTCTGAATTGAACGTTGAAAATGAGCTTTTCAGAGCCAGCAGAGGTCAAAATAAGCAGTAATGCAAACTCAGTCAGAGACATAGATTTTCACTTGCAACTTGCTTTAACATGTTTAACAGTGCATGAAATGTTGTCTAAAACATAAACATAATGCTTTTTAGTGGCTGGAACTGGTTTTATCACATTCTGAATTGAACGTTGAAAATGAGCTTTTCAGAGCCAGCAGAGGTCAAAATAAGCAGTAATGCAAACTCAGTCATAGACATAGATTTTCACTTGCAACTTGCTTTAACATGTTTAACAGTGCATGAAATGTTGTCTAAAACAAAAACATAATGCTTTTTAGTGGCTGGAACTGGTTTTATCACATTCTGAATTGAACGTTGAAAATGAGCTTTTCAGAGCCAGCAGAGGTCAAAATAAGCAGTAATGCAAACTCAGTCAGAGACAAAGATTTTCACTTGCAACTTGCTTTAACATATTTAACAGTGCATGAAATGTTGTCTAAAACAAAAAGAATAATGCTTTTTAGTGGCTGGATCTGGTTTTATCACATTCTGAATTGAACGTTGAAAATGAGCTTTTCAGAGCCAGCAGAGGTCAAAATAAGCAGTAATGCAAACTCAGTCATAGACATAGATTTTCACTTGCAACTTGCTTTAACATGTTTAACAGTGCATGAAATGTTATCTAAAACAAAAAGAATAATGCATTTTAGTGGCTGGATCTGGTTTTATCACTTTCTGAATTCAACGTTGAAAATGAGCTGTTCTCAGCCAGCAGAGGTCAAAATAAGCAGTAATGCAAACTCAGTCATAGACATAGATTTTCACTTGCAACTTGCTTTAACATATTTAACAGTGCATGAAATGTTGTCTAAAACAAAAAGAAAATGCTTTTTAGTGGCTGGATCTGGTTTTATCACATTCTGAATTGAACGTTGAAAATGAGCTTTTCAGAGCCAGCAGAGGTCAAAATAAGTAGTAATGCAAACTCAGTCAGAGACATAGATTTTCACTTGCAAAATGCTTAAACATGTTTAACAGTGCATGAAATGTTGTCTAAAACAAAAAGAAAATGCTTTTTAGTGGCTGGAACTGGTTTTATCATATTCTGAATTGAACGTTGAAAATGAGCTTTTCAGAGCCAGCAGAGGTCAAAATAAGCAGTAAAGCAAACTCAGTCAGAGACATAGATTTTCACTTGCAACTTGCTTTAACATGTTTAACAGTGCATGAAATGTTATCTTAAACAAAAAGAATAATGCATTTTAGTGGCTGGAACTGGTTTTATCACATTCTGAATTGAACGTTGAAAATGAGCTTTTCAGAGCCAGCAGAGGTCAAAATAAGCAGTAATGCAAACTCAGTCAGAGACATAGATTTTCACTTGCAACTTGCTTTAACATGTTTAACAGTGCATGAAATGTTGTCTAAAACAAAAACATAATGCTTTTTAGTGGCTGGAACTGGTTTTATCACATTCTGAATTGAACGTTGAAAATGAGCTTTTCAGAGCCAGCAGAGGTCAAAATAAGCAGTAATGCAAACTCAGTCATAGACATAGATTTTCACTTGCAACTTGCTTTAACATGTTTAACAGTGCATGAAATGTTGTCTAAAACAAAAAGAAAATGCTTTTTAGTGGCTGGAACTGGTTTTATCACATTCTGAATTGAACGTTGAAAATGAGCTTTTCAGAGCCAGCAGAGGTCAAAATAAGCAGTAATGCAAACTCAGTCAGAGACAAAGATTTTCACTTGCAACTTGCTTTAACATATTTAACAGTGCATGAAATGTTGTCTAAAACAAAAAGAAAATGCTTTTTAGTGGCTGGAACTGGTTTTATCACATTCTGAATTGAACGTTGAAAATGAGCTTTTCAGAGCCAGCAGAGGTCAAAATAAGCAGTAATGCAAACTCAGTCATAGACATAGATTTTCACTTGCAACTTTCTTAAACATATTTAACAGTGCATGAAATGTTGTCTAAAACAAAAAGATAATGCTTTTTAGTGGCTGGAACTGGTTTTATCACATTCTGAATTGAACGTTGAAAATGAGCTTTTCAGAGCCAGCAGAGGTCAAAATAAGCAGTAATGCAAACTCAGTCAGAGACATAGATTTTCACTTGCAACTTGCTTTAACATGTTTAACAGTGCATGAAATGTTGTCTAAAACAAAAAGAAAATGCTTTTTAGTGGCTGGAACTGGTTTTATCACATTCTGAATTGAACGTTGAAAATGAGCTTTTCAGAGCCAGCAGAGGTCAAAATAAGCAGTAATGCAAACTCAGTCAGAGACAAAGATTTTCACTTGCAACTTGCTTTAACATGTTTAACAGTGCATGAAATGTTGTCTAAAACAAAAAGAAAATGCTTTTTAGTGGCTGGAACTGGTTTTATCACATTCTGAATTGAACGTTGAAAATGAGCTTTTCAGAGCCAGCAGAGGTCAAAATAAGCAGTAATGCAAACTCAGTCATAGACATAGATTTTCACTTGCAACTTTCTTAAACATATTTAACAGTGCATGAAATGTTGTCTAAAACAAAAAGATAATGCTTTTTAGTGGCTGGAACTGGTTTTATCACATTCTGAATTGAACGTTGAAAATGAGCTTTTCAGAGCCAGCAGAGGTCAAAATAAGCAGTAATGCAAACTCAGTCAGAGACATAGATTTTCACTTGCAACTTGCTTTAACATGTTTAACAGTGCATGAAATGTTGTCTAAAACAAAAAGAAAATGCTTTTTAGTGGCTGGAACTGGTTTTATCACATTCTGAATTGAACGTTGAAAATGAGCTTTTCAGAGCCAGCAGAGGTCAAAATAAGCAGTAATGCAAACTCAGTCAGAGACAAAGATTTTCACTTGCAACTTGCTTTAACATGTTTAACAGTGCATGAAATGTTGTCTAAAACAAAAAGAAAATGCTTTTTAGTGGCTGGATCTGGTTTTATCACATTCTGAATTGAACGTTGAAAATGAGCTTTTCAGAGCCAGCAGAGGTCAAAATAAGCAGTAATGCAAACTCAGTCAGAGACATAGATTTTCACTTGCAACTTGCTTTAACATGTTTAACAGTGCATGAAATGTTGTCTAAAACAAAAAGAAAATGCTTTTTAGTGGCTGGAACTGGTTTTATCACATTCTGAATTGAACGTTGAAAATGAGCTTTTCAGAGCCAGCAGAGGTCAAAATAAGCAGTAATGCAAACTCAGTCATAGACATAGATTTTCACTTGCAACTTGCTTTAACATGTTTAACAGTGCATGAAATGTTATCTAAAACAAAAAGAATAATGCATTTTAGTGGCTGGATCTGGTTTTATCACTTTCTGAATTCAACGTTGAAAATGAGCTGTTCTCAGCCAGCAGAGGTCAAAATAAGCAGTAATGCAAACTCAGTCATAGACATAGATTTTCACTTGCAACTTGCTGTAACATATTTAACAGTGCATGAAATGTTGTCTAAAACAAAAAGAAAATGCTTTTTAGTGGCTGGAACTGGTTTTATCACATTCTGAATTGAACGTTGAAAATGAGCTTTTCAGAGCCAGCAGAGGTCAAAATAAGCAGTAATGCAAACTCAGTCATAGACATAGATTTTCACTTGCAACTTTCTTAAACATATTTAACAGTGCATGAAATGTAGTCTAAAACAAAAAGATAATGCTTTTTAGTGGCTGGAACTGGTTTTATCACATTCTGAATTGAACGTTGAAAATGAGCTTTTCAGAGCCAGCAGAGGTCAAAATAAGCAGTAATGCAAACTCAGTCATAGACATAGATTTTCACTTGCAACTTGCTTTAACATGTTTAACAGTGCATGAAATGTTGTCTAAAACAAAAAGAAAATGCTTTTTAGTGGCTGGAACTGGTTTTATCACATTCTGAATTGAACGTTGAAAATGAGCTTTTCAGAGCCAGCAGAGGTCAAAATAAGCAGTAATGCAAACTCAGTCAGAGACAAAGATTTTCACTTGCAACTTGCTTTAACATATTTAACAGTGCATGAAATGTTGTCTAAAACAAAAAGAAAATGCTTTTTAGTGGCTGGAACTGGTTTTATCACATTCTGAATTGAACGTTGAAAATGAGCTTTTCAGAGCCAGCAGAGGTCAAAATAAGCAGTAATGCAAACTCAGTCATAGACATAGATTTTCACTTGCAACTTTCTTAAACATATTTAACAGTGCATGAAATGTTGTCTAAAACAAAAAGATAATGCTTTTTAGTGGCTGGAACTGGTTTTATCACATTCTGAATTGAACGTTGAAAATGAGCTTTTCAGAGCCAGCAGAGGTCAAAATAAGCAGTAATGCAAACTCAGTCAGAGACATAGATTTTCACTTGCAACTTGCTTTAACATGTTTAACAGTGCATGAAATGTTGTCTAAAACAAAAAGAAAATGCTTTTTAGTGGCTGGAACTGGTTTTATCACATTCTGAATTGAACGTTGAAAATGAGCTTTTCAGAGCCAGCAGAGGTCAAAATAAGCAGTAATGCAAACTCAGTCAGAGACAAAGATTTTCACTTGCAACTTGCTTTAACATGTTTAACAGTGCATGAAATGTTGTCTAAAACAAAAAGAAAATGCTTTTTAGTGGCTGGAACTGGTTTTATCACATTCTGAATTGAACGTTGAAAATGAGCTTTTCAGAGCCAGCAGAGGTCAAAATAAGCAGTAATGCAAACTCAGTCATAGACATAGATTTTCACTTGCAACTTTCTTAAACATATTTAACAGTGCATGAAATGTTGTCTAAAACAAAAAGATAATGCTTTTTAGTGGCTGGAACTGGTTTTATCACATTCTGAATTGAACGTTGAAAATGAGCTTTTCAGAGCCAGCAGAGGTCAAAATAAGCAGTAATGCAAACTCAGTCAGAGACATAGATTTTCACTTGCAACTTGCTTTAACATGTTTAACAGTGCATGAAATGTTGTCTAAAACAAAAAGAAAATGCTTTTTAGTGGCTGGAACTGGTTTTATCACATTCTGAATTGAACGTTGAAAATGAGCTTTTCAGAGCCAGCAGAGGTCAAAATAAGCAGTAATGCAAACTCAGTCAGAGACAAAGATTTTCACTTGCAACTTGCTTTAACATGTTTAACAGTGCATGAAATGTTGTCTAAAACAAAAAGAAAATGCTTTTTAGTGGCTGGATCTGGTTTTATCACATTCTGAATTGAACGTTGAAAATGAGCTTTTCAGAGCCAGCAGAGGTCAAAATAAGCAGTAATGCAAACTCAGTCAGAGACATAGATTTTCACTTGCAACTTGCTTTAACATGTTTAACAGTGCATGAAATGTTGTCTAAAACAAAAAGAAAATGCTTTTTAGTGGCTGGAACTGGTTTTATCACATTCTGAATTGAACGTTGAAAATGAGCTTTTCAGAGCCAGCAGAGGTCAAAATAAGCAGTAATGCAAACTCAGTCATAGACATAGATTTTCACTTGCAACTTGCTTTAACATGTTTAACAGTGCATGAAATGTTATCTAAAACAAAAAGAATAATGCATTTTAGTGGCTGGATCTGGTTTTATCACTTTCTGAATTCAACGTTGAAAATGAGCTGTTCTCAGCCAGCAGAGGTCAAAATAAGCAGTAATGCAAACTCAGTCATAGACATAGATTTTCACTTGCAACTTGCTGTAACATATTTAACAGTGCATGAAATGTTGTCTAAAACAAAAAGAAAATGCTTTTTAGTGGCTGGAACTGGTTTTATCACATTCTGAATTGAACGTTGAAAATGAGCTTTTCAGAGCCAGCAGAGGTCAAAATAAGCAGTAATGCAAACTCAGTCATAGACATAGATTTTCACTTGCAACTTTCTTAAACATATTTAACAGTGCATGAAATGTAGTCTAAAACAAAAAGATAATGCTTTTTAGTGGCTGGAACTGGTTTTATCACATTCTGAATTGAACGTTGAAAATGAGCTTTTCAGAGCCAGCAGAGGTCAAAATAAGCAGTAATGCAAACTCAGTCAGAGACATAGATTTTCACTTGCAACTTGCTTTAACATGTTTAACAGTGCATGAAATGTTGTCTAAAACAAAAAGAAAATGCTTTTTAGTGGCTGGAACTGGTTTTATCACATTCTGAATTGAACGTTGAAAATGAGCTTTTCAGAGCCAGCAGAGGTCAAAATAAGCAGTAATGCAAACTCAGTCAGAGACAAAGATTTTCACTTGCAACTTGCTTTAACATGTTTAACAGTGCATGAAATGTTGTCTAAAACAAAAAGAAAATGCTTTTTAGTGGCTGGATCTGGTTTTATCACATTCTGAATTGAACGTTGAAAATGAGCTTTTCAGAGCCAGCAGAGGTCAAAATAAGCAGTAATGCAAACTCAGTCATAGACATAGATTTTCACTTGCAACTTGCTTTAACATGTTTAACAGTGCATGAAATGTTATCTAAAACAAAAAGAATAATGCATTTTAGTGGCTGGATCTGGTTTTATCACTTTCTGAATTCAACGTTGAAAATGAGCTGTTCTCAGCCAGCAGAGGTCAAAATAAGCAGTAATGCAAACTCAGTCATAGACATAGATTTTCCCTTGCAACTTGCTGTAACATATTTAACAGTGCATGAAATGTTGTCTAAAACAAAAACATAATGCTTTTTAGTGGCTGGAACTGGTTTTATCACATTCTGAATTGAACGTTGAAAATGAGCTTTTCAGAGCCAGCAGAGGTCAAAATAAGCAGTAATGCAAACTCAGTCATAGACATAGATTTTCACTTGCAACTTGCTTTAACATGTTTAACAGTGCATGAAATGTTGTCTAAAACAAAAAGAAAATGCTTTTTAGTGGCTGGAACTGGTTTTATCACATTCTGAATTGAACGTTGAAAATGAGCTTTTCAGAGCCAGCAGAGGTCAAAATAAGCAGTAATGCAAACTCAGTCAGAGACAAAGATTTTCACTTGCAACTTGCTTTAACATATTTAACAGTGCATGAAATGTTGTCTAAAACAAAAAGAAAATGCTTTTTAGTGGCTGGAACTGGTTTTATCACATTCTGAATTGAACGTTGAAAATGAGCTTTTCAGAGCCAGCAGAGGTCAAAATAAGCAGTAATGCAAACTCAGTCATAGACATAGATTTTCACTTGCAACTTTCTTAAACATATTTAACAGTGCATGAAATGTTGTCTAAAACAAAAAGATAATGCTTTTTAGTGGCTGGAACTGGTTTTATCACATTCTGAATTGAACGTTGAAAATGAGCTTTTCAGAGCCAGCAGAGGTCAAAATAAGCAGTAATGCAAACTCAGTCAGAGACATAGATTTTCACTTGCAACTTGCTTTAACATGTTTAACAGTGCATGAAATGTTGTCTAAAACAAAAACATAATGCTTTTTAGTGGCTGGAACTGGTTTTATCACATTCTGAATTGAACGTTGAAAATGAGCTTTTCAGAGCCAGCAGAGGTCAAAATAAGCAGTAATGCAAACTCAGTCATAGACATAGATTTTCACTTGCAACTTGCTTTAACATGTTTAACAGTGCATGAAATGTTGTCTAAAACAAAAACATAATGCTTTTTAGTGGCTGGAACTGGTTTTATCACATTCTGAATTGAACGTTGAAAATGAGCTTTTCAGAGCCAGCAGAGGTCAAAATAAGCAGTAATGCAAACTCAGTCAGAGACAAAGATTTTCACTTGCAACTTGCTTTAACATATTTAACAGTGCATGAAATGTTGTCTAAAACAAAAAGAATGATGCATTTTAGTAGCTGGATCTGGTTTTATCACATTCTGTGATGGACGTTGAAAATGAGCTTTTCAGAGCCAGCAGAGGTCAAAATAAGCAGTAATGCAAACTCAGTCAGAGACATAGATTTTCACTTGCAACTTTCTTAAACATATTTAACAGTGCATGAAATGTTGTCTAAAACAAAAAGAAAATGCTTTTTAGTGGCTGGAACTGGTTTTATCACATTCTGAATTGAACGTTGAAAATGAGCTTTTCAGAGCCAGCAGAGGTCAAAATAAGCAGTAATGCAAACTCAGTCAGAGACAAAGATTTTCACTTGCAACTTGCTTTAACATGTTTAACAGTGCATGAAATGTTGTCTAAAACAAAAAGAAAATGCTTTTTAGTGGCTGGAACTGGTTTTATCATATTCTGAATTGAACGTTGAAAATGAGCTTTTCAGAGCCAGCAGAGGTCAAAATAAGCAGTAATGCAAACTCAGTCAGAGACATAGATTTTCACTTGCAACTTGCTTTAACATGTTTAACAGTGCATGAAATGTTATCTAAAACAAAAAGAATAATGCATTTTAGTGGCTGGATCTGGTTTTATCACTTTCTGAATTCAACGTTGAAAATGAGCTGTTCTCAGCCAGCAGAGGTCAAAATAAGCAGTAATGCAAACTCAGTCATAGACATAGATTTTCCCTTGCAACTTGCTGTAACATATTTAACAGTGCATGAAATGTTGTCTAAAACAAAAACATAATGCTTTTTAGTGGCTGGAACTGGTTTTATCACATTCTGAATTGAACGTTGAAAATGAGCTTTTCAGAGCCAGCAGAGGTCAAAATAAGCAGTAATGCAAACTCAGTCATAGACATAGATTTTCACTTGCAACTTGCTTTAACATGTTTAACAGTGCATGAAATGTTGTCTAAAACAAAAAGAAAATGCTTTTTAGTGGCTGGAACTGGTTTTATCACATTCTGAATTGAACGTTGAAAATGAGCTTTTCAGAGCCAGCAGAGGTCAAAATAAGCAGTAATGCAAACTCAGTCAGAGACAAAGATTTTCACTTGCAACTTGCTTTAACATATTTAACAGTGCATGAAATGTTGTCTAAAACAAAAAGAAAATGCTTTTTAGTGGCTGGAACTGGTTTTATCACATTCTGAATTGAACGTTGAAAATGAGCTTTTCAGAGCCAGCAGAGGTCAAAATAAGCAGTAATGCAAACTCAGTCATAGACATAGATTTTCACTTGCAACTTTCTTAAACATATTTAACAGTGCATGAAATGTTGTCTAAAACAAAAAGATAATGCTTTTTAGTGGCTGGAACTGGTTTTATCACATTCTGAATTGAACGTTGAAAATGAGCTTTTCAGAGCCAGCAGAGGTCAAAATAAGCAGTAATGCAAACTCAGTCAGAGACATAGATTTTCACTTGCAACTTGCTTTAACATGTTTAACAGTGCATGAAATGTTGTCTAAAACAAAAACATAATGCTTTTTAGTGGCTGGAACTGGTTTTATCACATTCTGAATTGAACGTTGAAAATGAGCTTTTCAGAGCCAGCAGAGGTCAAAATAAGCAGTAATGCAAACTCAGTCATAGACATAGATTTTCACTTGCAACTTGCTTTAACATGTTTAACAGTGCATGAAATGTTGTCTAAAACAAAAACATAATGCTTTTTAGTGGCTGGAACTGGTTTTATCACATTCTGAATTGAACGTTGAAAATGAGCTTTTCAGAGCCAGCAGAGGTCAAAATAAGCAGTAATGCAAACTCAGTCAGAGACAAAGATTTTCACTTGCAACTTGCTTTAACATATTTAACAGTGCATGAAATGTTGTCTA